>NW_008357929.1:1926454-1995083 GCF_000622305.1 Nannospalax galili
TCCCTTCTTCCTTTCTTTTCTTCTTTCTTCTCTTGCCCCACCCCCACTCTTTCACAAAAAGCTGTGGGAACACTACAAAAATAGTTGAAGCAGAGAGAAGATGGTTAGAAGATGCCGGAGTAAAAGACGGAGTGATTCTTAGAGCAAATTCCAGATTCAGTGAAAAGCTTTGCCAATCTTCCAAAAAGGCAGGAAATGAACAGGAAAGTGACATACTCTACAGAGGGAGGAAGTTGTGGGCACTTATTTGTCTATTTTTTTCAATAAAGGTGAGATCAGCACCTGCTGAGCATGAGCGATGAGTGGTCAGAATGGGGTTCAGGACACATGGAAACAGCTTCACCACAGTGAGCAGGGTGGGAATCAAGGCCTGTCAGATTAACCTCGACATGATCCACTTGTCCTATGTCTCTGAATGGCACATGAAACAGACCCTACCTGGAAGAGGCTTATAATCTAATTGGAGAGAGAATTCACATAAGGAAATGTGAATAGTCTCCAGGAAACACGAGCGAAATGACATTGTGTAGTTGAGGCAAGGCTAGTATCGCTGGATAACAGACTGCTGGGGTTAGACGACCTGAGAAAGATTCTTCAACAGGAGACTGGATTTTATGCATCTGTTAGATAAGAAGGCTAAATAGAACAGGCGTTCCAGGCGGAGGCGTTGGTTTTTGACATCCAGGGTTTGGCTGGACTCTTTTAAATCGCATCCATCCCACAGATAAACTTGATCATTGCATTCGCCAATTCCGCTTCTGTCCTGGCTAAGCCTCCAAGAGGCCTGAGTCATCCAGACATCCTTGGTTGAAGTTTTACTGCGGTCTTGAATGAGAGTTAGCAGACAGGAGCCCTATTCCTTTATTCCCATAAGAATGGATGAGATTTTAACTGTTTTGAAAGAGGGACAATGGTGAGTGGGCTGTTGGCTTGGCTGCCCTCATTTGCCACAACAATGGAATGCTGTGAAGGGAAGTGTTGAAGAGGTCCCTGGGCTGCCAGCGGCTCCCTGGGCTGCTGGGCTTGTTTCAGTGCTCATGAATACCCAATGAGAGCAGGGAGGCAATTGAACTTAATGAGCTGAGGAAGCTTTGCAAGACTCCTTGAGTGCTTCCCAGCCCATGCGATCCCCTAACTGCCTCCAGAAAGTAGAAAAGATTGGATGCTTTTGTTTGTTTTTAACTCATTACTAATTCTATCTCTGTTTCCATATAAAGGACTTAGGATAGCTCTTGCCCTAATGCTGCCAGACTAATCTGCCTTAATTACAACTTTATTGCATTGCATTCCTGCTTAAAAGTCCTCAATGTCTCCCCACTTCCCTCTATAAATTCTTGATTTACAAAATTGCCATGATCTCTCTGGTTTTGCCTCTTGTGCCAACTGTATCTCTGTTTAGGCTCTAAAGCACACAGCCCCTGGATAAGCTGCCCTAGATGACGTGTTATTTTTAATGATGTGCCATTGAGAGCATCCACAGGGCACGTGAGAGTCTGTGATCTGTTTCTCATATTTTCACTGGGGACAGTCTGATGACTTGTTTCAGATCTTTGCTTGTCGATACATCCTCAGTTATAGTTTGACTTTGCAGATTCCTTTCTCTTTTCCCAGTGATTTTACCTGGCTACTTTCCTACCTATCAGCCAGAAATATCTTCCTTGACTGGGGCCTCCATCATGGGCTTCTAGTCAAGCCTCTGTTTTGGGTAGATTGGATTGGCTTTTGCAAAAACTAAACAGCTTGTGTTTTGTCAACATCAATTCCCAGTTTCGATTAGATCATTAGTGGCAGAGCAAGTGCTATTTGGCTGAGCAGTACAGTGATTAAGGCGGCAAACAGAGACGGGGGAATTCTGTCCAAGCTTTGCATGGATAATGGAATGAAGACTTGTCACGAGGATGTTTAAAATAGATGATGACGTGATCTCCATTGGACAGCCCCCTCGTACATTCTGAAATTCAGTTAACTTACCAAAAGGATAGGTAAAGATCAGGGAAATACGTCAGTACCAGAAATGAGGAAAGGGTCCTATGGGTGCATTACCAAGCTTAGGGAATTTCTGAGACTGGAGGGAGTGACGGAGGATTAAGTCATAAATCTTCTTGTTTAGAAAATGCAAGTGTTGGTGGTGAGGTGGTGGTGAGATGATGCAGTTGCTCTTCAGAAAAATAAAGCCCTGATGTGGAGCATGTGGTGTGTGGGGTAAACGCTCCATCAAGGCCAATTGCAAACTACCAAAGTGGATGTGAGAAGGGATGCAAAGATTCAGGCTCTGTGAGCCGCTGAGTCAGCACCCTCACACCACTGTGTGCTAGGGAAGTCAATGTAAATGGTAACTTGGAATAAGCCCCTAAACTGGGTATGTGGGAGTAAAGTCCCACAGTAGGCATGCAAGCCATGAAAGGATGATGTTGGCTTCTGTTAACTGCCAGCATCACAGCTTCGAGAAACATAGGTACTGCTAAGGGCAGGCCTGTTTCCCTCTCTGACAACTGTCTTTTTTTTTTTTTTTCTTTAATGAAGGCTCTTTAAACCAAGCACTTTATAAAGAAGGAATGTAGAAGGCCCAGGGAGATGAAGCAAACACATTTGGAAAGATGCAAGGACAGTGTTATGGACTAAATGTGGACCCACCCTAGAAAGGGGTCAAATGCAAATCTCAGCCTTCAACTCAATGGCATTTGGAGGTGGGAGCCTTTGGGATCTCATTAGGCTTAGATGAGGCTTTGAGGATAAGGCCCATGATGGGTACAGAGCTCTTACAAGGAGAGGAAGACCACTGAGGTGTCCCTCATTCTGCCATATGAGGACATAGTAGAAGGAAGCCTTCCAGACTGCCTGGATTTCTGAATATGAGATGGGGTTCGACTGAGGTGCTGCTGTCATCCCGTAAAAGTCCCTGTGACAGAAAGAGGCCCTCACCAAAGCCAGCTGTGCTGGGGGCCACCTTGACTTTGGACTTCTTGCCTTCAGAATGGTTATAAAATAAATGTTTGCTGTTTAAGGTGCTCTATCACTCAATGGCATTTAGTTACAGTGGCCTGAGCAGACTAATGCAGTGTTTATGACAGAAAGCATCTAGCACTGTGGTGGAAATGTGACTACATTTACTGGTGTCATATTAAGAATGGGAGTGCTTTAAACTTTTGACCAGAAGATCGATTTCTGGTGGGTTGTTTGTCTGTTTTCAGTTCTGGGCATTGAACCCAGGGCCTCACACAAGCTATGTAAGGACTTTACCACTGAGCTGTATTCCCAGATCTGAAGACAGATTTCTTAGATTAAGTGACAAGGCAATTTCAACTATATACTGTTCATTGGAGAGGTATCTGAAACAAACAGCACAGAAAAATTCAAAAGTAATGGGATGGTAAGGTACCTCAGGAAAATGTAGCAAAGTTAAACTCAGAGCTTAATAGTAATATCACAGAGATGGAATTTTATAACACTAAAGACATGAAGTGAAATAGAAGAGCTGTTTGGTATTAATGAGGAATTAAAATAAGAAAAATAAAGTTCTGTAGTTTTATGTCTCCAAAAGATATAATGTTGAGATATATAATGCATAGCCGTAAGGAAAATAAGAAGTTGATATAATCTTGATGTTGTACTTTAAGAAACTGTGACTTTTAGAATCTGATCAGTTAGATATAAAAAGATAACCTAGAGGAATGGAGTAGTTTAATTATTATATTTTAATTTAATAATTGCATTTGATTTAATAATCATATATAATTTTTGTATCTCCAAAAGGATATTGTTATTTCTAAAGTACACTGAAATATTATGAAATTAATCCATGAATATTTATCAAGTATCTGTCATTGCCCAGCACTATGCTAGGCAGCTGATAACACTGACTAGGCTAGCCACAAAAACTGCCAATTGAGTTCTCAGATCAGGCATTCACCTGTTAGTAAAAAATGCAGTGGTGTACCAAACAGATAGATACCTCTGCCCTCAGTGACCCACACACCTTGCCAAGGGAAGGAAAGAAAACAGGCTTAGAGACTGACAGGATAGGAGGCTATTTTAGAAATGGGGTTAAAAGAAGGTGATATTTGCATAGAGACTTTTAAGGAAGAGCTAGCACAAAGCATTGTGGGAGGAGGGGTCCTGCTTAACAGCAGAACAAAATGGGGGCAATATTGTTTTTTACTTTTGGCAAATTTATTGAGTTAAACAGTTTATTAGTCTATGGTTTTCAAACAAACAAAGGTCTAATTTTTTTGTCTATTTCTTTGAGTATATCTGCTGTAGTTTGAATGTAGTTTGTCCCTGTCAAAGTCAGTGTTGAGGCTTTAATATCCTAGTATAACATTATCCATGTGGTAGAAGTCTCAAGAACCTAGTGACAGATGAGAAGCTCATGAGGTCCTACCGTAGGAAGGGATTAATAGCTGTTCTCAAAGGACTGTCTGTTCTCAGGAGAACGGACTGCTGTGAAGTGAGGCACATCAGTCTCCCAGTCCTGTGTGCTCCATTCATTCTTGCCTTGGTTTTCTGCTATCTTGTGATACAAACAAGTGACCTCTCACCAGTCACCAGGGCAATGCTGGACTTGCCAGTGCTCAGTATCATGAGCCAAATGAGCCTTTCTTCTTTATAAAATGCTCAGCCTCAAGTCTTTTTATACCAGTGTAAAACACACTAAGATAATATCCTAATCGTTTTTAATTTCTAAGTGGTTTGCAACTGACATTTTCATTTATGTATTGGCCTAAGACTGAGCTTAAATGAACATCTAAACATTTCCCTTTGTAATTATATTTTTTTACTTACTTTTAATTATATTTTAATTTCATTTTGCTTTCAGCCAAATAATGTAGACTGAACAACTTCTTGAAATCCATGGAAGTTTTCTCTCTGGCCTGGTATATGACACAGTCCTGTTCAATGTCCCCACTCTGCTCATCACCAGTGGTACCAACTTCTGTGTTATATGAGTGGGTGAGCGCTGGCCACACTGATCACTCTTAGTGGCTTCCTGTTGCCTGCAGGGCACAGAGCATTTCCAGCTAGGTTTTCCGAACCACCCACAACCCAGTTCTTTCAATCGTCCCCATCATCTCATGCTTGGGCTCACAATGGATGACTATAGTTAGGAAGACAGAGACCAGCGAGGGCCCATGGTGCAGTTCCACTCAGAGCCTGAGGTTGAGTTCCAGTCTGAAGGCTGTCAGGGTTGAGATCCAAGAATGTTCTAGGTTTCAGTTTGGGTCTGAAGGAAGGGAAAGGGGTAATTGATGTTCCACTCTAAGCCGTCATACAAGATGGTTTCCTCTTAGACATCCTTTGTGTGCCATGGCAGAGTTCTCATTGATTGGATGAGGCTTACCCACATCAAGGAGAGGACCCTGTTTATCTCAGATTCAAATTTAATCTTATCCAGAATAATGGTCAAAGAAACATTTAAAACAATTTTGACCAATGTCTTGGCAGCCCATACTCTAGTCAAGTTCAAATTAACCAATATGTTCACTCACTTAGCTTTTCTTTGAAGTCTCAGATTAAATGTTGCTTCTTTCCAAAAGCCTTACTTGTTCTGCTCCCAGGGCTACATGGGGCTCCCATCCTGTTAAAGTACAACCCCTTTCCAGGCGTTTCTCTCCTTCCACCATGTGGATCCCAGGGATCAAATTAGGTCATCAGGTTTGCCAGCAGTCACTTTTATTTACTGAGCCATTTCACTGGCCACAATATAGTTTTGACCTAGCAAACTTTAAGTTTCTATTCAAAGGCTCCACTTAAAGCTATTGAAACTATTGAAAAAAAAACTTATCAAGTAAAGAGTTGCAAGATAATTAAAAATCCCTGTTTTATGGTTATAGAAAACTGTCTTCCAAGTAGATCGGCTTGTGACTATGTGCAGGAGACCTTCCAAACTTGGACTGTTGGTGTATCCTCACAGAAGGATGAGGTTAGGAGAGTCATTTAACCCTACCTGAGATTTCTGTGAATTCTCATGTAAACTATGGACTGGGGTGATACTATGTCAAGTCTGTGTAAGTTTTTTAGAAGTAAAACAAAATGTGCCAGTCTGCTGGGGGAGGTGTTGACAATGAGAAGTACTATCTGTGTGTGGAAGCAGGGGCCATAAAGTGGATTCAATATCATCCATTCAGTTTTATCTGTGAACCTAAAGGTGCTTTAAATTATGTTTTAAACAGCAAAACAAAAATGAATGCCATGCTGTTTGATATATATGTAAAGTGAGAAAGGTATACCTCATCTTGCTTCTAATTACTAAGATAATCTAAGCCTGTACTTTATTGCTTTTTTCAGGTAGTGGATTGTTTAGAATCAGTGATTACTTTTTAAAATTTTTATTTATTTTTATTTTATGTGTATACGTGTATTGCCTGCATATAGGTAAGTGCACCTGTGTTGTACAATGCCCGCGGAGGCCAGAAAAGGCTGGTCGGATCCCCTGAAACTGGAGTTATGGAAAGTTGTTAGCTACCATTGGGTGCTGGGATTTGAACCCGGGTCTTCTGTAAGAACAGTCAGTGTTCTTAACTGCTGAGCCATCTCTCTAGCTCCAGAATCAGTGATTACTTTTATAAAGGATTATTAGATATGACTCCAACATTTCAGTTGATACATTAAAACTGTAATAAATTAGATTGACAATGTTATAATATGCTCAAAAATTTTAAGAAAAGTATAATAAGAGGCTGTGTAAGAAATTCCACCAGGACAGTAACTTTGCACTCATTCTACGTGTAGGACATTGCTGAAGGATTTGTCTGAGAACTATTGAATCTTAAAGTTTTATGTCTGTGATTTTAAAGAGAAATATTAAATATGGTATTTGAAGTCTCTTTTAAAGACAGAAGGAAACATATTCAAGTTACAAGGTGACATAACTATATCACCAGCTCACATACAGTTTATGCTATTATTTTTCAAAGAGAATCTTTAGCAATTTTTAAAGGTAATGTGAGAATTACCTGTCTTCCTTTCCAGTTGAGTCTGGGTAGGAAAAAAAATCTGAAGTCACCTTAGTAATGAAAATTATGAAGCTGTATTGATAAGGGAGGGGGAATCTCAAGGCTTTTGATCATTTATAGCAGGGAAGAAATGTTTAAAAGTGCAGTAATTACATGGGGGGATAGCAAGAACTCGATCCATTTTTCTCTGCAAGCAAGGAGGTAAACTGCGATCTTGTAGGATGAGAGAAATAGGATGTGAAGGGGATGGCCTTTTGCTGACCAGGAGCATTCCTGAGACAAGTGTGGTGAGAACTCACTAGCTAGGGCAAGACAGACTGCAGGAGTCAAGACGTCTGGAGTTAAAATGGCCAGTGCTGTCCTCAGCCTAAATGCCAAGGTTTTGATATACCCAGGACTGCCAGGGAACGACAAAAGATGATAGGCCGGCCGGCTAAAAGAAAATGCTATCTACTGAGGGCACTAGCCAGAAAAGGCACCAATCCCCCTTTAGATGTTCCACATCTTTTACTTATTACTTCAGATTTTTCTGAAATTCAAGTAATGTAGGTTGCTAGTGTTTGCATCTTGGATGTCCCCCCAAAGGCACATGCGGGTTTAAAAAATCAGACCAGCTCGGTTGTCAGCTTGGCACTGCTGGGAGGTGGTAGAACCTTTAAGAAGTAGGGCAGCAAGGCTTGATGGGAGGTCTTCTGGTAATTTGGGGGGTGCCCTTCCTAGAAGAAGGGGGATCCAGCCTTCTCCTTCATCTTCTCTTTGCATCCTGACCATGAACTGAGTATCTGCTCACCACATGCTTCTACCATGACCAGAGGCTTCAGCAAAGCCCTAAAGCAAGGCTGCAGTCTATGATACAAAACTGTGAATCAAGAACCTTTTCCACTTCCCACACGGATTGTCTCAGATGTCTGATATTGTGATAGAAAGCTAACACAATGTGGGGTAGAGGTACAGGCAACAGAACACTTCCACCCTCTTAGGATCCTGACTAGGACTAAGGAGTAATTGACATAAAACATGATTGGGAGAAAAACATGCAAAATATTTAACGAAAGCGTTAGGTGCCCTGAGAGCCTTCACATGGAAGCGAGGGCGAAAAGAATCAGTTGTTAGGGCTGGAAAGATGGCTCAGTAGTTAAGAGCACTGACTGCTCTTGCAGAAGTCAGAGGACAGCTTGCAGGAGTCAGTTCTTTCCTTTTACCATGTGGGTCTTAGGGATTGAACTCAAATTCTCAGTCTTGGCTACAAGTGCCTTTACCCACTGTGAGACTCTTTCTGGCTCCCAAGTTCTTTTAACATGAACAAAGAATATGCTGAATGGTGTACTTTTTAACTTCCAACAGTAGTTAATGATGAGACCATATTTTATACTCAATTTTAGAAGTATTCTAACACTTTAGTAGTAGTGGTAATGAATTTTATCTGATTCAGGAGTAACTTTAAATATATATATATATGCACTCTCATATATACAATTTGTTGGATCACCCAGAGCACACCCAAGTGACCCACCCAACGCGTCGTCAGCAGTCTCCAGATGCCTCACACTGCTTGGTTGTTACCGACTTCTTCCTCTCCATCAGAGATTAGTCTGTCCTGTTTTTGAACTTAAGTGCAATCATTCAGTACATATTTATTTTTGGCTTCATTCTTTTATTTAACACTGGGATTCATCAACATTGTTTATATAGAAATTAGTCATCTATTTTCAGTCACATGTTTACTCTCAAGGAATCAAACTAGAATTTATCTGAATTACTGTTCATGAAGATTAATGAATTAGAGGTGATTCTATTCTTTGACTATTCTCAAATAATGGTATTTTGTGAACATATTTTGGTGCACATGTCTTTGGTGAATGTCTCTTGCTTACACAGAAAGAGTTGTTCAGTCATAGATCATACACACCTACATTTTGGGAGTTAAAGGATTTTGTAAATCAGTTGCTTTAATTTCTATTCCACCAGCAACCTACAGACATTTTTTGTCCATGCATTTGTTGCCAGATCTTGGTAATTTTAATCTTTATGGTAGGTGTCCTATTTATCTTATAGTTTAAATTTTCATTTTATGCATGAAGAATTGTATTGAGCACCTTTGTTTATATTAATTGGCCACTGAATTTCCTTTGCTAAATTCATCGTTTGTTGTTCAATTTTCCTTTGGATTTCCTGTTGTTTCTTACTGATTTCTAAAACTCTTTTATACATTTTGGGCACAATCCCCCTTTGCCATTTGTATCTATGATTTATGTTTGTTTCCATTTGTAGCTTATGTTTTCATTCTCTCAGAGTGTCTTTGCTGTACATTTAATTTTGTGGAGTCCATCTGGTTGATTCTTTTGTAATTAGTTACTTTTCCTCTTCCTATTTCCCCTAAAATAGGAAGGGTTTCCTTATTTTATGATCCTAAAAATATACCTTTATGACATTTCTAGAAGATTCATTGTTTCATATTTCGCATTTGGAACTTATATTCACCTGAAATTGGTTTTGTTTGTTTCTTTGTTTTATGTATGTGTGTGGTATGAAGTAAGGGATCCTGTTGTGGTTTTTTTTCTTCCAATTTGGCCATAATATATTTTTTTTACTTGAACATCACACCTCTAATACTGTCTTAAAAGGTCTATTATTCTTCAACTACAGTGTACTCTGAAATATAAAATAATATGGTTGTTTTAAGTCTAAACAGATAAATCTTATAGAGATATTTGTCCACTACGAACGTTAATTTAATTTCAAATATGTTTCTCACAAAGCCAGAACACAATCCACAGTGTGAAAAGAAACTGCAATATTTAAGTCTTAGCATTTAATAAAATAAGCATGACATATTGGATTGCTCTTGAATATAAATCAATTTAAGTAAATTGAATATAATTTCTAACAAGTTAAAAATAAAAAAAATAATTTTTATGCTACATCTTGACTAGAACAGTTATGGGCAACATTACCACAGTATGATACAAACCAAACTCTATTAAAATTGTTTAAAGAAGTTGTGGACCTGCGTACAAATGCCACAGCACGAGTGTAGAGGTCAGAGGGCAACCGTGGGCTGATCTTTTTCCATTTACCTTTACGTGGGTTCCAGGGAGCCTGGGTCAGCCATTTCACCAGCCCAGCTCCCAATTTTCACTTCACCGATAACAATGCATCATTTTGAAGCATGTCTTTCAGTAAGATACACTTCCAATTTTATAATGCTATGGAGAAAAAAGACGTTTTAAAATTCACTCTATGAAATTATTAATTATGGAATGACTTCATTTTCTCTTTTGAAGACAGACAAATCCTTTTTTTCCTCAAATATTGACCATTTATCTTTGGCAAATGACTCAGAAAAATGAACAAATCCCTGGCTATAAATACAAACGCATATGGACATTTCTGTACTCTGAGAGGCTGTCTTATGATCTCACCTATACTTCTGGTTTAGACTGTAGCAATTTTTCTCAATAAAGGGCATTAATTTTAATTTCTAAACTTAAATCTTAACTGTTTGTTGTCTTGTTAGTCTTTCTACTTTTCATTTTTGTATTATTTCTATAAATACTCAAAGGAAAAAAATCCACAATCTTGAACCAACATTATACTGGAAGTCTAAGGATACTTAAAAAAAAATCTTTTGTTAAAATGTAAAAACTCTGAAATTACAAAAAGTATAATTTTACAGTATATATCTAATTTATTTCTCAAAAAATTCTGATTTTTTTATATGAGTAATTTTTTTTTTTCAAACGAAAACTCCTGCATATTGATTAAAACAGGATATGTGATCTTGTCCCACTAAAAAGCAATACATTTCATTTTTTATGCTGGTACTTCCACAATTTCAAAGAAGTCATTTGGTGGACTCACGTAACCCCCTTCTGATACCCTATCTTTCTCTTCCTGAAAGTGCACAAACCCTTTAACTTTTCAAGTTGTCTTTTCCGTCTGGGCAATCTTGAGCCTCTTCCTGAGCTTTTTAACCTGCTGTTCTAGCTGATGAATCCTCTACCTCTGGCGCATTGTATCCTCCACAGTATAGTTGTGGTCACAGCAATCAGTCTTTCAGGGGTCTGAAGAAGAGAGGCCTTAGCAACCCAATAGCAGTATCAACCTGGGAAGTGGGAGATGAAGGATGATAGGTGTATGGAAGTGAGCAGCAAAGACCACTGACCAAGACAGTTCTATGGGGGACAGCAGCTTATGGGGGGGGTCAAACCGCTGGACTACCTCTGGACAGTAGTCAGTAGTGGAAGTCAGACATCTTTTATATGCAGTTAGGTGCTTGGGTAACTTTCCATGATGTGGACTGGGCAGTTTAGCTTGGTATTGGTTGGTCTCCCAATAAGCGGAGGGACTTTCAAAGGCTAAGTTTGGATCTGCCATTTTAGAATATTGGGAGCTGCACCACCACTTTAGGAGTGTGTCGGGAACTTAACAAGAGGGAAGTTGTTCTTGGGGCTCCAGAAGTCCTTCCTTCTTATCGTGTGGCTCAGTACAAAGAAACACCGTAGGTATAGCAGTCTCTTTCGGTACCTTGTACTCTCTCTTAAAGCAGTGTGGAGTAAAGTGCTCTGAACAAATACTGCTTAAAGTTTTTTCTTCTGACAGCTGCTTCCCATTGCTTACAAAGACTGGGACGAGTCAGAGGAAACTTGGGGGAAAACACAGACTTACCTGTTGTGTAGGTTTTTGTGGCCGTAAGCAGAACAGGACTGTGCCATCTTTCTGGCCCTCCTCACTTCCCCTCTGCCGCCCAGGAGGCAGGTGAAGGAGGTCCCAGTGCCGTTGCTGACACTCACTGCTTTGGCAGGTTTAGTCAGCAGTTACAGTGGTGATTATGTCACCAGGGAAGTAACTACTGTAACTTGTTTGTTGTTGCATTAGCAGAAACACCACAGGGATCGCCTGTCTCCCATCTTCAAGATGGTGGCGGTAGTTTCTGGCCACCATATTTTTAATAGTAAGATCTATCACACAAAACTTAGTGTGGTGTAATGCATGGTAGCTCGCACCTTTAATTCCAGCATCGGGGAGGAAGAAGCAGGGAGATCTCTGTGAGTTTAAGGCCAGCCTCATCTACATAAAGAGTTCCAGGCAAGCAGGGGCTATATAGTAAGACCCTATCTCAAAAATAACCAAACCAAACCAAAAAAGATTCACTATGTTAAAGGTGTTGATAATCTCCAAATGTATTCTAACTTTTGAGGCCTAAACTTATTAACTTGTCAAGAAACTGAAAAGACCCAAAATAATCAAGAAATTTTTAAAGAAAAATAATTCAGGAATTGTGTTATACTAGATAGCAAGGTGTATTATAAAATCATAACAATCGAGAGACCAGACAGTGTGGATTCAAGAGCAGAGCAAATGAACCAGGAGAAGAGTAAATCCGGTATATGATAACCAACCAGCACACAGCAAGTGAGAAAGAAATGGGTGCCAAAGTCTGATGGCTTTGATGTGTGGTTAAGGCTATAAGGCCCTGACGAAAGGCAGTGTCAGATTCAACCCTGTATTTCTGAAGCACTTGTCAGAGAAGAGCTCTTTGTGTTGAGACTTGAAATCTGGGTGGGAATTAGAGAGGTGAGTAGGAGAGAAATCTATCACATGGTAGACATGAAGAAGTGAAAAGGCAGAAGTGGACAGTGGCTGCCTCCACACATGTGCTGGTGCTGCTGTGTAAACCAAGTGGGCTAGAACATGAAACGGTGGGTAGAGTGAAGTAGTTTAGGTTCATTGATTCAGCCCACATTAAGGAAGAACTTGAAAAACGCAAAAGGGACTCAACATTTGCACAAGCCGTGGAGATGGTGCTAGTGGAGCTGTCCTGTCATCACCTTGCCCCCTGCTCAACAGAGCCCCTGACCATATCACACTCATCAGGCATTTTTGGTAACGAATGGACAAAACTGCAGAATACTAAAAAAGACAGTCTGGGCTCTGGTTGGGGACATCGGATACTTCCTAATAAAGCCATCATCATCTGCTTCTACCTGAAGCATTTCCAGGGCACTGGTGGCTGCTGACATTGTTAACTGCAATCATAATTGCCAAAACATTATGTACTTCACAGGAGAGAGGTTTCATTGAGCAGATTACTGGCTATTATTTCCCATTTTACAGAGCTCCAACAAGAAGCCTCCCTTTTCCTTGCTCTGGTTGTGTTTTCAGGGACAGAAAAGTTTATTTTTTTCTTCATATTTTAGGAGGAGAAGCAGTAATAAATGATACTTTTGATAGCAAAGGTTTAGGTTTCTGCATCTCTGCACATTCAAGGTTAAGTTAATAAAATATTGGTAGAGGTCTAAGATTCCATCTGTTCACTCTCCTGTTGCAGAGAAGGACAAAGTAAATATGTCGCCTGCAAGTTCCACCTCATTGTGCCTTACTAATCACCACTTCCCTGTGACTGCCACCTGTCCTGGCCATGACTCAAAGACCCAGGGGAAATCTCCAGGGAAAGGCGAAGTCCTTCATTAGAGCCTCAACAGGCTTCAGGCTCAGCTCCTCCACTCCTTACTTGAGGCTTTCCTAGAGGGAATGAGTAGACTCTGTCGGCTCTAGTAATGGAGTAAAATGATGCTCTCTTACCCTCTGTCCACAGACATCTGGGGTGCCCCAGTTGCTCACGGGCTCTTCAAGCCAAAAGAGACTTCAGAGATATGACCTAACCCCAGAACTGTGCAGTTGAGGAAACTGAATTTGATGGATGGAGCACAGAAGGATTCTACAGGTTGTTGAGAGGCCAAGGCAGGAACAACACAAAGAGCCCCTCACCCTGTTTTTCTTTGTCTTATTGCCCATCATTTTTTATCCATGGTTTTTGCCTTGCAAATCAAATCCAAATACTTATCATGAAGGAATTTTACCAGGTGTTACATTACCATCACATTCCACATAGTGTAGTCCCTTTACAGCATCCACCCAAAGTGAAACAAAACCGGACTGACTTGAGAGGTTCTTAGTTAAAAAGAGTCCTCTCTAAGACCTGTGATCTAAGACAAAGTTTATACAGAGGCTTGATTCAGAAACACAATGTTTCTTGGCTCCAAAATTCATTGCAAATTCTGATGAGTTTAAGTTTACAGAAAGAGCTCTCAAGCTGACTATCAGATGATGGGCTATTTCACAAGGAGTGAGGCAGAGCATCAGGGAAGCAAAGATCAGGAAATGCAAATGCATGGATGGCTGCCACTCTGGTGAGTGCAAAGTGTGCCTCATGCTGGCCAATATTTGATGGACCATTAAATCTGGAAAGAGCACAGAGTCCAATTCCTCTGGCTTTTTTGTTTTTGTTTTTGTTCTCAGGTAAACCAACCAAAGACAGTGACTTTTAATGGTTTAGTTGAGATTGGTATCTAAGACTCCTGGTCTTATGTCTCCTCTCTTTTTTTCCCTTGATTTACACTAAAAATAAAAGCTTATATAAAAGTGACATAGAATTGTCTTTAGATTTTTATTGCCTAGTATACTAAAATAAGAGAAATTTAATTATTTTTTCAAGGTATACTCACATTTTTTTCCTAACAGTGCATCTGACATGACTGATTTCCCTAATAAAGGCACCACACTGGTTCTTCATGAAGCTTTTGATATTTTTTTTTTCCTGCTTGACTCAAACTTAAAAAAAAAAAAAAAAAAAAAAAAAAAGAAGCAGAGAGAGGATGCAGTTAAATTGGTTCCCAGGGAATATACAGGAGGACTCTATCTGCAAAGACAGTGACTTTAGGTCCTGAAAGACACAGCAATAGTAGAGGAAAAGTAATGCACTTTCCTTCTTCTAAAGGACTCTGGACTTTACTCAGTTAAATTCATATTTTCTCTGTTCTTAAAACTGTTCAGAGGGTTCTATGTTATTAGCTGACAGAATTCTAGATGCCAAATCTGATATGCCTGCCACCATTGTAAAGCCAAAGCAAACACCTGTGGTCTCAGGGTCTGTCCTCTTTGTACCCCAATATGTGTTACATTCCCAGTTGTTTAAGAAAGAAGCCTATGTGGGGTCTCTCCCTCCCCTCATGGGTCATTGGCCACTGGTCCACGAGGACAAAGGGAGCAGAAGAGAGAAATGGGGTCAGGACGGCCAGTGAGCACTGACGGAAGAAAGCCCTTCCGGGGAGGCAGATTCAGTGATACAGCTCTGTTATTCAGTGGGGGTCAGGGAAAATATAGTGTGGAGGCAGCAGCCAAAGCTTCAGCTGATAGGTGCTCATAGTATGCTTTATTTACATGTGGCAGGGGGATCCTATCATCCGACTATAGGGCAATGCCTAATTATCATATGGAAAAAACCTGGGGGTAGTTTTATTTCAGGTAACTATGCCAAAGGTCATGTTCCAAATAAGGTCAGGCATCTTTGCTTGGTGGCACTTTCCAGGTAAGTCAGGCAGAGAGCAGGAGGCTCCTGCTGAGAAAGGGAGTCCTTCCATATAGCGCCGAACCCCTTAGAGCTATCCGGACATGGAGGACTGCAACCTTAGCAGCAGGGACCCCCAACAAGCCTAGACTCGTCTTCCATGAGTGCATCTTTTCTATCACCCATTGTTTCTCCCTGTAAAATACATCCTGACTGCCTTCTCCTTTCCCTCCACCCATCCCCACCTCCTCAATTCCTGTGGTTCAGCCTGCCTCCCAACCATCTCTGAAGATTCTTTCAACGGGTCCCTCTGCTTCTACTCATGGCCCGTTAAAACCCATTCTTCACATAGTAGCCAGAGAGTCCTTCAAAACCGTACCCCAAATCTTGTCTCACTTCCACTCGAAGCTTCCATAAACTTCTCACTACACTGGGGACAAGGAGAGCCCCACTGTGTGTTTATCAGTTCTGATGGGCTCCTTCAGTTCTCATGCCATACCTTCAAATAGGCTCTCTTGACTTTACTTATCTGAAAGTAATCAAATCTCTGCTCCCATTCTAATGATGTTTTCTTCATACTTTTATTTTATAACTAATATTTCCTACGTATCAGTCCAATATGCGATTCTCCCAATTATTAAATTTTTCTTTCTTCTCCACCTATAATGTACTCCTCCAGTATCTACCTTAGTTCCAAATAAACATTTAGAGAGCTCTCGACACATGCATACTGATTATTGAGCAACGCTGGTCCAAGCAAGCATTTCCTACATGCTATGCACAGGTAAATGTAAATCACTCTCATCTTCACCTCACTGTAATTTTCAGAGATAAACTAAATTATTCCCCTATTATAGTCATGAAAACAGCCGTAGAAAGGTTAGGCAATTTCATGAACCCACTTATAAATGGCACAGGTGGAATGTTTGCTGAGGATCCTGGCTCAGGCTCTCACACTATTAAGTCATTCCGCTATGATGACAGAATGACTGATATTTAGGTAGATCCCTCTGACCTGTTTTGTTTAGATTAGAAAACAAGAGTGTTATTAAGGACTATGGAAAAGATGGGCACTGTCCGCTTGGGAATGCCATGGTGAAGATGTCTGTGTCACCCCCTTCCTTCAGTTGGGGCTCCAGTTCCTGATATGCTCTCTGCCTTCTAGTCAATGTTTATAAGGGCAGTCACTTTATAAGAGCAGTAGAGCAGGTGGGGAAGAAGGGGAGAGTCTTTGGGGAGCTACAGAGGAATCTTGGGCCTCATTGACTACATCTATAAAAGGCAGGAATGGTCTGGAAGGTCTACTCTGGGTTTACAGTGTTATGGTTCGGATTCTGACCTTCACTGAGAATTTTTTCAGGTCCCCTATTAGGCTATTTCCCCTGTCCACTCACTCATTACACATCAAGGTTAAAACAACACCATAAATTCCAGACGAGTTTTTGTTATGCCAGGGCACTTTGGCAGAGCTGGCCTGGGCTCAGGACATTTACTTCCCCCTGGAAAATTTGAAAGATGTTCATTCATTTATGTTTATCTAAGAAATAATGACTGAGCACATATTCTGTGTTTAGCATGATGTCAGGTATTGTGTATGCCCCTTAGATATTCATGGGACTGGCATAGAAGGAATTACTGATAAAAGAAATCACACAAGTCAATGTGAGATGACTAGGAAGGTATATGGTGGACTGAGAAAACACATTCATAGAGGCTGGGAAAAGTAGTGTGGGTTCCATAAAGAAACAAACTAAAATTTAAATGATAGCTAGGAGTTCACTAGAAAAACAGGGGTGTCTAAAGGGCACCAGATAGCAAGGATAGCATGGGCAGATTGTCAGGAAGCAGTAAGTACATTCTAGGAGTGAAAGCACAATGTCAGTATTACACCGACAGCAAAGGGGCCTCTACCAAGAAGGCAGAGGAGAGGCTTCCCTAAGGAGGAGGAGGCGGAGCTACGATCTGGCAAAGTGAAGAAGTCAGTGGCTAAAGGCATCTTGGTTGCCCACAGGAGACCATTTTCTACCTGGTCAGAGATCCTCCCAAATGTTCTCCTTTATATGTGAGAAAACTTTGGCTAGGGAAAGGGGCAGTTAAGCTCTAGGAGAGCTGTTCATCCTTTCTGCACAACTGCACTGAGGAGACCTTTTTAGAATCCACAAGAAAGTCTCAATCAGCTGTCAACTGGCTTCAAAGTTTGGACATAAGAAAGCCAGCAAAGAACTCACTGGTGTCATGCCCTTGGCTGGCCGTGTCTCTCCCAGGACGGCTGTGTATACTCTGGCGGCCTTCCTGCAACCAATTATCTAGATGAAGATGTCCAGCATGAATAGAAAGCATGTGCTAGAAAAAGGAGCCAGAGGACCAGGCAGGACCGAAAGCCAGAAGGCATTGCATGCCAATTGTTCTGAGAGAGAAGTCAGAGCTTGCTTTCCTCTAGAAATAACACAGTCGAAGAGGCTGTTGTTACAGAATAAAGTTTAAAAACAATAACTGGAGGTGATTCAAAAGAGTGGTAATAACCTACCCTCCTATTCTATAGTTCTATATGGTTCACGCTGGATCAATAACCCAAATGTCTTACTCCTCAGTAGTTCCCAAGTGGAAAACTCTGCCACAGTTATATGGAGGGGAGGCAAAGCTTTAATTGAAATTTTCTTCAGGAAATTTCAGCCTCCCAGCAATGTGGCTGCTCTGTATTCCCAGGGAAAAGGAGATAATCAGGACAGTTATCAGAAATTCCCAGCAGAAAACCAGCTCTGCCTCCACCTTTGGGAAAGCTGAGATGTAAGGCAGGCCAGCCTGCTCGTAAAGTGTGACTGTTAGTGTGTTAAATAAACATTTTAAAAAGGAACCTGCTGGACAGTTAAGAGTCTGGCATGTGTTTTTGTCCCCTTCACTCAAAGAGCTCAAAATTGGCTTAAGTGTAGTTTAATTGAAAGAATTCACCTCAAGAGTGTGATTAAGTCTGGAAAATATGAGCCAATAGGGGAATTTTTCATAAAGTTACAACTGAGTGGAAATAGTGCTATAATGGAAGGTATTATTTAATGGGAACCATTAAAATTATGTATGTATATCTTTGAACATCAACAGGTAAGTGAGTTACAAGGTTACAGTTCTGTGACAGGTCTCTCGTGATATTATAGGCTACAGGCACAAAGCTCAAATCATTCAAATTCCCAAACAGAATTACAGATAGATTTGAAAATATTGCTGTCATAATTATCCACCAGGCATGGTAGTTCTGTGCACAAGCTTTGCCTGCATAATTGTAGCTAATCGGATTCACATGTCATGGGATATCAACTAGGAAAAGGATTCTAATTTTCTAGTTTGTCTTCCCTCCTAAATTCATAAGGAAAACAAACATAACAACAAACATTCCTGAAAAAGCTGACTGCCAGACTTGTTAGGTGATTTGAAAATTCAAAAGATATACTGGCATTCAGTTTTTATGACAAAATTCTTGAAAAATTTATAAAGAGAAAAGGTTTACTTTGGTTCATGGTTTAGAAACTTTCAGTCCCTGGTCTCCTGGCTCGATCACTTTGTACTGTGCCAAAGCAGAGCATCATGGTGGAGAGCATGTGGCAGAGGCAAAGCCACTCATCTCATAGTGAAAGAACAGAGGGGAGGCAGGACTAGGGTCCCAGTCTCCCCTTCAAGGGAACCCCATAGGGTCCTTACTTCTTTCTACTAGGACCTAAGGGTTTGACCACCTCCTAATGGTCCCATGAGCTGGGGACCAACAACATATGAGCTGAGATGCCAAAGGCTCAGGTGGAAGGTTAAAACTCAGGTGTCTTATCCCAGTACTTATTTTTATTCTTTTTTTCTGGTCAGCTTTTAGACTTGGATTTCATGGAGAACTTTATACATATTTTTAGGAAGAGTGTAGGGGTATCAGTTGGTTGGATCTAAGGAAATGCAGCTAGAAAAACACTTTTCATACTTTACTGTGGACCTGGGGATCTTAGGGATACAGTCATACCTCGTAGAACAACGGTGGCACAAAGTTTACATGTGGTGATGACCTGCCTACCCTCAGAGATCACTTGAAGGAGGAAGGAGTCTTTGTGGTAACTGATGCAAATTTGGGATACTGAAGTACTCTCTGACTCCCTTTCATTTGGGAAACAGAGCTTTTGGGAGGTAATTAAAAGAGCTCATGAGGGTGGGGCCTCTTGGATGATTTATCTGACTTTGTTAAGACAATGAAGAGTTGAGCTAATATGTTTGTTCTGTCTCTCCAGGGGATGCCCTCTTCAAGGAGCAGAGGCTAGCATGGTACTCTTAGAAGAGAGGAAGAAGATATCTTACCTCACTGGACTTCATGCTAAAGAGTATAGTACATTCTTAGGGTAAGGAGTATTAGAACCTGTTTTCCTGTTCTCATTTGCTACTTGATCTTTGTCTGGGTCTAATGTATAACTTTATGGTTTGTGTATGAGAGAGAGAGAGAGAAGAGAGAGAGAGAGAGACAGAGAGAGAGAGAGAGAGACAGAGATACATACAAAGACTTATTTATAAAATGAGAATGTTAAAGTATTCCCAGAATGCTTTCTTTCTGTAAACTTCATAATTGTGATTGAATGTTTATTTATACATCTTAAATATTTTGGCTGAGCATGGGATTGTAGATATGTTAATATGATGTGAAAACATCAAATAATTTGAGTAACATGATTGAGTTTTAGTGTTTGATAAATATGAAATGATGAATGAAGTCATCCGGAGACAGGTGGCAGAGACAGGAGAAAAAACATTTTGGTTGAAGGTGACAGTGATGTCGAGGTGAGAAAATATGTAGAATCATTTGGGAATTTTTAAGATGGGTAAGATGGTCAGAGGTGCCTTCATGACAGATTATATAAGGCTTGAGATGTCTACTACCCAGCAGAGCACCCTGCATTGGTTTTCTATTGTGGCATAAGATGTTAATGCATGGGCTGGAGAGATGGCTCAGGGGTTAAGAGCTCTGGCTACTGTTGCAAAGGACCTGGGTTCAAATCTTAGCACCTATTTCGTGGCTGACGGTCATCCGTAACTCCAATTCCAGGGGGTCCGACACTCTATTCTGACCTCCACAGGCACTCACATACATGTAGGCAAGGCAGTCATGCATATAAAATAACAAATAAAATATTAAAAAAAAAGATGTTAGTACAAGTTAGTGGCACAGGCAGTGCTCAGTTGGTTCTTTTTCCTTGTGCCTTAAAAGGAGTAGTTAACTACCCAGGTTGTGTTTTTACCTGTAGACGTTGAGTAAAGAAGCTACTTCTGACCCCCCAGGTTACCAGTTCCCTTCACTTTCTACACACACTCAAGAAGAGAGAATGGCACAAAAGCATGAACATTAGGAGGTCAGAGTTGGAGGGACCACCTTGAAGTCTTCCTGCCACAATCCCCACAGGCAGGTAGTGAACACACAGGTTTTACCTTCTTTATGCTCCTGCTGTCTGCAGAAGTGATCTTTAACAAGACCACTGTATTAGTTACTTTTCTGTTGCTATGGTAGAAACACTGACCAACTTATAAAAGGAAGAGTTTATTTGAGCTTATGGTTCCAAAGGGGCCGGAGTCCACATGGCAGGGAGGCATGGTGGCAGAGGCGGCTGGAGGAGGAACGGAAGCTAGGCTCTACATCTTCTAGCAGGCACAGGAAGCAAGAGAGCAACTTGAGATCCGGCAAGGCTTAAGAACTTTCTAAGCCCACCCCAGTGATGTGCTTCTTCCAGGATAGCCACATCTTCTAAGACCTCCCAAACTGAGAGCGCCACAAACTGGGGACAAAATTCCAAATACTTGGAGCCTATGGGGGCCATTTTCATCCAAAGTACCACAGTCACTCTTTCCCAAGGTATGCCCTTTACTCCAGAAGGTCTCCAGGACAGCAGGCCATTTCCAGGTTAAGCCGTTCTCATCAAAATGGTGAGGCATCTTAGCAATGAAACAAGATTGATGCTGAGTCAAAGGGTGACTTTAATCAAAATTTCTGACCTTGGCCTCATTAACACCAAGTGGAAGTCTGTTTTTTTCTTTGGTTTCAGTCCTTCTGGGGATGAGGCTTCACCAGGTTCTCAGGGAGGCTGGGGGGAATGCTGGGTCAGAGGGGAGCCATTGGATAGCATGGGAAGACGAGGACAGGGGAAGAGCTCAGTACTTTTGCCTGATAGGTTTTGGCTAACTTAACAAACTAAAAATCTGTTTGGAAATGAAAATTTGATCAAATGCCAGTTACAAAGCAAGTTTCATAAACAAACCCTGAAAAGCAACAGAACCAAGGTACACATTTACTATTTTGATTACAAGTTTTGAAAACAGAAAATTACATTAAAAATTTTGTTTTTCCACACCCCACCCTTGTGACAGTTTTGAAGTGGGTGGGATTATTTACTTTTTCATGGTCTCCTGTTTTTCATCCTTCCTAAAATTGCCTTAACAATGGGGCATCTGTATGTTCAAACCAACAGACAAAATGGCAAGATTAATGAATTGAACTTTAGCCTTACGAATATTTATTTCAGAGCCCAAGGGAAATGCATTTCTGTGCCAGTGAAAATCCCCAAACTGTCTCTGATAATTTGGTATTAAAGATAGCTCTGTCAAATGTTTCTTGAGGCATTGTGAGCCTCGCCCTTCTCCTGACCCTAAGCTTCTTAGTCCTTACATTCCTCTCTTCCCATTAAAATAGACTCATCCTTTCCCCTCCTGATACATACTCTAAATGTGTTTCTATTCAACAGTATTAACCGGGATTCATGAAACACCTACTACATCAGACCCCAGGCTTAGCTGTCTTAACCATCATCTTCATCATTCAACATTTTGATTATTGTTAGCATTGAAAGCAATCTCATGCTCTTGTATTTAATTTCTAGATTAGTCCTATGAAGCAGATATTTTTAAAAAGTCAATTGTTCATTTGTGTACTAATTGCTTGATGTCTAAAGATGAAATGAGAATTGGATTTATGCAACCAATCTTGAACATTTTCTATATTTCTCCTTATTATAGGAAAACAAAGAATTCAAGGATAGGGAATAATTGGTATTCAAAGCAAAAAGATGGTAGAAAGCATCACTGTCTCTGGCCCCCTGATGTCCCTAAGTTCATTTGGGTATATACTGTGTACAAGAACATGGATATAGAATTATAGGAGGGCAAGCTTTCTCTCTTTTCCATCCTTTGCTTTACTAATATTGACAATAATTTGGAAAAGCGTGAGCATGGATCCAGAGCACAGAAGAACCCTAGGGCAGTGAGGCGTGGTCCAACCGCCAAGTCCATTATCACTGTCACTGTCCAAAGATGGTGTCCCCCATGCTGTTTCTTGTATGAAGAACTGGAGCTTATTGCTTTCTCCCTTGAGTATAGGGTGACCCTGTGATCGCTACAATCAATAAAAAGCAAAACTGCGTATTTTCAAGCTCAAGCCTTAAGAGACTGGTATTTTTGCTCCCTTCTCTTGAATGAGTTTTACAAAGGCAATGCCGTTGTGAGGAAGATCAAGGATCGCTACAGAAAGGTGCCCCCTGGAGGAGAACCAAAGACCTCCACCCATAGCCTTTTGAAACTTGGGTATGACAGTGGAGTTTCCACCTGACAGTCAACTACATGAATGCGTGTATTCTAACACACCAGTCAACGCCGGAAGAAGTGCAACCTCCCATTTGAGCTGTAGCCTGAGGAGCAGCACGCTGCTCTTTCTTAACGCACTGTATTTTGGGGTGGTTTGCTAGGCTGTTATGAATAAGCAGTGCACTTCCAATTGGTCATACAAGGCTTTCTCATGATCCCTTGGTTAGACTCTCTTTTCCTTTCCAATTTTTCTTTTCTTTTGAATTCATGTCTCCAAAGCATCAGGCTTAACCCAAGACTCCTCACAGGGAAGCAGATTTAGCCCATCTTTTCATCTCTACCTTGGGAGACCTCTCAGGACCTGGGTGGGGCTCAGGAGCAACAAGCAGCCAGTGGACCAGGACTTTGGCTTTAGAGAGAAGGGTTTCCTTTACCTTGGTCTTGATTTCTCTGTTTTTCTTCTCAATAGCAAAGGTGATTCTGTTTGGGGATCATGATTGGTTTTGGGCCAAAGGAAGGCCTCCAAAGAGGCTGATTTGCAAATGCACGTGACACCCCAGGAATACAGAGCTGGCACAGTGTCTGAGGCTCTGTTGCCATGTGGCAGGCATGCCTCCTGCTTATTCTAAACTTTCTGGGTCTGGGGCTATGGCACACCATAAGGACATTACGTATCATTTGATTTCATGTCATTTCAGCCTGATTATGCCATCATGGTACTAATTTGTAGACTCTAGATTACATTTTAATGGTCCGGTTTGCATTCTTCCTCTTCTATTTTTCTGCTTGATAAAATTTTAAAAGGACATCTGTTGTGTGAACGATGACTTTTTCCTCAGGATACAAAGTCACTGGAATGTGTGGTAGCAATTTTTCTTAGGTAATAACTTCCCCTATCTTATCAAACCAGGCTTTGACTGTGGAAGGGCTCTTTTAATTCAGCTGTTGTTTAACTTTGCCATTTGTTTACCAGCCCCCTCTCACACTTCATTCTGGTTCCTTACACATTTATCTTCCATCCTGAAGAAGGAAGTATGGGGTCTGGAGGCCTGGCCAGAGACTCGTGAGAAATTCTAAAGCTGCTTTATAAGGTTTTCAGGAGTCTTATCTCCTAGTGGATAGAGGAATGTAGAAAGAAGCTGTGTGCCGTGTTATGAGGGTCAACATCACCAATGGCAAAGATTTAATGAATTCCACTTCTGCAGCCAGAGCCTTGCCATGTCTATGCCAATGGTTTGCAACATAGTCATTTCACCACCTCCTCCTTCCCAGTGTTGGGGAAGAGGATTTCTAAGTGGCATGACTGGGGATACTGCTGGCACCTAGTGAGTAGAGGCCAGGCATGCAATCAAGCATACACAGGACAGTCCTTAGTGAAGAGCCGTCCCTCCCCAGAATCAATAGTGCAGAAGTTGGATATGCATCTTTCCTTGCTTCATTAGGGGGAAACAGGACAAAGGCAAACAGAGATTAAATATAGATACAATGTAGCATCAGTCAGAGGGACAGCTGAACCTGTCCCCCCACATAACATGTCACTAAGCTAAGTCCATTCAAAATAGGGAAGGCCACATGGGACACAATGACCTCTTGCAAAGGTACAGTGAGGAGAAGAAATGAAGGTTCCAAGGCTCCTTGGGATTAGGGGCTGAGAACTTCTTTCTACGCCTCTTCTTATCTTTTTTGTACCTGCCCCCTAAGGAGGACCCTCATCCAGAGCCACGGACTTCAAGAGATCTCTTCCAGATGATTGCTTCCACATACCTGTGCTGATCCCAGCCCTTCATTCAAACAGTGTCGTGTACATCTTAATGGCTGTCTTAAATTTAATGTGTCCCAAATGGAACATTTTATTTTGTCTCTCAAACATTGTTCCTACCCCACCACCAACAGGTCTCTCTTCCAATAAATAAGCATCATACTGCCAACTATTTATGACAAAACATGCTTCTTCTCATTTTCCAAATACTCACATCCAATCTACTATCATTTGTGGATTCTGTCTTTTAAGTATTCAAAACTTTTTCTTCCTCTGTTTCCACTTTTTGGTCCTTAGACTAGGACACCGGAACAGAACAGGTGAGTCTCAAAGACAGCTTTCTGAATGACTGACCTTCACCTTTTCCTCTTTGCCTGTTCCCATACAATCTCTATATAACTCCAACATGTAACTTTGATAATGCCATTTCCTGGTGGCAAATCGTTCCGTCATCCATCGCTCCTGCCCTGTGACCTCTGCTTGCCTTGCCTGGCTTTCAAACCTTGATGATCTTGAACTGCTTCATCTGCTAAGGCTGGTTTCATTGAGAGAAGAACATAGTGACACACAAGGAGAAGTTAGTCATGTGAGACAGAGCCAGAGACAGGAGTGATACGTCCCTAGGTCATGGTCCACCAGAGATTTTCAGCAAGCAAGGAGGCAGAACAAGCAAGGACAGACTACCTGCAGTTTTCAGCCTGCTGCCACTTGGGATTTGGGACTGTGAGGCTCCCAAACTCAGACACAACTTAGATTTTCTGTTGTACTAGGTTAGGACGTGTTGTTTGTAGTACTTTGCAATGACAGTTCTAGCAAAGTCATGGAGACACTGCCCTCACCTCCTCATATCCCCTCCAGCCACTCTGGCCCCCTTCCTCTCCCTCACATATGGAGCTCCCTCTAAGGCCCTGGTCTTAGCTACTTCCATTCATTGGAATAATGTGTGTCCTTTGGTGTTTGTAGACTGACTCCTTCTTATCATTCAGATAGCAGTTTAAATGCTGCATTGAGAGAAGACTTCTCTCCCCAAATCTGACTCAGCCGTCCTTTGCCCTCTCTTCTACACTGCCTTGCACCCTGCCTGACTCTCTGCTTGGGCTCTACCACTGCATGAAGTTGTCCTTGCTTGTTTTTTGTCATTGACCACTCCATGTGAAGTCCATAGCACAAAATGCTGTTTTCTCTTCTACCTAGAATAGTGCCTGGGATTTGCAGATAGTTGTTGAGTATTTTTGGAACGAATGGACCACTTAGGAAAAAAATGGTCTCCATTGAAGTGAAACGGGTTTGAGAGAATGGATGAGAAGAAATAGACTATAGTAATGCAATTGGTTCTTTGGCGGAAAGGGGGTAAGACTTGTCAATGGAGGGAGGTGGGTTTCTCTGAGGAAGCTTGTCTCCTATAGAGGAGAGGATTCTCTCCCTGTGTTTAATGTTTAACCTTTGGTGAAGGGTGGGATGGTTGGTTGTGTCCTATCAGGCCCACCCTTTTTCTTCTACAAATATTTATGCTGTAAGCGCCCATCTCCCAGGCCTAGCCGGAACCTGGGAGAGCTACACACTAGCACTGGGTCTAATGGAGACATTGCAGTGCCATTAGCACAGATGGCTGTCATATGTATGCAAATGAGAAACAAATTGAATTTGGTGTCCCTTCTCACCAGCTGTCCTATCAAGGAAGACTCCCAGAGCAGCAAAAGAACTGCCACCACACTGCTAATCTGTCACCACAGATTAATTACAATGAGCACATTAATCACCATTTGTTTCTAGTACAAAGGGAAATATCTTGTTTTTCAAGTACATCCTGTTAAAAGAAGGTGTCTGGCCTTGTAGAAACAAGGCTTAACAAGGCCACCAGGCTTCATTAGTTAAGAACAAGAGGCGAAGGCCTGATGAGAGCCCTGGGCTCTGTGCTGCCTTCAGGGTTGTCGGCTGTGTGCATGCAAGAAGGGGTGTGAGGATGGACAGTGAAGGACCGCCAGCCGGCTCTTGAACAGACAGGTCAGGAATTTCAGAGTTCATCTGACCTGCTGGACTCCCAATGAATCAAGAACTTACTGAAGCATCGATGTTTGACATAAATTATTGTTACTATTATTTAGTAGAATATGCAGTGAATATGGGTCACTAACTGTAGACCCAGGGATAAGATTTACTTCTGTGCATGGATCTCGTTATTGTTTAGACATTGTATTAGATTGGTGGGGTTTTGTTGCTGTTGTTTTTTTCCCCCCACTCTTTCTTATTCTACAGTTTCTTTTGCAATACTAAGGATTGAGCCCAGGGCCTTGTGCATGCTAGCCCAGCACTCTACCACTGGGCCCCATCCCAACCTAGAGTAGTGGGTTTTAATTATCCTTTTGAAGAGTCTAAAACTATTTGAAACTTTAGTGACTACAATGACCTGTGTGCCCATAAGATTCATGTTGGCGTAGAATGCTACATTCAGTTGCAGTAGACTTTTAGTTCATGGAAGTCTTTCTGGACAATCATGTTTAGAGAGTTCTTTTTTTCTAATTATTTGATTAATTTTATTTTATGTGTGTAAGTATTTGCCTGCATGTATGTGGGTGCAACCATGTTGTGCAATGCCTGCAAAGGCCAGAAGAGGGCATTGGATTCCTTGGAACTGGAGTTATGGATAGTTGTTAGCCACCATGTAAGTGCTGGGAACTAAACCTAGGTTCTCTGGAAGAGTAGTCAGTGCTGTTAGCTACTGAGCCATTTCTCCCACCCCATTCAGCCAGTTCTGACTAGATGGGATGTATTCCAGTGGCCCACCATGAGCTCATTTCCTTGCCAACCCTTCATTACTTCCTTTAGACTGTTAATCTCAGGATTGGCCACTCCTTGGTTGACTCACCCATTGAACAAACATTCTTGGACACTGTACATGGTGGTGGATTGTTAATGGTGTAGGCTACAGGGGGCATTCTATTTTTCATGAAACATACTTTAGAAAGAGACACTAATCAAAGAAACATAGAAATACGGATTTAGTCAGAAGTAAGGCCTATATAATAGAGGATCACATGGTACCATGAAAACAGATAGCAGTGGGGCGTCTACCTGTCTGGGATAGGAGAGGAAGCTTCTCTGAAGAGAGCGGCTGCATCAGGATCTGAAGGATGAGGTATAATTGACCTGGCAAAGATGAATGACAGAGATGTTCCTTGTAAGCAGGGAACAAACTTTGACTTTCATTAAGAAACACAAGCCAGTACAGTGGTTCAGGTAGCACAGTGAGCAGGTATCAGACAGGAGGGGTTCTGGAGACCCCTTTAGGGAGGACTCTCTATCCAAAGAGCAATGGACATTCACTGCAGGGCTTGATCCAGTAAGGAAATGTTATCAGATTTGCATTTTAAAAGATGGTTGATCTTCAACATAGAAAAACAGATGTTGGGTCTTGTGGCTTTGACTGCTAAGAACTTTATAACAAGAGCTAATCACCTTGTGATTCATATGGACACTGTACAGTTGATGGTGTCCTGCAGAGGAATGTTTGAAGTTTTGGGGTGGGAGGGATTCAATGATTGAGTGTCATGTCAAGAACCGAGAATTGCTTTTGCATAAAGGAGAACCAAGAGCATTTGAACCAAGTTTGGTACCAGCCCTATCTTTAAAGGACTCGGGATCAGTCTTTGAGAGTCAAGAAATATACAGGCGAGACCAGCAAAAACAGAAGACTGAAGATAACAAGAAGTGTGTGTGTGTGTGTGTGTGTGTGTGTGTGTGTGTGTGTGTGTGTGTAAGAATCACTGTTGTGGATTTAAACTGATACTTTTTTCACTTTCTAGTAGTTTTTTCCAAGCCTGGCAAAATAGCTCCTTGTTGGCAGTTCAATTGGCAGAAAAATGAGAAGCTTCACTTTAAAGCATATAATTAATATAAATTTCACATGAAGCACAACCAATTATTTAATGTGTTGTGAGTGCATAGTACATTTAAAGAGGCCCATGAGAATAAAGCTGTATCAAAAGCAAACATTTGCATAGCATAAGATATTGAAAGAAATGGGGAAATTCTATCCACGGCTTTCTGTAAAGAATTCTGGTTGACCAGAGAAACAATACAAATATTGGAAAATGAAAGTGGATAAATAACTGTGATGGTTAATTTCATGTGTTAGCTTGAGCAGGCTGGACGATGCCCAGATAACTGATAAATCATTATTTCTGGATGTTTCTGAAGAGATTTAGATAATTGTCTGAGTAATTAAAAGTCTTTGTCATTAGCAAGCTGGTATCTCCCAGTTTCTTGCACACCCAGAAAGAGAAAGGCCAGAGGAAAGGCAAGTTTACCCTCTTTCCCTGACTGTGTTCTCCTGGTTTTGGCCATAAGAAACATGACTTTCTAGCCATCAGACTCTGGAACTTCATCAGAGGTCACCACTGATTCTCAGGTCCTTAGACTCATTGCGTCCACTGATTATCAGCCTTCAGATTGAACACCACCACCAGCTTCCACCACATCATGGGGCATTTCATTTTCCATAATCACATCAACTCACTTCTATAATACATGTTCTCTTATTGCTCTGTCTCTCTACATGCATCCTACTGATTCTGTTTCTCTGGAGAACCCTGAAGTACATATTAAAGAAGAATGGATTTTATAAGAACCTCATTCTTAGAAATCTATCCTAAGGAAATTAAGACAAAAGAAGTGAGTAAAAAAGATGTTTACCGCCAAAAAGATAGGAAAAAAAAAAAACCCATATGTGTTCCCACCCCAACAATATTGATTCAATAAATAGTGGTCAGCTACAGAAAGAATACTAACAACACTTTCAAAGGGGTGATTGTGATGTATATTTATCGACATATAAACAGGTTCATGACAGTGGGGTGAACAAGGTTGCAAAATAAGATTTGTTTTATTATCCCACTCATAAAAAAAAATATAGTAGTCATTAGATAGAAACTCTGTTATCTTCCTATTACTAAATTTAAAGGCAGCCATGAGGGGTTGGGGACTTAGCTCAGTGGTGGAGTGCTTGCCTAGCAAGCTCAAGGTCCTGGGTTCAGTTCTCAGCTCCAGAAAATAATAAATAAATAAATATAAATAAATAAATTAATTAAGACAGCCTTGACTAGTGCTATATTTTCCATCTTAGTTCTAAGGAAGAGGGGTCTTTGCCTTGTCAAAGGCCTGCGGTTCTGTTCATTGTCTGGATTCCATCTCCTCTGACTTTGTCAGGCCACCACAGCTGCAGATACTATACCTTTCTGGTCTGCATGAAATTCTTCCTTTCTGTTAGACTGAATTCCCGTCAGCACAGAAAGGAGCACCCACCCTCCCACATGCAGTAGCCTGTGCTGCATCTTTGACGTCCACCTGTTTATTCACAGGCTTCAGAATATTGCAGGCAAGATCTGCTTCCACATCTGATTTCTGTCCCTATCATCTGACTAAAGCTTTGTCAAGGTAGGTGGCCTTTGTGTTGCTAAACACTTTAGTCATTTCCCTGGCCTCTGAGTCACTGGCAGCCTCTGATGCCATTTACCTTGGGCCTCTCACAGCCCTTTTGTTTCTGGCCCTTCCTTTTCTTTCCTGACTTCAGAGAAACCAATGTCTAGGTGGCGAATGCTTTAGGTATTGGACTGGATTTTTCTTTTTCCCTTAGCTGTGTTGCTCTCAACTTTGCCCGCTGCTGGCATAGTTTGGGAGTGTTTCTAACTATAATAATGCTTGAGCCCAGGCAGAAGAGTCAGAATTTCAGGATGTGGCACAATAGCATTGACAGGTATTGAAAGGTTCTTGGGTGACCTTGATATGCACTCAGAGTTGAGAACCACTTCCTCAATTGGTGCCATTTGGTATCCTTGTTTTAGAAACTATTATCACTATGCTGAATTACTTTCTGTCTCTCTCTCTCTCTCTCTCTCTCTCTCTCTCTCTCTCTCTCTCCATATATATATTCAGCCCCTAATGGATGGAACTCATGGGAAAAACTAGCTCAGCCCGTTCTAAAGGTAGCCAGGGTCACCTTGATCCCAGTGACCTTGCTCTGGACTGGGGGTGGGATCAGCATTGCTGTATCTGGGGACCAGCACTGGGCTCCTATAATGTCTTGTGATTGTGTGCATTGCGCTTGCATGGACAGAGAAGAACTCACTAAGGAAGCTTTGCACAAATGATATCTTTGCACAAGCATCTCAACAGTGATGTACAACTTTATGGGACAAAGGATGCGTGAAATGCAGTATGCTTTCCTTCTCAATTGTCAACTACATAAGCAACTCTCATGCTACTTCAGTTTATATAGGTCTGTGTACTGCTTGGCATGGATGCTGCCTAGGGTCTGTTCTCTGATCTTTTTCTTCGTCAGGCAAAGAATGACAAGACAAGAAGTTTGCAGTCAGAACACAGCCAAGGTTTATTGAAGCAAAAGCAATACTCCACACAGCAAAGAGATAGACTCCCTGTATTGAGAGGGGGTCCAGAGCTGGAGCCCAATCTACCTCCCTGGTGAGTCTGGAGTTTTATATTCTATATAGGGTAGGAGATGGGATGGGTCTGGGCTCTCCTTTCCCCCTTTGGATTGGACAGGGCAGGATACATGTTGGTTAGTTCACTCATATGAAAGCAGAAACCTGATTGGGTAGAGCAAGGGCAGAAAAATTGAAATTGCTGCCAGAGGTGGCCCACTGGTATATGTGAGAAGCCCACCAAAAGGACCAGTTTTGGACAAGAACCAGGAAGTCAGGGAGTAGACCGTCTTGGATGCAGGTGAAAGTAACTGGAATATCGCTCAATCTAGTCTGGCTCCTCCTCCCCTGACTGTCTGTCTAATTCAGAACTAACCATCTCCTAGTCTCCTTCAGAATGGGGCTCACCTGCTAGCCCTCTTGCCCAGATACACCAGCGATGCTGGATCAACTTTATTTTTCTTGCTTGCAGTTTTATACTGTTGTGATCTACATTAATCTGCCTTTTGGTAGTTCCTTCCTATCACATACCAGATTCTCAGGTGCTGTTTGTATTTATTCAGTGTTCACTCATAACCGTGTGCAGGGCTCATTTTCAGTGTCAATTTGACTGTGGCATGGAGTGCCCAGATATTTGCTCAAACATTATTCTAGGTATGTCTGAGAGAGTGCTTGGGGGTCAGATTGTACCTGAATGGGTACAGTAAGGCAGACTGTCTTCCTGAACATGGGTCTCATCCCTTGAAGACTTGAAAAGAAACAAAATCCACACCTGCCCAAACTTAAGTATAGCTCTCACCACTCACCAAAGAAGTTGCTTTTTGCAACAGAGACTATTGCAAAGTCTCATAGCTGATCAGAGCGTAGAGAGTAAGTTACTGTGGAGAACCCAGTCCCAGTGGATACATCTGAAATGCAAGGCCTACACTAAGGCCCAAGGAACATCACAGAAGATGGGGCAGAAAACTGTTAAGAGCCAGAGGATTGGGACACCTGCTATAGAGAGTGCCTAATAGACGAGACAGGGAGGCTGAACCATGGAATCTCAACAATATGGCTGTTTAAACAAGTCCCGCATAGTGACAGATGCATGTGGATGGGGACTATTTCACAAGGTACTGCCTCTAGATGAAGAGCTACAGGCAACCAATGAATGGCTGGAGAGAGAGAGAGAGAGAGAGAGAGAGAGAGAGAGAGAGAGAGAGAACCAGTTTTCTTCAGGGATAAATTCCCTGATAGGTGATTTGATCCCAAGTGACCAGCTATAAACACATATACATACAAGTATCATTAAATGAACTTGGAAGATAGTCTCCCTGCATGTCTGTTTGTCTGTCTGTCTGTCTGTCTGCTTTTTTTCCTCTCTCTCTCTGTATGCAACAATAATCAAGAAGTTACAAAACTAGAAGAGAGTGGGATGGGGATGTGGGAAGAGTAGGAGGGAGAGAGGAAGGGGTAGAAATAATGTAAATTCAGTACTCATGTATGAAATTCCTTTCAAAAAACAAAATGGGGTGAGGAAGTGAGAGCTTCTGCCATCTCATTGTCCTCAAACGGGGACGTCAGCTTTTCACTCCCAGCAGACTTGAATTGAAACTTTTCTTGGGTGTTGAGGCTGCTGTCCTTTGGACTGAAAATTAATTATTCCATCGGCCCATCTCTGGGTTTGTTGGTAGCAAATCTTGGGACTTGCCCATCCATCATAACCATGTGAGTTGATACCTTGTCATAAATCTACATAGACATAGAGATGTAGGTATAGATGCCTCCACGGAATTCTGTTTCGGTGCAGACCTGAAAGAGTGTACCTTCCTCTTTAAACCACTTCTTTAGCTTTATGGCCAACGTTCATTGTGAACGTGACACAACCTAGAATCACTTGGGAAGAGAGTCTCAATGAGGGATTATCGAGACCAGATTGGCCTGTGCCCATGTCTGTGGGGACTAGTTTTGACTGATAATTGTTATGAGGAGACTCAGCCTACTGGGAAAGGCACCGTTCCCCAGGCAGGGGGTCCTGAACTACGGAAGAAAGAAGACAGTGAGCTGAGCACAGGCACACAAGGTTGCATGCGTTTCTCTCCACTCTTGACTGTGGCTGTGATGTGACTGGCTGCTTCAAGTTCTAGCTGCCTTGACTTCCCTGCATGATGGAGTTGTGAGCCAAATAAATCATTTTTCTCCTATGTTGTTTTGGTCGGGGTATTTTATAATAGCAACAGAAAAGAAACTAGAACAGCATCTAATATAATTGTGAAAGGCCTTTGCCCAACCCCTTCATCCCTGGATCAGGGTCCACTTATCTCTCCACTTGTGCTACGGTGTCAGCCTCCCTTCTAAGACCTCTACCTGGATTTCTGGACTCGAAATGCTGCAAATTCTTCTCTCACTCTTCTGCCTCATGGAGGCTTCTGTACAACTTCATTCATTCCTGCTGTGGGGTCAACCACCCACACTCCCCTTCATTCTGCCCCTGACCTATTCCCTTTTATATCATCCTCAGCAGACTTTGTGTTTCAGTTCAGTACAATAGACCTGTATTATGCACATAACACACATGGGTTCCATTCTTGACTCTCCAAAGAGATGTGCTAGTCTCAGATTACAAAACACCTGGATTTTAGCTTATCTGAAATGGTGGTTGAATCTTATTTTGCAAATCATAGAAAAGAAAAATATGTAAGAAAGTCAAAGATGTGACAACCATCTTGTCCAAGTGAAAAACACGGTGTGATACAGTGAAGAGAATATAGATGTCTAGTCCCTGAAGGCAGCCATCTGCCCTTATCTGGCTAAGTGCTGATCTCCTCATTTAGAAATCAGGACCGTTAGAAGCTGTCCACCAGTGTTGTGCATATTGGTAGGAAACGAAAGAGGAACATGCAAAAGTTTTGAGTAGGGAGCTTGGCCTCCATACCTCTCCCTTCCTGCAGAGGCTGTGCACTGTCCAGTGGCAACTGGAACCCAAAAATGCTGCTGTTCTCCACATAGTGATGTCACCTTCCTGATCTTGGACTTCACACACGTTAGATAAGCTCTTTCCCACTAAGCTACATCTCCAGCTCCAGTGTTTTTAAAGGCTTCCTGAAACTTGGCTTGCCCCTGATTGATTTGAATTGTTTTAGTTTTCAAAAAACATTTCTTTTTCATTGGTAACTAATAATAGTACATATTTACAGGGTGTAATATGACTTTGTAGTGTTTGCTTTGTAGCATTATTAAATCAGGCGTATTTACAAAGTCATCATCTTAAGTATTTATCATTTCCTTTTGCTAAGGACATTTAAAATCTGTTCTTGCGATGATTTTGAAGTGCCCAGTGTACTGTTCACTGTTACTGGCCAAGCCTAGCATGCTGTGTAGAGATCACGAACTGTCAACTTAGCCATATTTCTAGTACTATGATTTTTCACTTGCTCTTCTGTGGGCTGAGAGAGATAAAATAAGGTCTTCTGATAAGGGGCATGTCTTATATGACTACTTTATTATTTCCCTTAAAAGTAACCTTGCCTGGGAACTGGAGACATGACTTAGTTGCTAAAGTGCTTGCTGTGCAAACATGAGAATTTGAGTTCAATCTCCCAAACCCATGTAAAGCATCCAAGCACATCCAGCATCAGTGACCCCAGTGCTAGTGGGGCTGGGGTGGTGGTAAAGACAGGTGGATTCTAGGGCTCACAGGCCAGCCAGTCCAGCTGACCTGGCAAGCTTCAAGTTCAATGAGAGACTCTGCCCCTAAAATAAATTGGAGAGGAATTGAGAAAGACACTTGATATTTGCCTGGCTTCCACATGCACAAGCACAGATTCACACAAAGTAACAAAGTAATAATGCTATTATTTGATAGACAGTTACCAATTAGTTCTCCATTATGAGCTAAGTTTATGGTATTTTGAAGTGATCTATGATTCACTGAAGTCTTTTGTCTGGAATTTAATTTTGTCTGTTGTCAAGGTCATGACCAGTCTTTTCATTGGATTTTATCTGACTGTGTCTACATTTCAGTCTTTTTTCGGTAGCTTTTGCTTTGTATTTGTTTTATCATTCAGGAAAATCTTAAATTTTCAGCTCACTTTGCAAGCCAAGTCTTTACTTATTTAAAGAGTGAATGCAGCTCTCTAAGTAAGTGTGTTTTTGATTCTGTAATCTATTTTCTATTAAGAGCTATATATTTTTTGACTTGGGGGCGATTGTGGGATAAGTTCTTGAATGTGCTATCCCCTTGCCTAAGCTTCCTGAGGACTGGAATTACAGGTGAGTACCACCATGCCAGGCATTTTCTTGATTTTTTAAATCTCTAACAACTATGTTTTTGTTGTTGGTATTTGTTTTTGAGACAGAATCTCATTCTGTAGCCTAGGATGGCTTAGGCCCACAGTAGCCCAGGCTGGCTTCAAACTAGTAATGATTGTATTGTATCACCTCACCCTCCTGAGTGCTGGGATTACATGTGTGAACTACCACACCCAGCTAAAATAAAACTATCTTTGTAGTGGATTTGTTTGTTTGCTTTGGTTGTGTTTGTGTGTGTGTGTGTGTGTATGTGTGTGTGTGTTATATTCTGATAATCTGAAAAATGTTGTATTTGTGTTTATGTTATTTTTTTAAACATCAAGATACATATCTGTATATGACGTTTAAATATATCCACATAGAAAGTTAAATAGAAAAAAATAACACAATTGCTTATTGTTTTCCCCCCCATATCTCCCCTTTTCTTTCATCACTGAATTTTAGTAAACTTTATTATTTCTTTTGCTTATAAATGTTAATTCTACCCAAAGTTCAAGTACTTGATCCATCATATTTAAGTTGTTCCTACCCTTTCCACAGCTACAAGGCCATCTTCCAACCTCTTCCTGTTTTTCCCTTTAAATGTGTTAAGGATTTCATTTCTGTATTTTCAGAGGTTTTCATATTTTTATTCTATTTAGAACTATTATCTACTTTTGTTCAGATCTTAGTCCCATAATTGTATCAACTTTTTGCCTTATTTTTTAACTTATCTTTAAGCTAGCTGAAGATTATCCCTGGTGGGGAGGGGTTGGTTATGTCTTTTGCGGAAACCAACTATTTTTGTGTTGTACAATTTCTTTCTTCTCTGTTGTTTCCTCTGCCATTTTTCAAACAATTTTCTTTGATTTCCTTGTTTCTGCTCTCCATATCCATTAGTCTGTTTGCATCAGTGTCTACTCTTTCATGTGCTGGATATAAGGGAGTGTTGTTCATTTTGCCTAGTGGTTTCTGACTCATGTTTCATTCTCTTCTGTTCCTCCACCATTTCCCTCATTCCTTGCACTCCTGCCTCTTGCCCTCCTGTTTTTATTCTTATACTGTAAAAAATAGTCTATTTAATACCATGGTTTTCACATTTTTGAGTTTATGGTTGGTGATTTTGTTGTTTAAAAATCGAGTTCTGAAATACTATCTCATGTTCCTGAGAACAAGAAGGCTCTGAAGTGTGCTATAGTGAAGATACCTGTGATTCTCTGAATTTCCTCAGCAACTGTTGTAATGTTTCCCCTTTCATCTCTGATTCTTATTAATTTGTGTCCACTCTTTCTTTTGGTTAATTTGGCTAAAGGTTTGTCAATCTTACTATTTTGAGATTTCGTCTTACCCCAGTCAGAATGACAAAAAGCTTAAAAGCAAATAACAGGGGCTGGAAAGATGGTTTAGCAGTTAAGAGCACTGGCTGCTCTTGAAGAAGACTTGGGTTTGATTCCCAAACCACATGGTGGCTAATAACTTTCGTAGCTCCAGTTCCAGGGTATCTGATAACCCCTTCTGACCTCCATGGGCATTGCATGACACAAGTGCACTTACATACATTCAGGCAATACACTCATGCACACACACAAAAAAATGGCAGCAAATGCTGGTGAGGATTTGGGGAAGGGGAGCACTAATTCACTACTGGTGGGAGCACCAACTGGTGTAAACACTATGGAAATGGGTGTGGAGGTTCCTTAAAAATCTAGAAATAGATTTAGCAAATGAACAGGCTATAGTACTCTTGGATAGATACCCAAAGAACTGAATATATTACTATTGAGATACTTGTTCATCCATGTTCATAGCTACTGTATTCACAATAGTCAGGAAATGGAAACAACCTAGTTGTCCTACAATTGTTGAGTGAATAGTACAAATGTGGTAAGTTTACACAATGGGATATTATTCTTCTGTTAGGAAAAATGAAATTATGAAATTTGCAAGTAAATTGATGGGGCTGGAAACAATCAACCCAAGTTAGGTCCAGACCCAGAATGACAAATGTTGTAAGTTAAATAGCATATGTGAATGCTAGCTTTGAATCTTTAGTTATGTGGTTTCATTTGGAAAACACACAGAGATCAATAAACTAGTAAGGAGTCACAGGGGGGATTTTAAGAGAGGGGAGATAGAATTCAGTGATATAGAGGGAAAGGGGAAAACAGAAGAGAAAGGGAATGGGAGGGCGTGCTAAGGAGGGAGAATGGGGAGCAACAACTAACACTGAAGGCCTTTGAAAAAGCCATATGGAAACCTACTGTATTAGTTTTCTTATCTATTGTTGTAAAAACAAAACAAAACCAACTTGGAGAGAAAAGGGTATATTTGGCTTCCAGTTCACAGTCCATCATTAAGGGAAGCCAAGGCAGGAGCTCAAGGCAGGAGGCTGGAGGCAGGAACTGAAGCAGAGACCATGGAGGAATGCTGCTTATTGGCTTGCTTCCCTGGCTTGCTCTGCTCCTTTTCTTATACTGCCCAGGTCCACCTGCCTAGAGCTGGAACTGCTTATAGCAGGCTGGCCTTCCTACATCATTTAATAATTAACAGAATGCTTCACAGACATGCCCACAGGCCAATCTGAAGGAAAAAGTCCTCAATTGAAGTTCTTTCTTCTCAGGTGAATGTACCTCAAGTCCAGTTGACAAAAAATAACCAATACACTTAATACTGTAGAAGCTTCCTGATATATATATATATGTATATGTATATGAGTTTAAATGGAGTTAGACAGTAAGATCCTATTGTTGAAGGCACTACATATTTGAGCCATAGAACATGGAGCAATCAAGCAGATACTGACATGGAGGCTTCATCGCTGCTGACTAGCTTTCATACTGCTGGAAGGTGCTATGTATGGTGCTGGAAGAGAAAAGTAACCATCAGTCTTGGTTTTACTCAGTTACAAACCCTACAAGCTACAGTGATGACTGGCCCAGCAACATATGCCTACTGGTACAATGGGGGCACAAAGGTTATGGGAGTAGCCAAGTCCTTTCTGATTGGATTTAAGGCTGGATTGAACTGGCCATATTATCAGAACCAAGGGTCTAGATAAATCATAGACCATAGAGGAGATCCCACTACTATTATTTTGTAAAATGGACATAGTATTAAACCAAATCCTAATGATTTATTGTTATACCCACAGTGCATCTTTCAACCCTCATCAGAAAAGCTTCTTTTTGCAGTAAATGGCAGTTAACACAAAGGCCCACAACTAGTCAAAGTGCAGAGAATAAGAGATTGTGGAGTGTTCAGCCAAAACTGGGGCATCTCTGTCATAGCCCATGGCTCAGATATTATTGCAGAAAAGTGGGCAGAAAGATTGTAAGAGCCAGAGGTGGTGGATAACTACAAGGAAACAGTATTTTCTGGACACAACAGGGCATTTGCACAAACAATGCACAATGGTTGTGACAGAATGAACAAAACCCATGTAAGCTCAAGGTAGAAGAAATCCTATCATGACAGGGGGAGATGGGTATGAAGCTCATCCCTAGCTGAGGAGCTGCTGGCATATGAAAGCTGCTGGGAGGGGCAGAGCCAGTTTTCTTTAAGGGTCATACCCCTGGTAGGTACACCACACTCCGTTAGATGATCCCATAGCCAAGAGCTTTTTGGGGGGAGGGGCAACAAAAATTGGACTAGATAGACTTTAAAAAAATAAAAAAGAAAAGGGCATGAAATTTGGGGAGGTGTGGGGAAGAGAGGAAGGGTCTGAGAGGAGATGGGGTGAATATGATCAAAATACATCGCATGACATTCTCAAAGAATTAATAAAAATATTTAAAAAATAAAATAGAAAAGAAAATGGAGCTTATTTTTTTTTCAAAATAAAAAATATATCATTATTAAATGTCAAAGAGAGTAAGCCACATGTTTGGTTAAGCCCTTTCAAGTGTGACTTACAGTGCTGTTGGCTACTAGTCCAATGTTAATGAGATATCAATACATATTAAATGGGGGTATTTAAGCAGAAATAAACATAAAACAAAATTATGGAGAGATGGGTTGGTGGCAATGTTGTAACCAGAGGCTCTCAGAACCCAGAGCTGCCCATCCCCTGGGAACAAAGGTCAGGATTTGCTAGTTGAACCCTGGTAGAAGCTTCTCAGAACATAGGCCTGTGAGCAACAGAAGCTGACTATATGGTCAGTTGTCTGTCTCTTTGTTACACTAGAGACAGTGTTTGTGACTTTTATGAGTTTTGATTGTTGACTTGCTGCTTTTGGGTTAATTTCTGAGAAAACAAGGGTTATCTTGTTGTTTTAACACTGTGAAGTTTAAATCTGAATTTGATGATTTTGCTTTCTCTCTCTCTCTCTCTCTCTCTCTCTCTCTCTCTCTCTCTCTTTGTGTATGTGAGTACTGGTAGTCATGTGGCACAGCACTGTGGAGGTCAGAGGACAGTGTCTGGTGTTGGCCTTTGCCTCCCACCTTGTTTGAAACAGAGTCTCTTGTTGTCTGCTGCATACACTGGGCTGCGTGCCTGTAAGATTCTCCTGTCCTCCATCTCACTATGGGAGCTCTGAGATTATACACCTGCATGCTGTTATGTCTAGCTTTTTACATGGGTTCTGGAGTTCCATATTCAGGTCCTAACACCTGCATGGTAAGGACTTTATCCAATGAGCAATCTCCTCAGCCAAGACTTTACTTTCTCAGGCAAAGTTCCACTGATTCTATTTTGAAGAGTGGGAAAGAGCGAAGACGGACACTGAGGTTCTGATAAGAGATAGTAAGAGAGTGAGGGGGAAATGGTACTGCTGGGAGGGAACTGTTTGTACACTCTGCTTAGTGTGAAGGCCATTGGGCAAGTCCTGGTACACCAGCATCTGGGAACCAGGCAGCCTTCAACTTGATTCTGTCTTTGCCATTTGTTAGCTTTCGATGGTTGAATAAGCTACGGTGAAGAATTCAGGAACCCTCTTGTGCCTTCTTTCTGGTTTCCTTCACATTGGCTTATGATCTGTACCCAGAAAAATCAATCTCCAGGTCATACTTATTTATTACCCATAGTGCTATTAAAGTGCTTGACCACCATTCTTTTCACATTGAATAGTTCTTAGTCATTTTGCAAAATCAAATTGAATCTGAGCCAATGAAAGCTGGCCGCAATAACTTAATCTTGGAGAAGGAAGGCATACTGTGTGGTTTTTGAGGCTCCCTGGGTTCCAGGGACATCTCTACCAAGACCATATCCCTGCTTCTGTCTACCCCACATGGCTGCTGGCCCCCAGCACACTGGCAGCTCACTCTTTAAATGGCAGTTCAGTCTCCTTCACATTAGACAAGATGAGCCTCAGTTAGGATGACCCTGCCAGTTGGGTTCAGGGCTTTTGTGTGATGATGCCAGGTCAGGAGAAAGGAAGCTGGAATTCTGATTAGTGCCCCCTACTGCTTTACACAGCATGAAGGAACAGTCATATTCTAGATGTGTAAGCTGGGACTTTACAAGGGGAGCTGAGACATGCTAGTATCTCCAACCCACAGAGGAGGGTTGGTTGTGCCTGGGGCCCCTGTGGAGGGCAATACACTTTTGTGAGTGGGATGGGCTAGATGAGAAGATAATTCATCCTCTCCAGGATCATAGGTTGCTGTTAGCCGTTTCAAAATGTGATGGATGCATTCTTTACTGCAGAGCCAAACAGAAATGGTGCTGGAGATGCAGTGTTCTCAGATGTAGATTTGTTTTGACATTCACTCACCTGGGATCAAGTCCAGCTGGATAGAGAGGGTGGAAAACATCTTAACTACTCCTACATGCACAGACCATAAATGGAGGGCAAATGTGGCCAGAGATAAAATGCTAGAGAGTTCATCAGATGGGAGACTTCTTTTGGAGTCACTGACTTTCCTCATAAGGTCCCCCTGATTATGTACCTCCATAGTTGTAGGGGATTCATACTAATACTCATATTTGCTTTCTTAAAGGCACTACTTTTATGAATTTTATTTTATGTATACAAGTGTTTACCTGTATGTATGTATGTACCTATATGTAGTATTGAGGCCAGAAGAGAATATTGAATTTTTGGAACTGTAGTTACCATGTGGGTTCTGAGAACCAAACTCCAGTCCTCTGCAAGAGCAGCCAGCGCTCTTAACCACTGAGCCATCTCTGCAGCCTGCCACCAGTTTTTGAAATGATTGTTACTGTTGTAACTGTCAGGTTTTCCACATGAGAGTAAGCCATCCTACCGAAAACTATGGAGTTAAAATTTTAGCCTTATTCCTTGTTGGTTACTCTTCTAATTGTTGTGACAGAATACTTGACAGAAACAAGAGAGAAAGGATGCATTTTTGCTTATGATATGAGAGGGTGATGTCCTCCATGGAGGGGGGAGAGGCAAAAGTTTCTGGATTGGCTTGTTCTGTGGTGCAGGGGGATGTGGCAGTTGCTTGTGACATGACACTGACCTGGAAGCCTAGAGAGCTCAGGTTGGAAGCAAAGCCTGTCCCAAACCCTCAGACCCCACTCTTACCACCCCTTCATCTGCCAGCCAGGCCACATGTCCCAAAGGTTCCACAGCCGCCACCACCAGCACTGCCAGGTGGGAGCAAATGATCAGACAAGTGAGCTGATGGATGATTTTTTATATACTTCAGCAGCCTTTTGACTTTTTAAATTTTACATTCGATTCTTTTTGTTTATCCACTTAACACTGCTCTTTGCAGCATCAAACTTTCCTGGTACTCTGAAGTCCTCTGAGTTCTTTTCTCAGAATCTCATAGCACGGTATCTCCCTCCCTCGGCCCCAGAACTTGGCGTACACTGCCTTCCCGCTGCGGCTCTTTTCCTTCAGGCTTTCCAGTCACCAGGCCTCCTATGCCCCCTCCTGGGTTTCTTCTTCTCTCTCCCACAGGCTCCTCTCTTAAATGCCCCAGAATGACAGGCTTGCAGGCTGTTGTTCTCATCTTCTTTCTCATTCTGCAGGCAGCCATATTGAGAATCCCATTTTCCTCTTTTTGTGGCAACAGCAAGATCCTCAAGATCCTTTGATTTATGAAGAACAAGGGCTGACTTCCCATCTGGAATGGCCAGGAGCAGCTGACACAATGGGGAGCCTTTCTTTAGGGTTCCCCACAGAGTACCCTGTGAGGCTTTAATGGCCAACACCAAACTTAATTCAAATCCAGCAAGCATTATTAGAAGGGAGGTTGGCTAACATGTCTTTATTGCTCCCATTTTTAATTATGAAGTGTAATAAGGTCACATTTCTGGAAATAGAACTCAGTAAGATACATTGGTTTAATTTGTAAAAGTAATCTCCCTTCATACACAATATGTTTCATTCCACTTCAGCTAAAACCCACATCAATAGCACAAAAATGAAACAGACTTCAATTAGCCTCACTAATCCTCTGGCACAATGATGAACAGGAAAAAAGAAAGAAATTGGTATCTCATATCTTCATCATTTCAGGCCTTTGATGATATTGCATAGATTGGCTCTATTTATTTTCCTGTTACAAATCTGTCTTCTGGTAAAGTTGTAATATGATAAAATGGTTTTAATAAAACAGAGGTGAAAGGGATTCCTTGGAATTGAATCAAAAGCATTTGACTAAGCAGCAGAAAGAAATCCAGGTGAGCTTTAGCAAATTGGAGGATGGCTTTGGTGGGTGGAAAACAACCGCAAAGCTCCGAGTAGTGTCTGGAAGAATTCTTAGCCTCAGGGAGCTGACAGTGGGAAATTTCAACTTCAGACATCTTACTTGGAAGCTTCTCAGAGTCAGACAGGTTTTCAGCTGAGCTTGGAAACGGTACCATTTTTTAAAAAAGAAGTGGTAACTAAAATATTATTCAGAATTAATAGGTAAATGGCCCAAGAGATTCAGGGTGGAAATGGCATGAGCCAGAAAATCCAGATGTACATCAGAGGGGTGTGACCTGAGGTCAGGCCCTTGCAAGCCCCTTTTATCTATCTGCGTAAACACAGATAGGGCACACTGGTATATGTTTCCCCTCTTATATCAATGTTAGTTTGTCTGCATATAATTTATAATGAGTGAATCCTGGCTGCAAACCATATGATCCTGTACATCTAGATGATGCACTGTTGCATATGTTTCTATGTGAGCGTATAAGTCTCACTATACACACTCTATATGTGCATAGGGATCAAGTGTTAATTGACCACTTAAGAGAAATGGTTCAGAGCCATCCGTGTTTGCAGCTGAGGGACATTGGCTCAGATCAAGGGTGACCTAGCTAAACTGACAGGGATCACACTGACAGAACTGATTGGAGTCCAGATTTCCTGATGTACAGTCTTTATCTTCAACCTAATTCTGAATCCATATACTTAGTCCAACTCTAAGCTTTAGCAGTAAAATATGAATAAGTTCTAGACTTTCTTTCTTTCTGTTTATTTTGTGGTGCTAGGGACCAAACCAAGACCTTGAACATGCTAGGTAAAATATCTTCCCCAAAGCTATACCTCCAACCAAATAAATGCAGTTAGATGCAGTTAGAAAAAACAAGTGCTTCACATCACAGATCCAACCACATGGCCTTGTCAGATTTGTATTTGTAAGTCAAAAATGCAAAATACTGGTGAGTGTGTTTACTTCAGTCTAGTTCTAAGTAGAGGTACATGATGTCTCTCCATTTTATATTTCTGCCACTTTTTCCTGTTCTCACCCATGTTCTCCCTACTTAATGAAAAAGTTGGCTCTGTCAGAGGTCACTAAAGGTCTCAATCACTTTGATTCACAAGAGCTCATGCATGTGTACTAGATAACATCTCTAGCAATTGCACAAACTTTTCTTTTGGCTGAATCAGCTTCATGGAAGAACCACCACTCCAGGAGAATGAGAACTACTGAAAACTAATGGCTAATGAGGACATCGGTGCACGACCACCTAGAACGCGTGGTGAAATTCTGATGGATAAAGACGTAGGAACAGGCTGGGGATGTAGCTCAGTGGGAATGTGCCTGCCTAGTATGCCTGAGGCTCTGGAGTCCCATCCTCCGCATCACACACGCAAGAAAAAAATTCTCAGGAAACACCACTCATTGGTCCACAAAGAAGTTCTTGTTGCTCTCCAGAGACGCTACCTTGGTGTGAGACTGACATCTGACTCTAAAAGTGTACAGGTGAAAGAATGGCTGTCTGCCAAGCATGGGCTCCAAATCCCAAGTGGTTGAAATTCTCTGAGTCCATTGAGTGCTGCCGTATACAGATGGGCCATCCACTGGAGCACTGATTAGGGACCCTACCATAGTAACCAACAACTGTCCTCAACTAGGGGTGGGAGCTTGTGGTCCCCTCCACATCCATGCTGAAATGTTGACTGGCTTGATCTTGTGCAAGTCTTGTGGAGGCAACCACAGATGACAGCATTCATGAGTGTAGTGTATCCACCCTGGCCTTTAGCTCTTAGAATCTTTTTGCTTGCCTGTTCTGTGATATTCTTTTAGCCTTGAAGGTAGTGGATGTGATGCAGATGTCACTGAACACCCCATAGACATTTGTTCTCTGAATTTTGACCAGTTGTGAGTAACTACTAACCATTATATAAAAACACAGGAGATCTTTTTTTCCCCCACACCAAGGTACAGGAAAGATCACAGCTTTATTGAAGGCAGGAGAGAATCAATTAGAATCAGAAAAGTTGGGCTGGAGAAATGGCTCAGTGGTTAAGAGCACTGGCTGCTCTTACAGAGGACCTGGGTTCAGTTCCCAGCACCCACACGGCAACTATGAACCATCCTTAACTCCAGTTCCAGGGGAATCCAAAGCCCTCTTCTGACCTCCACGGCATTGCACAACACGGGTGCACTCACATACCCATATGGTGGCTAACAACTGTTTGTAATTCCAGTTCCAGGGGATCTGACGCCCTCTTCTGACCTCTGTGGGCATGGCACAACATGGGTGTACTACAGGTGCAGGCAATATACTCATACACATAAAATAAAAATAATAAATAAAATATTTTTTAAAAAAGCAGAAAAGTTGAATGTGTCATTGAGAGAAGGGAAAGGGAGAGAGAATGAAATCCACTCTTCCAGGGTACAGGGAGCCTCTTTCTTTCGAAGAAAAGAGGAAGAGGAGATAAAGGAGTTGATACCAAGGCAAAAGCATTTTTACACAAATGAGACCACTGCCTGGTGAAGAGAGATGCTGATTAGGAAAGACAGGTCTGGATTAATGAATAATGTCGGCTGCTGACAGTTTGTGAAAGTAGAGGCAGGGTTAGTACTGAAGGACTGAGAAAGAAAGGGATACGTTCCAAATGACTACTGTAAAAAACGCGGCAGGCAGTTAAGGGGAGTGGATGCTGTGCACCCATGAAGTATTGGTGTATATCCCTTGAGGATTGTTTTTAAATAGGAGTGAAGGCTCCTGGACACAGTCCAGGCTAGATTTAGTATGGTTTTATTTCCAAAGTCTCTCAAGTACCTCAAGAATACATCGATATAAAAAATAACTAACAAATTATTACAGAGTGTAGATATCTCATAGCCTCTGTTGGTCCTTTTAAAGCTCAAAGCATAGTGACCACAACAGAGTTGAATGCATCCTTTATTGAGAGAAGAGATGGAGGAGGGATAATATTAGAATAGGAACCATTAGCTCCTGGAGCTGCCCCAAATGACAGGGACTTACCTAAAAAAAGGTGATATATTGATATATATGTATATATTTATAATTATATAATTATGTATATATATATAATTATATATGTATATAATTTCCTCCCCTTGGGAAGCTGTGTTGAGCAGCTTTTTCTCCCATCTTGAAAGTCTGCTGACAAGGACCTCTGTATCTTCCCATGAGTTGTTTGTGTTTGGGTAAGGTGATGTTATATGAGAAAGGATGAGGGCAAATAGGGTCTTCAGAGAAAGGGTCATGAGCCAAATGCAGACCACTCCCAGGCTAGGGATGGCTTTTGCACTGTATCAGTGATTGAAAAAAAAAATCGGAGGAAGAATAGTGGTTTCTGGCCTGTGAAAATTATATAAAATTCTGCTTGCAGTATCCATAGTAAAATTTTGTTAGAACACAGCCATGGTCATTTGTGTTTATTTTTTCTTTCTTCTTTCCTTTCCTTCTTCCTCCCTTTCTTCCTTTTCCTCCACCCTTCCCTTCCTTCTTTCTTTGTCTCTCTTCTTCCTCCTTCTCTTCCTTTCCTGTCTTCTCTTCTTCCTCTACATCCCCCTCTGCCTCTACCCCTCCTCCTTCTTGAGACAGGGTCTCACTATATAGCACAGACTGGATTCAAACTCAATAGTCCTCCTGCATCACCTTACCGAATCCCGAGATTGTAGGTGTCTGCTGTCACTGCGCATGTTTTTTCTATGGTGTCTTTTTGTTGTTGTTGTTGTTGTTAAAATGGCACATAATCAAGACTATGCAACTCTAAAACCTACACATTTTTATTATCTGCCCTCGACAAAATGTTTTCCAAGCTTTGACCGAGAGGAATGAGGACCCAATATTTAACTCCTTCATCCAAGGTCATACTTGACTTCATTCAAAGTGTTTTAGCAAGAAATAACCATATAGACTCAGCTAGGTTCAAGGAGGTTGGAAAAGGCAGCCCAACCTCTGCTCTGTTATGCACTGTTATGCTGGGAGCGCAAGCCTTTTGCTGTTTCAGTAGAAGGATTTCACTGTGCATCTCACAGAAACAGATTAAAATGCTCTTAAGATATTTCTGATCTCCAACATCTGTTTTGAGCAATGCTAGTAGAGGATGGGGGGGGTGTGCACCCATGCATACACACACTTGTACATGTGCATGTGTATGTCGTAGGAGACAGAAGCTCTTTGTTTTGTCCCATCAATACTTTTTGTTCTCTCTTCTTATAAGATTACTCATCAGATCAGGTCTCCACTCTGTGGCCTCACTTAACCTTAATGACCTCCTTACACAGTGTGACTCCAAACAGAGTCACATTGAAGTTAGAGTAGCACCAGGAATTTGGGGTGACACACAAGTCTACGGCATGTCCCTTTGTGTTCTCCTTCCACTGTGCTATATGGCTAAGCTATGTCTGGGTACCTGGTCTTAAACTACATACCCACCACAGCAGCACCAAAGACAGGCTCTGTAAGTAAACTGGGCCATTCTGAGGACATGGTCATCAGAACTTATCAAAATACGTCTTCCAAGAACAACAAGAAAAAGGTTGTATGAACATTTCCTCCATTTCCTTGGCGTTTTCAAGAAACTCAAGTAAAATATCAACTTTAAACTCAAACCATTATATACAAAGTATTTTAAGGACACTATTTGCCAAGGGTGTGGCTCATTAAAGATTTACTTCTTCCCCATAATCTCTGCCTTCTCAAAATACCCAAATGAATGCAAAACCTAGGTGAAAATTAGTCTGCAATATACAATTAGTACACAGACCTTTTTCTTACATTGTCTTGCTGGACACTGACCCTCCCAAGACTACTGCTCTGTAGAAATTCTGGAGTTAATCAAAATAATCCCAACTTCTGAGGAAATCAGGTCTACTGGAAAGACAGACATCTGTACAACCTTCAGTAATAGAGCATAGACTAAAATCAGTGCCTAAGCTGGGATTCAGACAATGTTCTTTGAACAAACACTGGCGGGATGATAGATTGTGGCAGATGTTAAGCAAGAATAATGATTTTAAGTGTCAGGCATAGAAAGCCTTTCTCCATCATGCTTGCAATGCTAATCCAAATTCATTCATCAAACCTTACCTTGCCTGGCCATTTATCTTGAACACAAATGCAGCTCCACTCAGGAAATCAGTCCTCTCCTTTTTCTCTTTCGTTTTAGGCACTCAGGAGTGATAACAGCTGTCGGCCATGCTTCATGCTCACCCAATCATGTGGTGGTGGGTCAATGTTCTGCCAGGTGATCTCTTAAACTGAGAGAGTTTTCAAAAGCCAAAGCTTGGGATAAGGCAGCTTCGTCATCTTGAAATTGTAACAGGTTCAAGCCTCCCATCTCTGGTCTAGAATTCTAACAAATACAATATTGAGCACCTGCTGTTTGAAGGAGACCAAAGTCAAAGATAGGAAGATGGTTCCTTCCTCTCAAGAATGAAAGGCCAACATGCAGATAAACAATGATAGAGGGCTGAAGGTGATATATGAAAGAATGGACCAGATGGATGTACCATACATGTATGAAACACAGAGAAAGGAATGCAGTTGAGGACCAAGTATTGAGCCAACTCCCATGGTTCTTTCTTTTTAAAATTTATTATTTTTATTCTATGTTTCTGAGTGTATTGCCTGCATGTATGTAAGTGCACCCATGTTGTGCAATGTCTGCAGAGGTCAGAAGAGAGTGTCAGATTCTCCTGGAACTGGAGTTAAAAGATGGTTGTTAGTTGCCATGTGGGTGCTAGGAATTGATCCCAGGTCCTCTGCATAAGCAGCCAGTGCTCTTAACCTCTGAGTCATCTGTCCAAACCCTCCCCCCACATTTTCCTTTTGGAAATAGAAATGCCAAGTCTTTTTCTTCCAGGGGAACATTTCTCCTTTTTCATGATGGCTTGTCCTGTCTTGTGAAGTTCCTGAGGATTTAATCTTCCTTTCTTACTAATCCCTTTTCATTGGTAAAGATGTGCAGGTCTTCTTCATTGTGACAGGAGAAACCTATACCAGACTGCTGCCTGTCTACCTTTTCTTCTCCAACATCTCCAGTCAGCTCTGCTATGATAAACTCACCAGAGTCACCATCTCTGTATTAAAAATCTTGATGTCTTCCCTGATAAGCTTGTAGTTCTAGAGTTTATGGAGAAAACTGTTGATATGTATTTCTTTTCTTATGCAAATTTTATAGCCTTTGTTATTTAAATGAATTTCAACTGGAAACTTATTCCAAGGGTTGGTAAACAAGGGCTATTGGTCAAAACTGGCCTCCTCCCTGTTTTATAGGAACACAGGCATATTCACTTACTTATATATTGTCCATGGCTGGTTTTATGCATCAATAGCTGTGTTAAGAAATTGTATCAGGAACTGTTAGGACTATAAAACTAAAAATACTACCTAGACCTTTGCAGGAAAAGTTTAATCTTGTTTTTAAAATCTTTTTTACATTTATTTATTTATTTAGTGTGTGGGGGCACATGCATGTCGCAGAGTATGTGTGAGGTCAAAGGTCATCTTGTGAGCTTCGGCTCTTTCCTCCCACCACGAGGGTCCTCCATCAACTCAGGTTGTCAGGTTTGGCAGTAAGCACCTTTATTAGCTGAGCCATCTCACTGGCCCTCCAGTTAATCTTTCTTGCAGTCAATACTGTAGGTTTTATGAGATCTCTGGTTGTCTTTATCTTCAGGAAATTGATTTTGGATATTGGGAAGGTTATAGGCATTTTCACAAAGAATTTCTAGCTCAAATGATTGGGAGGTCTTGATACTTACAGGGTTATCCTGTGCTACAAACTAGGGGCAGCGACTGTGCCCATGGAAAGTATAATGTAGAAAAAGGAGACTGAAATCAAGTACTTCTCATGCTCTCAAAGATTATTCAACTTTTCCTTCTGAAACAACCTTCGGTTCTTGCTTTGAGTTGGAGCTGTCTTTGGTTGAGTTACCCTGAGAGCAGCCACTTTTTCTTTATTGACTGTGAGTTGGTCTGGTGAAGTCAGGTGCTGTATTATAAATCTTGGAAAAATGTTCAACACCATCAGGTGTCTCGTGGGTGTCACTGAGATATCAATAGTACCAATTCCAAATATATGCATACGTACAAATGCATATGGATTATGAATATACACATATTTTTCTGTTGCTGTGACAAACACCATGACCAGAGGCAACTTTAAGGAGGAAAAAGTTTATTTGATCTACACTTCCAGGTCACAGTTCATCATCGAGGGAGGTCAGACCTGCTTGCTACTTCAGGCAGCATTACTTCCAATGAGGAAACTTGGTCATAGCCAAAGAATTATAGCAGAAACCATGGAGGAATGCTGCCTGCTAACTCATGCTGAGCTGGCTTTCTTATACAGCCAGGAGCACCTGCCTAGGGATGGTAGGGCCTGCAGTGGGATGGAACTTCCTATATCAATGAACAGTCAAGAGAATTTGCCACAGACATGTCCAAAGACCAATCCTTACATATGACTCTAGGCTGTGTCAAGTTGACACCTAAAGCTAACTAGGATACACACATACACACACACACACACACACACACACACACACACACACACAAGTACTTGCTCTGTAGTACTGAGACAGGGAACATGGTAAAAAGTTCCTAGTTTTCTTGTTATATGATACTCTGTTCTATTTAAGCTTTACCCCACATGTGCAAATGTCACATGGAAAAAGTGTGTGAGCAAATCTCTTCAATTCTCAGCCTCTTTATCTTGGTAATGGTGAAAAGAATTTCTTCCTACTTATCTTCCCGGGAACTTAAAAATACATATCTGAAAGTGTTTTGAAAATGCTACAGATGTACTTGACAGGGCATACAGTGCAGCCCACTGCTGTCCAATCAAAATGTAATTTGACATTTTCTAGTAGCTACCTAAACAAAGTAAAATGAAGCAGATGAAAGTGATTTTAATAGTGCATTTTATTTAATCCAATATATCTAACATACCATAATTTTAGCATGTAATCAGTATGAAAACCATCGAGGTATTTTACATGATTTTTCATGTTAAATCTCCAAATTACACTGAAGAGCTACATTCCCTTTGGCCTGGCTCTGTTTCAGATTCTCAGTAGCCTTATCCTGGGCAACCTTTGGTCTGTGTCATAGCACTGATGCATCTTCCAGGCACCCCCCAATAACCATGCTCTTACTCACAAACACTAGGATGTTCTCTGTAATAAACAGCCTTCATCACAGATTACAGACCAGATTCCTAATGTGTGATTTCTTTGCTTAGTCCCTAATGCATTCAAACTTAACTCATTTAGTCTAATATGCACTCAAACTTAACCAGGATACAGAGTGCATATTTATATAAAAACTTTGCAAAAGTAATCAGCACTGTCTTATCATCATTTTACAGTAAGCTGAAGATAAGAAAAAAAATCATACCATTTGCTTAAAGTTACAGAGATTTTGAACTGTGAAGCCAGGATCCATACATGGGTAGTTTCTAGATCTTGAACTACAAGCTGTCAAACAGTAGTGCTAATTTCTGGGTCCTATGCATGTATAAAAATTTTAAAAATTATTTGTATGCATATGTGTCTGGGAGTATGTGCACAAGTGCAGTTGCCTGTGCAGGCCAGATGAGGGCATTGAATTCCTTGTAGCTGTAATTACAAGCAGTTGTGAACTGCCTGATATAGGATCTGGGAACTGAACTTGTGTCCTCTGAGCAATATGAGCTCTTAACCACTGAGCCATTTCTCTGGCCTCCATCCTACACATTTTTTCACTCCCATCATGGCTGCCTCCTGAACTCAAGTGCTTTGTGACATGGTGTTGCTGTTACTGAGGTATGGGAGTAGAAATAGTTGCCCGTCCCCATTTTTTTTTTAAACTATGGATGATATTATATTTAAAATGAGCCATCTCCTTGATTGCCGACTTCTTATTCCAACACAGACACATGGTCTTGTTCTGACTGCACCCCCTATATTCTGAGGAATACACTGAGTCATCTCTCTGGGGCAGGGTTACAGGGCTTTCCAGTCACAAATCTTCTGTCATTCCCAAATGTACTGCTTATTAATCAGTTCCTGTTAGTCTTTCTAACCATGATGAGGTATGCACTGTTCAGCATTCTTGTACAACAGGGTAGGTCTTTGCCTTTCAGGATTTCTCAGAGTCTTCTGTGTGACTATAAGGTAAGGCAGAATTTGCTCTCCCTTACTTTACTACAGATTGGTATAAGGGCCAACAGAGTGAAAACTCCACAGTCGTTTCTCTTCCAGTCTCTCTCTCTCTCTCTCTCTCTCTCTCTCTCTCTCTCTCTTCTCTCTCTCCCCACCCCACACATCTCTCTCTCTCTGTGTATATATGTGTATGGAGGCCAGAAGTCAATGTCAAATGTTTTCCTTGATTGCGTTCCACCTTCTATTTTCAGACAGCTTTTCACTGAACTTAGAGCTCACTGACTGGCTAGGCTGACTGACCAATGAGTTCCAGGGATGCACCTGTCTCTGTCCCTGTCCCTCACGAAAGCTGGGATTACAGATGCTGACCATCAGGTCTAGCTTTTATGTGGGTTGCTAGGGATCCAAACTCAGATCTTCATCCTTGTGTGGCAGACACTTTGCCAACTGAGCCACTTGCCATGTCCCAGCTCTCACTCTGTACAAAATGGTATGACAAAGCCACTTGCATTTGTGCTTAAATGCATCCTGTGTCCAAATGAATTTTCCTTTTTCTCTATTCTGCCTTTGAAAGTAATATTCAATGTTTCACTTTTTAATAACATTTGTTTATATTTACAAATATATTGCTTTTATATCAGTGTCAGGTAATATAAAATTACATAGAGAAAACTATGTCTTTGTCTTGCTCAGAGATAATTGGCAGTACTTTTCATAAACGTTATCACTCTTAACAAGTTGCATCAAGCTCTTTAGCTTCTTTTCAGTGCATGCATACCTGTATGTATCTGTATTGATCCTTCAAAATATAATTAGGATTAGATCATGTATATTGTTTTATTTATTCATCTGAAAACATATCTTGGTGACTTTTCCTTACCACATTCCTTTAGAAAGTTACCAAATATGTCTTAGCAAAGATGTAGCATATTTTATTTAAAAACTTTTCTGTAGATGAAATTTTTGTTTATTTTGAGACATGGTCTCAAGTAGCTCAGTCTGACTTTGAACTCACAATGTAATTGAGTATGCATTGAACTGATCCTTCTGAGTTCTAGGATTGCAGATATGTGCCACTTCCCATGGTCTTGAATAGACATTATCTATTCTATTTTCAGTAATTTTTCAGCAAGTATTCCTATATACAAAGATGTGCTGTTATTCCTCGGAATCTGTGGGGATTTGGTTTCATGAACACCTGTTGATATCAAGTCCCAGTTATAACATAGTGTGGTATTTTCATGGGTATATAACCCATGCACACACATCCTTCCATACACTTCAGATTACTAACAATAGTTAATGTAATATACATACTATGTATAGAGTTGTTATACTATATTATTTAGGAAATAATTGCCATAAAAATCTGTCAATGATCATTATAAACACAATTTTTTTTTCTGAATACTTTTGATTTGTGGCTGAGTACATCTGCTGATCTGGAACTCAGAGATGAGGCAGCCTGGCTGTGCTTAACATATGGTCCTAGTTTATTTCTAGTTTAGCTAGGTACAGCAACTGTCTTCAAATATAGCTCATCAGTTTATATTTCCAAGTAGCAATACAGGGAAGACTGAAAGTACAGTGGTCATCAGAGGCTAATTTTTATCACATTTGAGAATTTCTTGGTAATCTTACAGAAAGCCCTTATGTATACTAAGGAAAATGTATAAGGAGGCTTTCCACTCTTCATTTCATTTTGAAAGTGTGAGACTCTGCAACTGGACTCCCCATCTTTACAACATGGCTCTGTTGCTTATTTGCTGCAGGACCTAGGGCAAATCGCTTCACCTTTCTGTTCCTTGATTCCTCTCCTTTCTGAGATGGTGACAATAATGATACTTAATTCTTAGGGGTGCTTTGAGGGTGAAATGGCTTGTCTCTGTGAAACTCTGTGAGCTATACCACCTTGCACACAGCTGAGATGTGTAAATATTTGCCTTATTACAGTTACATTTTCTTACAGCCAAGAAAACAAAAGGTTTGGGTATGTTTTTCTAATTGGCCATTGTGTTGCTACTCTTTTAAAATTTTTTCTTTTTATATAATTTTGAAAAATTACCCATTTGGTGTTTTTCTTTACAACATTTAAAACTTGTCTTTTTCTTGTCTTATTGCATTGGCTGATTTTCCAGTGGCAGTAGCAAAGGATAAATGATCCTTGTTTTATTCTTGACATGTCATAATGCTTCCAATGTTCATAATTAAGTCGATGTTTACTATAAAATTTGTCAAATAGTCTTTTAGAAGGTGAAGTCATTTTATTCTAATAAAACTACTAGTATTAAAGGATTTTTGATGTGAAAAATTGTTGAATTTTTTATTTGTTATTTTGAAATGGGGTCTCCCTGTAGCCCCAGATGGCCTGGAACTTGCTATGTAGACCAGGCTGGCCTTGATCTCACAAAGATTTGCCTGTCTCTGACTCTCAAGTGCTAGAACTAAAGGCATATGTCATCATGCCCAGAATATTGTTGAATTTTATCAGATGTTCTCTTTGACATCTTTTGGAGTGATTGTATAGCTTTTTTTTTTCTTTTTTATAGCCAATGTGGTAAATTATACTAGTGAATTGCTTAGTGATAAATTAGAGCAAGTTGTTTTGGTACTCTATTATTAAACTGTTAAATCTGGTATGGTATTGTTATATAAGAAGTTTTACTTACTTGTGTGAGACCAGACTAGTTTTTTCATGTTCTATTCTTGTAGTTATGCTGTGAAGTGGAGAAGATATCAAGGATTCTGTTTTCATGACCAAATCACCAGATACAATCACCTTTGGGATTAGGATCCCTACATAGGAATGCTTTTTTTTTCAAAACAAGGTCTCACTTTGTAGCCCATCCTGGTTCCAGACTCATAATCTTCTTGCCCTAGCCTCCTCAGTGCTTGGGTTATAGGCCTGAGCTATGGCATCTATCCAATATATGAGTTTTGGAAGGACATGAAAATTTAGTGGGATTTCATGACTAGAAGATAAGTGAGTAAAAGGAGTATATACCTAGGCATTCATGCTTATAAATGCTTCAAGTATTTCTGGAAATAATTATACACACACACACACACACACACACACACACACACACACACACTGTGGTGGTTTGAATGAGAATGCCCCCTGTAAGCTCTAAGTATATGGATATTTTCGTCCCCCGTTGGTGTTATTGTTTTGGGAGGTCTTAGAAGGTGTGGCCATGCTGGAGGTAGTACGTCACTGGGGGTGGGCTCAGAGAGTTCTTAAGCCTTGCTGGATCTTGAGCTGCTCGCTTGCTTCCTGTGCCTGTTTGAAGATATGAACGCTCTGCTTTCTGCTTCTGCTCCAGCCACCTCCTGTCATCTTGCCTCCTCACCATAATGAACTCTTGGCCCTTTGGAACCATAAGTTCAAACTCTTGGCCCTTTGGAACCATAAGTTCAAATAAACCATCACTTTAATAAGTTCCCTTGGTCATGGTGTTTCTATCACAGCAACAGAAAGGTAATTCACACACACACACACACACACACACACACACACACACACACACACACGCACCTTGTCACACATGTTGCCAGTACTGAAGGCCAATAAAGGTTTTCAATGTATAGCTCTCTTTGTGGTATTTGGCTTTACCTGACCACATGCCTTTACTGGATAAACATATTACATGAAGTAACATCCTGAAGCTACTGTTGTATCCCAAGACTCCTAAAACTGGAAGGATTCTCCCAGCAGGGAACAGGAAGGTCATTATAAATGCAGAGCCTAAAGAACATGAGGTCAAAAATGGGTTTTGAAAATTGAATCTAGAACAATGTGAGAAATGGAATTAGCCAAATGAATGGAGGCAACAAACGAATATTTATCTGGTTGTGGTGGAGGAGTTTATTTATATAAGATGGGAGCAAGAAAGGGAAAACCCAGAATGTTTGAATCAAATTCAAGATTGCAGAGAGCTACACTAAGAAGGGGAAACAGGGAGGAGTTAAATGTACATTTACTGGTGCCTTCTGTGTTGCAGAGCTCCATAGATAGAACCTCCTTTAATTCTCTTGGCTCTCTGATAGTTACAGACAAGTCCTCTGAAGGTCCTGAGGACTGAGTACTTCACCAAGGGTACTTAGCTCGTATGGAGGAAGGATGGTAGGTTGGGAGCTATGAGATAGATGAATGGGAATCTCACGGTGAGACAAGGTGGACAGAGCTTCTTTTCATCCCCTGAGTTTGGGCAGAGAGAGGGAGAAGGAGGGAAAGAGGAAGAGAAGGAGGAAGGAAAGTACTGATTATAAAAAGTAGCCTCCATATGTTCTGTTTGTTCCTGTTTGAACCTGTTGTGTACCCCATGTGTCCGCAAGTCCTAGCAACTCCTCCTTCCAAAGTACAGCTCCAATCTCTACCCCCTCCACTTCTATTGGGATCACCTTGTCCCAATGAGGATCTAAAAACAAACCATTTCCTTCCTTGGACTGCTTGGGCTGTCGTGATAACTTCCTGTTGGCATTCCTCTATGTGACCCAGTATGTCTTGGCCATCCTTTGGAGCTTCTCAATGGCCCCTGGCCACACTCAGGTAACATTCATGGTCCTCGCTGTGAACAGCCAGCCACCAAATGGCTCTTTGGGCCACTTCCTCATGTCGACACTAGGCTGCAGTTATATGGAGGCAGAGACTGTCTTCCACGTGCCCAGCTTTCAGTTGCATTCCTCTTGGACAAAGAAGGGACAGGAAATCAAGCAACAAGAAGTGTATTCCAAGCAAACGCACACAAGTAACAGTGCAGCAATCCTTTGTACAAACTCCTCCTTGTCACTCAACAAAACCTAGAGCGCTAATGGCTTGCTGGGATATCATTCTGTAGGCCCCTCAATGGAATTGGCTCTGACCTTCTTCCATGACCAGTGGAGAAATCCAATGCTTCACCCTTGCTTCCCACCCCCCTCTGCTGCTGTGGCTGGCTTGTGTCTGCCCTTGTGGTGTTTCACTGGCCTACAGGCCCTTCCTTACTTCCAGTATATTAAGTGTCAAACTAGAAGTGTCTGTTTTTCCTAAAAAAAAATACAAGGAACTCTGTGTCAGGGAAACAAAGCCCTTCTGCCTATCTGGGATTCCATATTACCACTTGGGGACTGTGTCCTTGCCTCTCCCTTCACAGGCCTATGAACCACAGCCTCCAATCAACACAGTGATGACGTTGTCAGGCTCAGCGAGGGGCACCAGGCTCAGCTCAAGGGAGCTGGTTTTTTTCCATGCAGTGAGTCAGCGTGGGCAGACAACTCCTGCTGAAAGAAGTTATAAACCCGGGATTGTGAACCTCTCCTGCTGAGAGGCACTAACAGTTTATAAGGGAGAAAAATTGATAAACCCCTGGGTATCATTTTTTGTTTTCATTTCACTCTGGGGCCAGCTGTGAAAGGAAATGACTGTAAACAGCCCATTAGTAAAACTACTTTAGTAAATACACTGCCAGGGAAAGTCATAAGCAATTGTTACGTCAGCCAGGCCTCCCTACCTCACTTTGACAGGCAGAAATAGAAGAAAGCCCTGAGGTATACCTATCCTACCCAAACCAAACCCCAACAACAGCCAGATCTCTTTCAGGAGTATTGTTGGGTTACAACAGCTCCAGGAGCTGGTACTAGATTGAGATACCCCACCCAGCAGTCCTGCGATTAGACTAGTTCTTCACTGCCACTCTGCTGAGTTCCGTTTGATACATTTGCACTGAATATTTATAAAGAGTAAAGCATGCTGGGAAAAGTGAATTGTGCTCAGTCTTATCTAACATTAGAAGAGCTTGCAATAGAATCTGAGACCCATTGGTACCTTATTGGGTCTTATTTGGTCTTTAAAATTTTTTTATTTATTATTTTTATTTTAGGTGTATGAGTGTATTTTCTGCATGTATGTAAGTGCACCCATGTCATGCAATGGCCCTAGAGATCAGAAGGGGGTGTCAGATCTCTTGGAACTGGAGTTACAGTTGTTAGCTGTAATGTGGGTGCTGGGAATTGAACCTGGATCCTCTAGAAGAGCAGGCAGCTCTCTTAGCTGCTGAGTCACCTTTCCAGGTTCCCAATAAGTCTTTTACAGAAGGTAGAGACAGTTTCACTTTGGACCAAATGGTCCTCTAAGGCTATTTTCTGTTGTTATTGCTGAGGTAATTTATGAAAAGAACTTTCAGTGGGGAGTCCAAGAGTGTGGGTTCAGTGTCTGGGGAGCCCATGGCTGTAGCTTGGCATGCTTGGTGGAGGGCATCACATGTGGAGAGCAAGCAAGCTGTCTCCAGTCTATCTTCTTCCTCTTACAAGGCTACTGATACCATTATGGAGACCCCCACTCTCAGGATGCTCTCTAATCCTGATCACCCCCTTGAAGGTCTCACCTCCAGATACCATCAAGGCTGCAATTTGCAGATTAAGTTTTGGACCCATGAACTTTTGGGAGACAATTCAAAGCACAGCAGTAGTTTTTTAAAAAGTGAGGGAAAGATGAAGGGCTCTGCTTCTGAACAGGATACTGAAATACAGAGTTTGGGGGAAGGTTGTTCGGTACAGAGTGAGCAGCGGGAATGGACGCTTCCAATAGCATGCCCATATGTGAACTTCAATACAGCACGGTCTAAAGGACTAAAGTGTTAAAATTTAAACACTGGTCGGTCTATACCTACCACCTTTTTGCCCCTCCCCTATGCTTCAGCGGGGAGTATAGTATGGAGAACAGGTCTGTGGCATGGGAAGGGCAACCTGGATGCACCTCTGCTCCAGGGGTGCTGGGCCTTCCCCAAATGTCCCTGTCCCTCCTTCTAGGGTAGGTAAATAAAGCTCCCCCGGGCCTGGATTCTCACATGGCATTCCAAACCCTGCAGACCATGTGGGGCCAGCGTGATGCCTGGGTCTCTTTGGCTCAATATCAGACCCAACACCTCAGGTCCCAGGGAGCTTGGCATGACCTCGTGGTGGAGGATTTGTTTATTAGCTGTTCTGTTAAAGTTCCATTCAGTTACTTAAGTAAACAACTGTGATCCCTGGTCCTGACTCCAGGCCCTCCCAGAACAGCCCTAAATCAAAGGAAGCCTCTGTGGTACTTTTTATTACTTGATTTTGCTTAGTTGAGGCGAAAGAAAAGGGCAGCCTCAGCAGCAGCCCATAACACGGTCAAATATAAGCCAGAGTTCGCACCCCAAATCCCATCATTCCCGTTCCATGAACCCCTGTGTTGTTAGAGCTGTGGGAGGGCAGGCAGGACTGTGTAACATCTACTACAAATAACCGTTTTGGAAGAATTTTTGTTGATGTTTAAGGTGGTCAGGACTGTGAGAGACCAGAGTGTAGACCACAGCCAGTTGTGACCTTCCCCTGAAACTGTGGGCAGATACTACTTCTCTGAGCTTCAGTGTCTTCTTTTGGTGAAATTCAGGATGTTTTAAATATATTTTTATTATGATTTTTAAAAATATTTAATTGTGTTGTATGTGTTTTGTGTGTGTGTGTGTGTGTGTGTGTGTGTGTGTGTGTGAGGGTCAGAGGTCAACCGTGAGTGTCACTCCTCAGGCACTCTCCACCTTGCTTTTTGAGACAGAACCTTTTTAAAAAATTTTTAAATTTTATTTATTTTTATTCTTATTTTATTTGTTATTTATTCTTTTTTTTTATGTGTATGCGTGAATTGCTTGCATGTAGGTTAGTGCACCCATGTCATGCAATGCCTGTGGAGGTCAGAAGAGGCTGTTGGATCCCCTGGGACTGGAGTTACAGTTGTTAGCTGCCATGTGGGTGCTGGGATTTGAACCTGGGTCTTCTGCAAGAACAACCAGTGTTCTTAACTGCTGAGCCATCTCTTCAGCCCCTGAGACAGAACCTTTTACTGGGACTTGATGATCACAGATTAGGCTAGGCTAGCTGGCCAGCGAACCCCAGGCATCTATCTGCCTGTCTCTCCCTCTCCCCACCCAACTATGACACTAGGATTAAAATGCACACCACAATACACAGCGTTTAAATTTTCTTTAAAAAATGTCTTTTTTATGTGTTTGAGTGTTTTGCCTACATGTATGTAGATGCACCATGTGTGCAATGCCTGTGGAGGCCAGAAGAGAGTGCTGGATCCCCTGGAACTGGAGTTATGGACAGTTTAGCAAGGATCAATCATCAGTGTCATTGTAACGATTAACAGAATTTCATCTCTAAAATTTTTCAAATTATTATGATATCATGAAGTTTGCATGTGTTTCTCTGTATGTGCCTGTGTGTGAGGTATCTGTGTGAATATGTGTGTGTTCATGTCCATGTGTGTCCATGCAGAGGTCAAAAGTCAAACTCAAGATCCTCCTCTACTGCTCTCCCTCTTATTTTTTGAGGCAAGATCTCTTACCGAACCTGAACGTCACCACTTCAGCTAGACTGGGTGGACGGCAACCCCCGGATTCCTCCTGTCTCCTCCCACTTTAAGGCCGAGGTTGCAGGTGAATACCACTGTGCCTGACTTTTACATTAGTACTAGGGATCTGAACGCAGGCCCCATGTGTTGTGCAGCAAGCATGTCCCACTGAGCCATCTCCCTCTCCTCTCATGAAGCTTTTCATTAAGAATTACGTTGACTGCATTATTTTGGGTTTTTCCTTTATTTTTGACCTTAGCAGCATTAGTGCTCACTTGCTCTTAATCCTTCCCTTTCTATGGCCCCTTTTATCTCCTAGTTGATTGGAATGCTTGAGTATGATTGGAATGCTTGAGCAATTTTAGCCTACTACCTATATTATGTCAATTTTACAGCAATCAGGAAACTGTATAGTTTTTGTTGTTGTTGTTGTTGCTGTTTTCTTTTTTTAATTTATTTTTATGGGGCTTTTGGCTACTCTAACATTCCCCCCTCCAAAGAGGTTCGTTTTCTTTTAAAATGCAAACTACAGCTTATTTTCTTCCTTTCGTGTGTGGAGATAAGTGATCTCAAGATGTTGAGGATTGTGAGTTCCCAGGCATCAGGATCTCAGATCCTTCCATCCTTTGTTTCCATTGTTCCCATTCCCAAGACACAGAATGGCTGCTCCAGCACCATCCATTGTGTCTGCAGTCTATTCAGCATGAATGAAGAAAACCCAGAAGAATCTAGTCCCTCCATGTCAGGAAAACTCCTAGAAGTTGCATATACCACATGGTCTTGTATCCCCTAAGAAACAGTGCAGTTACAGGGTCAGGATGCAAAGGAAGCTGTGAGTTTTCATTCTGATTGGTCATGTACCCAGTTGAACAGTTAGAAGAGATTTTAGGGTTAAGTAACTAGTTTTCTCACTAGTCTGCCCTTGTGGCTGCTTGAATACCCACATATTGCTTTTTCTGTTCATATGACATTACATGACATTACATACCCCTTTTCCATACAGAGACAGCCCCAAGCCTGACACAGGTGTCAAAGATAAACTATTGCTGATTTCTGAGGTGATGTTTGATCCTCCCCATCAGGCTTGGGCGACCCTCCCCGTGACCATGGGTTAGCCATATAGACCTCAAAGCATACTGTTTCTGTCCTTCCCATGCCTGATGTGCACTGGGGAAGGAAAACATAGTGACTAGAACAGATACTTTAAAGCTCCCTGTCATACATTACAAACATATTCAATTTCATTTGTCAATTTAAAAATAATAAAATAAAAATAAAGACTAATTTTTGGAGGAGAAAAGGAAAATTGAAAATATACAGTACTAACTAGTGACTATGATGGCTTAGAAAATATTTACTTATCTGATTATTTATTTTCTTTTTATGGTGTTTAGTTTTTTTTTTTTTTTTGAGAGAGGGTCCCCTTGTAGCCCCAGCTAGCCTGGTAGCTATGTAGAACAGGCTGGCCTGAATTCACAGAAATTCGCCTGCCTCTGCCTCCTGAGTGCTAGGATTATAGGAATGTGCCAGAGGCTTACTTGCCTATCTAACCCTGTCCTTCCCTTCAAGGGGATCTGTAACAACAAGCCATTGAGGGACAGCAAAGGTCAGGCAGGGGGATATGCCCAGTGGGTCCAACCTTGATCTCTGTCCCTTGTTTACGTCCTCCACAGGACATGAGGCAGCCAGCACACACCATCGTCTAGGTTACTCTGTCCCCTTTCCCCACTTCCTCTTCCTCATTACTGCAATATTGCCTTTCTCTTGTTTCATTTTGTCTGATTTTTAAATAATACTTCTTTCTTCTGAGGTGTTCTGCTCTCAGACTGTCACCTGGGAGATAAATACGATATTTTGGATTTTAAGGGTCCTCTAAAGGCCCATATGGTGGAGGCTTGGTCTCTGGTAAGGTGCTACTAGAAGGTGGTGGAACTTGAAGAGGTGGCGCCTGGTGGGCAGCTGGAGGTATCCTTGAAAGGGACTGTGGGACTTCTGTCCCTTCCTCTTTCTCTGTCTCTTTTGTTTGCTGGCCACAAGGAGAGTTGCTTCACCACGTGCTCTGCCGTGGTTTGCCATGACATGCCCAAAACAGCGTTGGATCAAGGGCTGACATCTCCAAACCTGTGAGCCCAAACAGACTTTCTAAGTTGATTTTCTAAGGCATTTTGTTACAGTAATGACTTTGGGGGAAATCCTCTGTCCTGTCTCCATGGCCTCTGCTGGCTCTTGGCTTTATCCCCTGTGTTCTAGAAAGTCCAGTTGTGAATTCTCCATGACTTCTTCATGGGAACTACCTTCATCACTTTTCTTTGTGCAGATCCTAATGTTGAACCATGCAAACTCCCTACAGTTCTGCCCATGTTGGTGGCCAATGAGTATCTTCTCAGTATAGAAGTCCTTTGGTGTTTCTCAGTGCTTGTGAAATGATCTTAAATCATAAATGCAGATCTACTGGACAAAGGGATCATTCACATCTCAAATAAACTGTTACAGTTTGTGGGAAAATGGGCTGGCAAATACTTCCGTTATTCAGGCTAACCTAAAACCTGCCATAAACACAACATCAAATGATGCAAACAGAGGACAGCGTGCCGCACCAATGAAGAGAAGACACATAACCAAATGAACCAATGAGGATCAGGCAAGGGGGTATAAAAGAAAGCCCTAACAGGCACAATAAATGAGCTTGCTGGCGTCTTGCTGATGACTAGTATCTCCTGAGATCTGTGTCATTGATGTCACACCTACTCTCCCCCTGCCTCCTGGGATAGAGGCCTAGAGCCACAACAGACAGTAACAACTGGTGCCCAACGTGGCTACCTGACCTGCTCATTTCTCACAACTGGCCGGCCCCCTTTGGCTGTTTTCTTGGTGAGTAGGCCCCTTTGTCTTATGTCTCAGGGCGGTAAGCTGTGAGACGTGTCTTCCTTTCCCTTTCGTTTCCCCCCATCCTACCTCGATATTGCCCGAATTTACTACCCCTCAGGTACATACCCCCTGTACTTGGTTCGCCCGGTGCCTCCACATAAGGGCTGACCACCCAGGAGATGGAACCAACTGGTGTACTCCTGATAGACACCTGGAGTCCGGAGACACTGTGTGGGCATATGGCCGTGGACTCGCGAACTACGGAAGTTCCCCACTAAGCACAAGACATCTCGGTCCTAAACATTCCTCTATGTCCTCTCACTTCTATTCTGAGTGGTTAACTGTCCTACCCTCTGCTTTGATCTACATAAAAATTCTTCAGGCTGCATCCAGTTATTGAGGCACATTACTGGGGATTTTGTTAATCAAACTACCACTAAGATGCGTGGCCTAAATGCCACCATTCCCAGAAGAATCCAATCAAATCATAACAATACTGAGTCAGCAAGACAACCCCTTGACCCCTGGTGTAATTTGCCAGCCACTTATACCTCAGATGCTGACTTACCCCTCTTCTGGGATCATTGCTTAGCAGCCTCCAAGCCATATCCTGTTCTTGGAAAACAGGGGATCTTGATATGGAATAACACCCCCCTCCTCTGGTCTAATGACACTGTAAATTCACCTTCCTATTCCCACAGAAACCCCAGTCAATTTCTGCTCCCTATGTTTGGCAACTGGACCCTCTGTGGCCCCTATGCTTGTATGGATATTGAAGGGCTATTCTTTATTCAGGGAGGGCAATACTTTAATGAATCTTACACTTGTAACTCTTCCTTTGAGGACTCTGTTAAGGTCAGTCACCAAAAAAAATTATGTTCACCCCTACAGCAGCCTGTGTAAAACCCCCTTCTTTCTCACCTTAACTAACCAGAGTGGAGAGATACTTAATTGTACCATTCCTAGATAGCCCACAGAGCAGTACTTGCCTGGCTGCCGTCACCTTATGGGTACCTGTTAGCAATGCTTCTCATTTCCATGCAGTAACTATTATAAAGAACAAATAGACAAAAAAGAGAGTTTGGGATCTTGGCGGCAATTGCTCTCACTATTTCCGGACCTGTGGCCATAACACACACGATACAAACAGCTACAGCCTTAAACGATGTGGTTAAGGCATCTGCCAAGGTTTTCCATGCCCAAACACTTATCAATGCCCACTTTTATTTGGCTGTTCAAAATCTACAACAAATCGACCTCTTAGGTGAAGAGGTCCAAACATTATATATGCTTCTCTCTGCAAATTGTGATCCAAGGTATAATAATCTATGCCTAACACCATATAAAGTAAGCTATTTGACTCAAGCTAGAGTACAGCCCTCACAGCAAATTAAGGGGCTCTGGTCACATGAATTCCTTAATCTTTCACTGACCATGACCCAACAAATAATCGCACTTAATTACACCCAGGTCAACCCTGTAGATTTGGATGCTTCATTTATTATGGAGGTATGGAATCATATAAAAAAATCTTTTTGATCCCTCCAGGATTGTAACTTATTTACTCATAGGATTAGCGATAATAATCAGTCTTGTCCTTTCGAGATGTCTCCTTAAGCAGGCGTGACAACAACGGAAAACTAATAAAATGACAGCACAGGTTCTATTGGCAATTATAAATAAAGATCATGCTCCACCAAAGGCGGTGGATGGCAGAGGTTTCAAAAACCAAATCGCACCCCCATATCCTGACAGACCCACCGTGGTAATGCTCCTTTGAAGGCTGGTAGTCAATGATGGGTAAGGACCTACTGAGTAGGCCAACCTAAGACAGGCACTGTCCAAAATGCTGGAGCACCCACGAGGTGGGGCCAACAAGGTCAGGACAAGGCATCCTGGCTCCTACTGGGCTGTCTAAAATAAAATAAAAAGGATGGCTATGTGGGGAAATGGGCCAGTAAATACTTCCGTTATTCAGGCTAACCTAAAACCTGCCATAAAGCACATCAAATGATGCAAACAGAGGACAGCGTGCCACACCAATGAAGAGGAGACACATAGCCAAATGAACCAATGGGGATTGCGGGCGGGGGGGAGTATAAAAGAAAGCCCTAACAGCACGATAAACAAGCTTGCTGGTGTCTTGCTGATGACTAATATCTCCGGAGATCTGTGTTGTTGATCTCGCGCCTACTCTCCCCCCCCTCCCATAGAGGTCTAGAGCCACAACAGACAGCAACAACAGTTTGAACCCGAAATGACCCTATGCTTTAGATATTTGATTCTCAGGTGATGATACTACGTGGAGAGGTTCTAGACACTTGGGGAGGAGGGACCTAACTAGACAAAATAGGTTTCTAGGGTGGGTTCTTAGGGAAAAGTTATCCTTGGCTACTTCCTGGCTTGCTCTTTCTGTTTCCTATGAACATTCCTCTCTCCTTTACGATCCTGCTTTCATAAGGCTCTGTCTGAGTACAGGGTCAAATGAAGTGGATGATCCCTCTGAAAACAACCTCTCCTTATGTTGTTTCTGTCATAGTTTGGGGGCACAGATAAGCAAAAATAGCTAAAACATTGATGGAACAGAATACCTGATATTTCATCACACAGCTCAGAACAGTGCAAAATTTACAGCTTGGGAATGCATCTGGAATATTTTTGCTTGATGCTGGGTAACAGTTCCCTCAAAATCACATTGTCCACAGGTAGGAAGGGCCAAAATAATTTCCAAAACTCTGTGGTCAGTTCATGGGCCAGGTCAGGATTTTTGTTTCCATAACAAAGAAGCAGTTCCCCTTCAGCACCCCCCCCGCCCCCTCCCACCCAAAATACAGTCAGTGTGGGATTGGATATAGACAGATCTCCAGATCCCTCTCCATGCCCTGGGGAACCCATTCTGCCATCTTCAAGGGAGGCCGTTCTGTCATGCAAAGGGCTCTAAATCACACACTGTCATCAAGGCTGAATATTCTATTCCATTATGAGTCAGTTGGGGACACAAAATTAAAGAAACTCTGTAATGAAAATTCCCCATGTCCTACTGAATCCTGTCTTTGTCCAGACCTTTGCTCCTTCAGTTTTGACGACTGTCTTTGTCCACTTGCAGAATGTTTTATGGTCAGGTTTTAAGAGTCTTCCATCCGTGGCTGTTTGGCTGCCTGGAACTTAAAACACTGTGTTGTCAGAGCAGCACAGTGGAATAGCCCTTTAAACTATGTGTTTAAACTACTGATTTTGTGCCAGTTTTGTCTTTGGGTTTTGATATGCCTCCTTTCCTGCAGGGCAAAGGTATGTGAGGGTGCCTTGACTCCAAATGCCAATGCAGGCTAGATCTGGGCTGGCAGCTGCCTGCGATGCCTGGACTGTCTGAGTCCAAAAGGAAGGTTAATGGAGTCAGCAGAGCCTCATTAAGTGAGTCACACCATTAATGAAAGGGACAGATTTCAAAGTGCTGTTTATTATAGGACACAGTGACCTTGAATCAGACCTAACCTTGGGCCAGACTCAACGAACTTGGGTCAGATCTGAGATCCTAGGCTTTCTTTGTTCTGCCTTGAAGGTAAGTGTACCCAGGGGCTACTCTGTCCACCTTGTCCTACAGAACCATGCTCCTTGGCTATAATGCCTGCAACTGCTGGACCCTTTCCAAAGCTGGTCACTTGGTTTTGTTCTGATGGGGCCTGCTTTCAGGGACAAAATCGTACTGGGTCAGAGTCATAGGACTGACATTCTCAAGTGCTTTGAATGTAGTTGGACATAATCTCTCTAAGGTTTAGACTATACCAGACAGCCTGTAAGCACTGTCCACACTAACCATCTCCTGTCTCTTACAGGGTTCAGCGTCACCAGATTCTCCAATTTATCAACGAGGATAACAATAGCAATTCTACCTCAGGGCATTGAATTAAGTAAATAACTGCAAGATGCCAAGCAGAATAAGCACTCAATAAACATTGCCCTGATATGTGGGAGTGCAGGTGTCAAGGTAATTAATGGGTGAGGAAACCAGGGCCAAGAAAGCCTGTTCACCCGAAGTCATGGAGTTAAGACTGGATGTTGCCACAAGTTGCAGCAAGTTCACATCACCTCGAAGCCAGCATTCTCTCAAAGTCACCTGTGTCACAGGCCTCGGAACGCTAGGCATGTTGTCTCTTGTGCTGTTCCCTTTTCAGGGAAGGGTATCCTCCCACCTCGGACCTTCCTCCTAATTCTCATGTTTCCTATTTTGCCTGTATTCACTTTGGTTCCTCTGTCAGCTGCTGGGATCCACTAAAGTAAGAATAAAGTCCTCAGCCTTCAGGGGCTTCCTGCCCAGGGCAGTTAGGTAAGCATCCCTTATTCTAAATGTTGGAGACCAGTTTCTTGGGTTTCAGGCATTTTCAGATTTGGAATCTTGCCTCTGGAGACTGACGCATCTTGGGGATGGGAGTCTAGTCTAAACGTGACTTTCACTCTAGTATGTACACCTATACATACAGCCCAAAGGGATGCATATGTTAATGCATCTGTGAGTCTTTCCTTAGTTATATTACATATAAGGAAGGCAAGAAATCACACAGAAAGAATATTTGTGCTGCTTCAGGCATCTTGGAAATGAACTATTATTCAAATGGGCAGATCATCGCCCATTTGAAATATGTCATGTAGTGTTCTGTCTGTGTCAAAGTTTGGAGAAGTTTGGAGATGCAGCCAGCCGACTCCAAAGGTGGATGAAAAGACAAAGCAAGATATTCCCTGTGCAAGCAGGTGGCGGTTGGAGATCTTGTCTCTCTGTTCGATGCCTGCAGAAACAACGTTCTGCTGGCACCATCACTGGACCGTGGAAATACTTTTCTGCACCCAAAGCTCTTCTTAACCTGGCGCCATCAAACTGACTTTCAGGAGACGAAGAGAACATAGAATGACCTTTGCCCTCATCTTACCATACAGTGCTAGAGAATTCAAATTCTTTTTCTCCCTCAGTTCATGGATCTAGTCATAAAGTCTGATATTTGCAACTTTCCCTCCCCACCCACTCCACACCTGAATTTTGACTGAGACCTGTTCTGTGATGACAGGTCTGGAATTTTTCACTTACAATGTCATGTCAGTACTGAAAACCTTTGTATTTGGTATTTTTTTTTGAACTCTGAATTTTCTGAGTAGTGATGTTTGATATCCAATTCCTTGTAATCTGGTGTGGTGGTGATGAGGCCACACAGAGGGTTGGCATTTTCTCAGCCATACTGGGATAGTGGAGAGATGATACACACACACACACACACACACACACACACACACACACACACA
>NW_008357929.1:1995518-2040891 GCF_000622305.1 Nannospalax galili
GAGTGTGTTACTGAATATGTTAAAGCTGTAGTGAAATGCTTCTTCTAATCATGTAGTTATTAAAAATTAAGAGTGATGTTTGCTGTACAATTCTGGGGACACTTGTCAGAGAATTAATGAAATTCCCCTCTGCCTTAGCTGGACATTACTTTTTTTTTTTCTTTTAAAAGAATTTTTTGACTATTTTTTTGGTAATTTTATGTACATATATATCTTGATTATATCCACCCTCAACTCTCCCCTCCCAATTCCTCCAGGATCCCCCAACACACCCAACTTCATGTCCTCTTCTTCTTTCATAAATTCATTGAATCCGATTAGTGCTACCTGCATGCATATGGGTACAAATCTATCTGCTAGAACATGGGCAGCCCACCAGCAGCCACATATCTGAAGAAAAATGACTCCCCTCCCCCAGCAGCCCTCAACTCTCAGTAGGTCCACAGCTAGGGGTGGAACCTCATAAGACCCTTCCCCGTCCCCGCTGGAATGTTGACTGGCTGGATCTAATGCAAGTCTTGTGTAATAACCACAGCTGCCATGATTTATGAGTGCAGTGGCCAGGTCGTGTCCAGAAGACAGCATTCCACAGTAGTCCTCCCCATCCTCTGGCTCTTACACCCTTTCAAGCCCTCTCTTCTGTAATGTTCCCTGTGCCTTGGGTGGTGATATAAATGCTCCATTTAGAGCTGAGCACTCAATAGTTACGTAGTCTCAGCACTTTGACCAGTTATGACTCTGCATTGACTACTGCCCACTGGAAAAGCAAGGTTCTCGGAGCAAGGTGAGAGCAGCACTAATCTATGGGTGTAAACACAACATTTAAAAATCAGTTTGACGACGTGTCCATTTAGCAAAAGAATAGTAGTAGTTTCCCCACCAGAGCCCAGGATCTTCTTAGCTATGGGTTTTTGACCAGGCTTACAGAACTAAGCATGAATTCCCTCCTGTGGAGCTGACTTCAAATCTGATCAGGAAGTAGTTAATTAGCCCTATAACAGTCATGCCACTACTGCACCAGTGGGCACATCTTGCTTGGTGTGTCAGTGTTATAGTGCACAAAGTCTGCTCTTCGGTAAGTTCTTAATGACTTTGCCCCCCCAACACCCAGAAGAGCCTCCTCTGGCACTATGAAAGCCAGTTACCAGGGAGGAAGTTTCCAGGTCAGTCTCAGCTTGATTTCTCTATGTCTTGTAATCTGCATGTGTTATGTCCTGAGTGACAGGATTTTACCATCTATTTATGGTGGGCAACCAAGAACAATAGCCTGTATTGCTCTGGGTGCCTCTGGGGCTTCCTTGATTTATAACTTTCAGGGAGGTAACCTGTGCCTGGCACTAAGACTTTTGTTCAGTAACCCTTGGCTTCTGGGGGAAGCATTGTCTACACATTCAGAGTAATTCTGTTTAAAGTTTTGTATACATGTATTGCCTGCATGTAGGTTAGTGCACCGATGTCATGCAGTGCCCACAGAGAACAGAAGGGGCCATTGGATCCCCTGGAACTAGAGTTATGGACAGTTGTTTGCTGCCATGTGGGTGCTGGGATTCGAACCCGGGTCTTCTGCAAGAACAACCAGTGTTCTTAACTGCTGAGCCATCTCTCCAGCCCCCTAAATTATATTTTTAAATTGGCTTTCGAAACAATAATTTTCCATAAGACACACACACACACACACACACACACACACACATCCCATCCTCACCCCTCCACACCAATCCCTGCTTTAAACTTTAACCCCCAGTATTTGCCCCCTCTACTTTCATAGCACATGTATTCTACCAGTCTTGCCCCACCAAGAACCCTTCCCCTCCTCCTCTCATGGGCCCTTTCTATCTTTCTGACCTTTATAGACACTCAAAATTAGACACACAAATCTAAATGTTCAAAGCTAGGCTCTTCACATGAGAGAGAACATGCACCATTTATCTTTCTGGTTCTGGGTTGCCTCATTTAGTATAATGTTTTTCAGTTGTGCACATTTTCCTGCAAAGTTCATTTCTAAATTCCATTGTGCATATGTACCACATTTTCACTACTCAGTCATCAGCTGATGGACATCTAGGTCTATTCTATTTCCTAGTTACTAGGAATGAAGCTACAATGGGCACGATGTGCAAGTATCTCTGTAAAAGGATATGGGGTCTTTAGGTTTATGTCTAGAGTGATAGAGCCAGATCATGTGGTAGTTCTATTTTTAGAAATTTCCATACTGATTTCCATAGTGGTTACACTAGTTTACACTGTCACCAACAGTGAATTAAAGTTTCTTTTTTCCCCCACATCCTCACCAGTATTTGTTATCTTTTATTTTCTTGATGATAACCATTCTGACTGGTGTGGCTGGAACCTAAAAGTAGTTTTATTTTGCATTTTCCTGATGACTAATGATGTGGAATGCCTTTAAAAATGTTTATTAGGGCTGGAGAGATGGCTCAGCGGTTAAGAACACTGGCTGTTCTTGCAGAAGACCCGGGTTCAAATCCCAGCACCCACATGGCAGCTAACGACTGTCCATAACTCCAGTTCCAGGGGATCCGATGGCTTCTTCTGTCCTCCACGGGCATTGCATGGCGTGGGTGCACTTACCTACATGCAGGCAATACATGCTGCATACACATAAAATAAAAATAATTGAAAAATATTTAAAAATATTTATTAGGTATTTGTATTTCTTCTTTTGTGAACTGGATGTTCATTTCCATAGTCCCCACCTTTTATTTGTTTAGTTTTTTTTTTCAGGGCTTCCCTGGCCTGGACTCTCTATGTAGACCAGGCTGGCCTCGATCTCACAGAGATTTGCCTGTCTCTGCCTCCAGACTGCTAGGATTAAAGGTGTATGCCACCATGCTCAGCATCATGTTCCTTTTTTTAAAAACTCTATAATATCTTCTTTAAGTTTGAATATTATAATTATGTGTATTTAATTTAAAATTTATTTTTACTTTATGTGTATGAGTGTTATGTGTGCATGTATGTAGGTGCACCTGTGTCCTGCAGTGCCCAAAGAGGCCAGTAGAGGGCATCAGATCTCCTGGAACTGGAGTTACAGGTGCTTGTTAGCTGCCATGTGAGTGCTGGGAACCAAAGCAGAATCCTCTGCAAGAGCAGCCAGTGCTCTTAGCTGCTGAACCATCTTCCCAAATATTCAGAATATTTAAAATATTAAACATTAAATATTCAAAAATATTTAATTTTTGAATTTATTTATTATATGTTTGATATGTGTGTGTTTGGCCTCATGTCATGGCATATATGTAGAAGTCAGAGGGCAACTTGTGGGAGTCAGTTTTCTTTTTACACTATGTGAGTTCTGGGGACTGAACTCGGGTATTTAGTCTCAGTGGCCAGTACCCTGACATGCTGATCCATTTCACCAGCCCTACAATTATATTAAAAAATACTATTCTTTGGGGCTGGAGAGATAGCTCAGCGGCTAAGAACACTGGCTGTTCTTGCAGAAGACCTGGGTTTGAATCCCAGCACCCACATGGCAGCTAACAACTGTCCGTAACTCCAGCTCCAGGGGATCCGATGGCCTCTGTCCTCCATGGGCATTGCACGACACGGGTGCACTTACCTACATGCAGGCAATACATTCATACACATAAAATAAAAATAACAAATGAAATATTTTTAAAAATACTATTCACATTGCTTTATTAAAAAATTCCCTTGAGTAATGCATCAGTCAGTTACTGTTGCAATAATGTGGTATAACAAATAATCTTGTAAAGCTGTGACTTACAACAAGGATTTCTTTTTCTTGCCTTTACGTCTGCAGACTTTGTAATGTTAAACTGGGCAGAGTCTGCCCTACTTTACGTTTTCCTTGTACTGCCTACCTGGGGTGTGTTCTACCAGAAGGCTCCCAGTAAACCAGAGGCCAAGCCAGTTGTTGAAGGCACGGCTCCTGGCTGCCTCTGCCTTCACTAACATCTTCGTGTATGCATATACTCAATCCTGAATCTGATTTTTCTGAATTAGTGCTTCTGTGACTGCTGCACTTGCAAAGCCTATGGATGGGGAGGGAAGATATGGCATCCAGATTAGCCCCACGCAACCCATTTCTAGTGAGGACAGCAGGTGCTTCCTGACTCTGTCCCTTGCCCCACTTGGTTCCTGGTATGTGATAGTGGCTCACTTCCCATGACTCTACCTAAGGGCTTTCTCTGGGCATAATAACTTGTTCAGTATGCTTGGAACTGGTCCCTCAGGAGTGGAGTAGGGGCCCGGAGCTAACAACATACAGAAGCAGCCTAAACCATGCTGGACTGTGAACACACTGATAACTTTTTGCTCTCAGGAAGAGGAGCTGAGAGGTGAATGTCCTGTGGTCTCTCAGCAGGATTAAAATTACCCATGGAGGTGAGCTCCTCTTTAACACACCCTGAGCTGACTTCCCTCCCTTCCACTTCTTATTTCCTCACTCTCCTGAGGTGATTCCTGAGATTACTTCTGAAATAAACAGCTGTCAAGCCAGCCTTCTCAGCATCTGCTTTCAGAGGACTCCAGCTTAAGACAAAATGCTTATCTTGATGATAAAAGGTAATGGAAGGATTACATTTCCTTCTGTATACCACTCAGAATTGTTAAATGTTCTACAACGAGTGTGTGACCATCAACGAGAAGAACCCCTGTCATCATGTTGTGTGAACTTTCTCTATGTTTTCTTAGAGACGGGAAAAATGCACAGATCAGAAAAATGAGTATATTCTTTTCCTCCAATATAAACAAGCAATTCATCTTGGTTATTTGTGAATTGAATTATAATTTGGACATTTTATCAAATTAAATAAGAGGAAAATGAGAGTTTCAAGTTGTGGTAGATTTCTCAGTGTTTCATCAGGAAATGAAAGAATGATTGAGAGCTTCCCTCCCTCTTCAGAGCCCACTGACTTCACAAAGATCATGTTTATTTTAGGTGATCCGGTGGCCATGAGGCTATAATGTCAGAGTGTCATCAAAGACCTTCCTATCTGCCTCTGATCTCTCATTCATGGTGTCCAAGACTGCTTATCAATCCACAAGTTCATCACCATTTTCTGCCAATCATTGAGACATGGCCGGGAAGACACAGGCTCCAGAAAGAAGCTGGCAGAGGACAGAAAACAAACGAAGGGGATCCTCAAGGGAACTTCTGCCTAGGATGTGTACTTTGAGAAAAATAAGTACAGAAGTGTGACACATATTAATAGTATCTTAGTCTGTTTTCTGTTGCTACAACAGGATATCTGAGACTGGCTGATTTATGAAGGAAAGAAGTTTATGACGGTCACAGCTCTGACAAATTCAAGGGCATGGTCACACCACCTGGAGAGGTTTCACACTTAATGTCACGTGGCTGGGTGGGCACAAGGGTGTATGAAAGAGAATAGTGTAATGTAACAATCTACGTTGATGATAATAATCCAGTTTTGTGAGAAACAGCCCTCTATGTTGAGAAAGACCTTTTTTCCTTATTAAGGACCCAACCCCTGTAGAGGCCCCACCTCTGAATACCCCATAGTGGCAACCAAAGACTCAAATGACTTTTGAGGGGACAATGACATTAAGTGGACTGGGGTTTCTCCTTAAAGCAGTGAAGAAGGAAACTCTGTCAGGAGGGTTTTCGTCAGTGTTGAGGACTGAAGGGCAAGAAGATGCCTAGTAAGGAAGACTGGGGAAGCTTCTAGGCCCCAGCAGGAGCAGGGAGAAAGAGCCTGGCTGGTGCAGAGCTTGCTTGCTTACAGAATCACGGGAGACAAGTGGCCTTGATGGGTGATGATAGATACCATGTCTGTGAAACAACAAAAATCAAACAATCCCAAACTCCATGTTCAAAGAGCACTCCACTATGCGAAGTAGGTGAAGAGTTGAAAGGACAGGAAATGCTCACATTCTCCAACTGGGAGAAGTTTTGTGTAAACCGTTGTGGAGGGTTTTTGTTAAATTTGATATCACCTGCTTCAATTTTAGAACACTTTTTTATCTTTAATTTCAAATTATTCTATATTGCTTGACATTTTAGAATCATGTGTTATTTGTACATTAATAAGAGAATAAAGGGTTCAAATATGTTCTGCTGTCTTCTTATAGATCCTATCGTGACACAGACACCCCACATATGGACACTTCTGGGGGTAGAACACGGATAGCAGTACATAGTCTGAAAACAAAAATGAGGGCCAGAGAGCTAACTCAGAGAGTAATGGTGCTTGCCACCAAACTTGATGATCTGGGACCCACATGGTGGAAGGAGAGATCCAACTCCTGAAAATTGTCCTCTCACCTCCACATGCATGCATGTCATGTGTGTGTTTCCCACTCCCACACAAGTGAAATAAAATGAACAAAAATGGAGAAGCCAAATAATATAGGTTAAGTATTTCAAGGTAGAATTAAGCATAGAGCTCAAGTCCTTACAACAGCCGTGGAAATGCAAAGTCTAGTGTGAGCCCGGAATCTAGAAGAACCAGTGTGAGACTGATTTCTTTCTTTTTTTTTTTTTTTTGCTTTAATTAAAGGTGTGTTTTTTGAGCTTTGTCCAACCCAGGTCTTTCTGGCATTTTTAAGTCCTACTTTGGTTCCAAAACTTTTTACCATTTATCACATTTTATACCCACCTGCTAGGCAGAAACAAGGCAGGCCTGTGTGAGTTCAGAACTCGAGTGTGTGCCCGCGCCACAGTGGCGTCACTTTCCCTGGTGATCCAGGAAGAGGCTCAGAGCTGCAAAGTGGCATATCACAGGCGCCGGTTTATTGCAATCAATTTTTCAATAACTCCCAACTGGGCCAGATTCAGTCCAATAACAAAAGATGAAAGTGTCTAAGTCCATTTAACTACCAGGTTCCTGAATTTACTTAAATCATATATTAATTTCCTTTCCTGATCTCGCTGCTAAGCTGTCAGAGCTCGATCCCATGTCACCGAGTCAACTGCTTAGGGGTCAATTACGCTAGCAATTGCATTGCTAGTAATTGGATCATAGCCCGATTTGAAATGGTCCCCTGTCTAATGACCCCTACGTCCTCTCTGAAAACAACTAAAAGGAAAATACTGTCTAGCTCTCCTGGCATCAGCCTCAAAACCCAGGTAGAGACATGGACACCTGTTTGGATGCAACTGCCAGTGAGCTGACCATTCCCTGGATCCTGGGGACAGCCATCTGACTCCTGTCACTAAGGTACAGTCTTGGGTTTCCTTTCTCTTTAACCTAACATTATAAACGCAATGGTTTATTACCTCTGGAGTTTCCCTTTTTCCCCCCATTCTTTATAATTCCCACTCTTCCAGAAACGGATTTTCTACTACCTACCCGAGACTCCTTTCTTTACGAAGTTAAGTCCTGTTCATCTTTAACACCTCTGTGAGTGCCCATACTCTCTTGCTCCAGTTTCCTGCTTTTAATGTTCTCAAAAGCCCACTTTCCCCTAGCCCACTGGAAAGATTCCAGAAGCCCTTTCAGTGGTACGATTCATGAGATCCATTTTCAATGAGGAAGACGGGGGCATCTTGGAGGAACAATGGAAGGTTCTTCTCAGCCCAGGGTTATTTTTGCAGTTCTGAAAAATAGCTTAATGTATTCTATAATATTTGTGATGGTAAGAAATTCTCCTTCCAGATATGGATCTAACCCACAGCTGGAAATAACATGTTCTCCGAATCTCCCTGCCAAAGAGTCAAACGTCTTCCCAGCATTTAAAATCATTTAAAGGCACTTAACTACTCAAAATGGTATGAATTTTCCTTGTGCTCACGTGGAAAACATTGCGTATTTGACAAAGAACATTAGAGGCTTCAAAATCAAATCAAAAAAAAAAAAAAAGAAAGAAAAAAGAAAGAAAAGAAAGAAAGAAATCAGGAAATGCAAATACTCTGGAGGTTTAGGAATGAACATCTTTTCCTAAGCCCAGTCAAAGGGTTATTAGGAATAAGTGGATGGCCCTGCTCTGCTTTCATTCCCAAGCTGGTGAGAGTTCATGTGTTCTGACAGTGTAAAGACACAAACAAGCTTCTACAGAATAAACAGAAATACCATAGGAAAGAGACAGAGCTTTTAAGATAGGGAATTAGAACAAACCCATAAAAGAACTCCAGTAGTTTTCCATGTCTATTTTCCCAGCCCAACCCACCTTCATCACCTACCTTGACAACTGCAGTAGCTGTTGATTGGTCTTCTGGCTCCCACTTTTCTTGCTATAATCCATTCTCTAACAGGCTTCCCAACCACATCCCTCTTGGCTACAATCTTCCAATAACTTCCCACTGTTCTTGGAATAAAGCCACTCCCCTGTGTCAAGTCCAGCAGGACCCTGTGTGACCTGATTCTGAGCCTGCGCTGTGCACTCATCTTGAGTCTTCAGTGTGCTCACCCCAGAGCTCCTCAGCCTTCTGTCCTCAGGATACCCTGAGTTAATTCCAGCGCAGGCCTCTGGGATTTGCTGTTTCCTCTGTGGGAAGCACTTGTTTCCTGGCTATTTTCCGAAAGGTTCTTATCTTGTAGGTCTCAGGTCAAGTCTTCCCTCACTGAAGGCTTCTGCCTTAGTCTGTGGTCAAAGCTAATTTTAGGTGCCAACCTGACTAGATAAGGAACAGATACCATTATTTTCAGTGTGTCTATGAAAGCGGTTCCAGAAATTAGCGTATAAATCAGAGTGGAAGACAGGCCCACCCACAGTGTGGACCGGTACCACCCAGGGGCCTGAAGTCTGGAGAGAGCAAGCCCTGAAAGCAAACTGATCTCCTCTTTGAAGACTGTGATAGACTTTTTCTGTTATCAACCTCCCCTATCCCCTTCCCATAGGTTTTGGAGTTTTGTCCTCTAAATGAGTTGCATCACTGACTTTCCAGTTCTAAAGCCTTTGAACTTGGACTTCTAGTATCCCACGGACTCTGGTCCATTGTGACACTTAACTGTCCTAATCACATGAGACAGCTTCCTAATAAATGTCTACTGAATATTTACGTATATATCCTGTTGGCTCAGTCTCTCTGTACAGCCTGACACAGCTATGCGAAGTACACTGTTCTGTAACCTCGACTGAGCCGAGTACTTTTTTTTTTTCTTTTAAACTTTAAAAAAAACTTTACTGAGAATTACATATATGCATATAAGGTGCTTTGTTCAAATCCATGCCCACTACCTCCCCACCAACATTCCTCCCTCTGAAGAGGTAACCTTAAAATCTTTTAAGGATTAGATACAAGCTCCCAAATACTTTTGACATTTTTGGCCTTTGGAACAGAGTATGTTGCTAACAGGCCCAAGGACATTTTGACTTTTAGTGAAGAAACTGGCTACTTTTCTTTGGGGTCTTTTTACCCTAACTGCCTAGCCAATTCCTACCTCCTGTTCTTATCATACCATCATCTGGAGGGGTTACTGAAATTGCCAATAAGGAATAGGGACACAGACTGCTCTGGCTTCTTCCATGCGGAACAGGGACTCAGGGTGAGACAATTGGGTCTATCTAAAAGACTCCCAAATTGCATAACTCTTGTCTCTAAGGGGAAAAAAAAGACCATGAATCATGAATAGGAGATGTGAAGGAGAAGTAAAGGCAAGAGTAATTAGCATTACAAGTTCTAGACAGGGAACTAGAAAAAAGTCAGAACAGGGCAATTTTCAAAAATTCATATGAGAGTCCATTGGAGTTTCTTGACAAGCGCTTCCAAAAGCATCCCTCTTTTGGGTTCCTCCTCATTTTTCTTTTGTCTTCCAAGACTGGACTAGTTGCCTGAGAAGAGTGGCTGGATACTCAGGTGAGAGTCCAGTGACACTGCTTGGCACTCCTTTAATGAATGAGCACAACTGTCAACAAGCCCAATTGTGACTATGTTTAGCAATCAGGCTCAGCTAAAGTCATGATGATGGTAGTTATTTCATGCAGAAGGGACTGCTGTATAGCATCATCTTATTAAAAGGACCTGGAATTTAAAAGGATTTGGTGCTAGGAGCCACATATGAGGGAGAACATATGTCATTTGTTTTTCTGAGTCTGTGTTACTTCATTTAGTATAACAGTTTCTAGATCCATCCATTTACCTGCAGATTTCATTATTTCATCTTTCTTTACTGCTGAATAGAACTCCATTGTGTAAATGTACCACATTTTTGCTAGCCGCTCATCAGTTGAGGGATACTTAGGTTGCTTTCATCTGGTAGCTATTGTGAAAAAGAGCAGTCACAAACATGGTTGTACTGTTTTCCATAGAGGTTGCACGAGTTTGCAATCCCACCAGCAGTGAATGAGCATTCCCCTTCCTCCACATCTTCGCCAACATTTGGTATCATTTGTTCTCTTGATCCTAGCCAGTCTGATTGGGATAAAGTGGTACCTTAGGGTGGTTTTAATCTGCATTTCCCTAATACTAACGATGTTGAACACTTTTTTGAGATGTTTCTTAGCCATCTTTATTTCTTCCTTGAGAACTCTCTGTTTAGATCTTTAGCTCATCTTTTAAGTGGGTCATTTGGTTTTTTGATTCTTTGTTTTTTGAATTCTTTATATATTCTGGATGTTACACCTCTGTCCGATGTGTCACTGGTGAAGATTTTTTCCCATTCTGTGGGTTTTCTCTTCACTTTTTTGATTGTTAGAAGCTTTTTAGTTTAATGAGGTCCCACTTATTGATTGCTGACCTTAATTCCTGAGTAACTTCTGTCTGATTTAGAAAATCCTTTCCTACACCTATATGTTGTAAGTTACTGAAAATATTTTCTTCTAATAGTTTCAGGGTTTCCAGTTTCACATTGAAGTCTTTGATCCTTTTGTGCAAGGTGAAAGATAAGGCTCTAGTTTCATTCTTCTACAGGTGGAGATCCAGTTTTGCCAGTACCATTTGTTGAAGATGCTGTCTTTTCTCCATTGTGCTCTTGGCACTTTTGTCAAATATCAGGTGGCTGAAACAGTATGTACTCAGGTTTGGATCTTCAGTGATCTATTAGTAAACTGGATCTCAAAGTATCCTACAGAGCCATAGTCATAAGAACATCATGGTACTGGCACAAAAACAGACACATAGATCAATCTAGCATATAAGGTGTTTTGATCAAATCCATGCCCACTCCCTCCCCTCCAAAGCCTCCCATATCTTCCCACCACTTTTTTTTTCTTCTTTGATTTATTTGTTTTCATAGGCCTTTTGGCTACTCTAACATTCCCCCCCTCTTCAGAGGGGGGAATCTTTTAAAGATTAGATACAAGCTCCCAAATACTTTTGACATTTTTGGCTTTTGGAACAGAGTATGTTGCTAACAGGCCCAAGGACATTTTGACTTTTAGCCCAGGAACTAGCTACATTTCTTTGGCCTAGACAACTCCTACCTCCTATTTTTATCATGCCATCCTCTGAAGGGGTTACCCAAACTGCCAATAGGGAATAGAGATGCAGACCGCTCTGGCTTCTTCCATGCTGAACAGGGACACAGGGTGAGGCAATTGGAGTATCCCCTCACTGGACCTATCTAAAAAACTCCCAAGTTGCATAACTTTTATCTCTAAGGGGAAAAAAAGCCCTTGAATTGTGAATAGGAGATGTGAAGAAGAAAAGGCAAGAGTAATTAGCATTACAGGTTCTAGACAAGGAACTAAAAAAAAGTCAGAACAGGGCAATTTTCAAACGTTCACATGAAAGTCCAGTGGAATTTCTTGACAAGGGCTGAGCCGAGTACTTAATGGTCTTTATTCCTTCCCAGTATTTACAACTATAAGCTCTCCTGTCCACCATGTTTTCGTGATTCTGTATTAGTATAAAAATGCCACGCAGGCAGGGAGTTTCCTTCTTTTGTTCAGTGTTGTATCTTCAAGACTTAGAAAACATCGTCTGGTAAGTAAAGCCTACCACAAATAGTTGTTCAATGAATACACGATTAACCTAAAGAGCCTGCTCTAAAATATAGAGGTTTATTCAAAGTAGTATATTGGTGAACCAAGCACAATAAGTTCCACTGCGCCTCGCTGATGAGCTATCTGCTGGTGAAGGAATACCATGAAGAAGGCAGCCTGAGAGTCTCTCCTTTCCTTGGCTCTCTGCCTTTAGACTTCTTTACAGCAATGCCTTGCAAAGTGATAGCAAATCAAGGACTCCAGTTAGCATTCCACCTTCAACACCTGGGATCCCTGACATGAGCCCAGAGTGAAATCTAAGAATTGGAAAGACCAAGCATCTCCACAAGACTGGGTAAACCCTGACCATTGTTTAAGTTTTCACACTCCTAAGGCCCAGGTTGCTCCTTCGATCGATCTGCCAGTTCACAATGCCTGGGGGTTGAACTCTGGCGTGAATCACTTCTATGACTCCCCATTATTACAATGGTCGTCCAAGCTTGATAACTTTTTATCTAAAATCGCATTTTTGAAGTGTTAGTTACCCAGGGAACTTGTTAAAATGTAGATCCCGATGTGGTCAGTCTGGATTGGAGCTTGGGATCTGGTTTTCTCTGCAAGTTTCCTATGATGGTGGTGCTGGAATCCTTGAGTCTCTCTGAGTAAGAATTCTAGTGGATCCACAAATGATCCAATTCATGGTGGTGTTGGAATATACATGGCAGAAAAACTGTTAGGATACTACAATGAGGTCTGTGGTATTGGGATTCAACACATGATACCCGAAAGTGTAACATGCCTGCACGCTGACTGCTTGGCACTAAAAGAGACAAAGACCTCAGAAGAAAGGCACTCTGGCCTTCTCTCTACCTCCTGTGTGCCATCCATTTTTTCCCTAAAGTAAGTCATAGAAATCAATGTTCCTCTTCCCTAAGGCAAGTTGTAGAAACCGGAGACTCCATACACGCAAAGCAAGCTATAAAACTTAGGAAGGCCACTCTGCTCCTTCTTCGTCTTCCCCTGAAGACCTTCATTCAGAGTGCCTTACACTGTGTGGAAGGAGTGCTACGCAGAGAGGCCTAGAAGAGTTTGCATAGATCTGGCTGGTCTCCCGACTCAGTCAATCGCTATTTGCTCATAGCCCGCTGTTTAGCCTCATTCCCACACAGCTGTGCATCCTTCCTTGAGTCTACGAATATTTCTCTTGGGTCTTTTGGGTTTCATTTCTGAAGATACCTGCCACACATAAAACATTGATTGAAAGTTTTATCAGGCTTTTCTCTTGTTCATCTGTCTTTGTTATAGGAATCTGGGCCATGACCATCTGATGGGTGAGAATAGAGAGGGGTCATACCCCTCAGTCTCTAGAGTGATAGGGCTGGTGTTTATTAGTAACACTGCTGTTCTTGCACCAACCATAGTGTCCAATTAACTATACTTTTCTATATACAAGCATATTGCCTGAGCTTGGGGCTGAGTAATACATCATTTTTTCATAAGCAAATAAACTGGAGTGTTCAATTCATGTTAAGTAGAATTTTTACTGTTCTGTGAATGGGACTATCACTATTAATTCTAGAAATAAATATCCTCATAAGAAAAAAGTGACCCTTCTGTCCTGTCTATCATTTTACATTGATTCTGTCTAACATACATAAAGCACTCAAAACTCTACAAAGTTTTGAAGCTCATAGATCAACTGAGATCTATGACAATCAATTTTTCTTTTCTTTTCTTTCTTTCTTTCTTTCTTTCTTTCTTTCTTTCTTTCTTTCTTTCTTTCTTTCTTATTTCTTTCTTTCTCTCTTTCCTTTCCCTCCTGCCCTCCCTCCTGCCCTCCCTCCCTCCCTCCCTCCTTCCCTTCCTTCCTTCCTTTCTTTCATTTGCTTATCTATTTTTTGAAAAAGGTAGCCCCGACTGGCTTAGAACTCACTATATGAACCAGGCTGGCCTGAATCTCACAGAAATCTGCCTACTTCTGCCTCCAAGTGCTGGAGTTAAAGGTGTGTGCCACCCTGCCTGGCCCAAAGATATATGACAATCTTTTAAAGTATGTTCCTGGAATCTTACTTGCCTGAAAGCAGATCTATGTTTTCTATCTGAGCCTTGGTTCTAGGGATACATGTACATGGATAGAGCCAGTGGTTGATGTTTGGTCTTGTCACTGCCTGTCATGACAAAGCCTGATTATAAGCAGAAGCCATGAGTGTGGCAGAAGGAGTTCCTCTTGACTGGCTTTGGTCAAAGGCCAAGCCTTGCTATTCAATTAGTTAGCCCTTTGGCAGTTTCATCAGTGAGTAATAATAGATCTGATTATGTTCCTAATGACCGACATAATCCCATCCTTTATTGATAAAGCCACAGCTTTGCTCTTGGTTATAATGAAAGTTGAGGGGGTTGGGGGAGGATTTGATTCCTTTGGTGAAAACTCATCTGTGTCTTTAAATGTGCGGCCCTTTAGGAAGGGGGAGGTGACGGGATTCTTTTCCCTGCGTCCACTGCTACAAGGCTGAAGAGTCCCGCAGTACATCTGGCCTGACAATACAGTCATCAGTATAAGAAATGTCCTCATAGCTGTGTGGTCTGGCTAGTAGACAATTCTGATCAAGTTATTAATCTCTGGTATTCAAAATACCAGAGAAACTCAAGTACTGTCGTAAGTTCTTGTGGAAAGAGAGGCTGCATTAGGCTAGAGTTAGCATGTTTATGAGGAGGACATTATCACATGGTGGCAATTAAGCTGGTTTTCCACTGGCTACTGTGCAGCATTAATCAAGCTTCCTCTACACCTCAGGGTCCAGTTCCCCTGTGTGTGAAGTTGAACCTCAAAGCCTTTTCCATGTTCATGATTCTGGGAATCTTGTGTTTCTGCTGATCTTCTCCTCTGCTGGTTCATGGTAGAAGCTGGAGATTTGTGGTTGGGTTTTGGCTAGCAGGGCTTTGTTTGCTGATGGTCTCTGATGGGCAACAATCTGAGATTAACATGCATCTGTTCTAATCTTGGGCTGAGAGTCAAAGCTTTGCACTGGAATAAAACACGGCCATTTGTACTTGGAGCTGGGGTTGGCAGGTTCTTTTCACTGGATACCAACTCACTTAACAAAGTAAGAGGACATATAGCCACATATATTTATTCAGACCCTTGCAAATAAGCCTCTTTCAGCACCCGTTACACTGTTGTGAAAACAGCGAGGTAATTGCCAAGTTCAGTCAGCTTCCCTGATGTCATAAATGGAAAGACCCGTGAATTGCTCCTTTGCTAGACATGAAGGCCAGGAATGATGTCATTCTTTAAAAATAAATAAGCATAACCTAATGTCTTTTTATTAATAGTCAACTAATTGCTGTATCAGAAGAAGGAAAGCTTTGTAGAGGGGAATAAGAAACTGCCCTGACATCATACCAACAGCACAAGAGGACTTTCTTCTCTGGGTGTGCGTGCACTCACACGCACACACACACACACACGAACATACATACACATGGGTAAACTGACCTCTTCAAAAACGAATCCCTGGATAATGCTGCAAGAGGGGTGTTGTCAGTGTGACTGGCTTTCAGATAGAATGAATGGGAGACTGAAAAATGACAGAATGATGCAGTGCTACCTTGGGAACAGCACTGACCTGGGAGGAAGGGTGTGAGTGGATGTTTGGGTGACCTGTGCTGTAGTTACTGGATTTCTGGAGGTTTTTACCCTCTGTCTCAGGTCCCAAAGCTGAACACATCTAACCTGTGCACTCATTTTTTTGTTTGGTTAAGCATTCTTAATAATGATGACACCAAGGTAAACTGTAGTCCTCTGACCTCCACACACATTTATGGTGTGTGCACACACTCACGTATGCACGTATATGAAGTAAATGGTGAGGGAGACATGCTTGCACACATACACACACACACACACACACACACACACACACACACACATAGACACCATTCATTTCCTTACTAAGGAAAGTTTAGAAGTTGAGGCTCTGTAGGAAAATGAAATTACCCATGCATTATAATCCTTAAGTAGCAAAGGCTTCAGAGACTGACATTTCTCAATGGGTTTGAATGAAGTCCATTTTTTAAAAAAGATGGCAGTTTTATTTTACTTTTTACATTTATATATTGTGTGTGTGCGTGTGTGTGTGTGTGTGTGTGTGTGTGTGTGTTGCCATATGTGTTGAGGTCAGGGGATACCTTGCAGGAGTTGGTTCTCTCCTTCCACCATGTGGGTCCTTGGGATTGAACCTAGGTCTTCAGGTGTGGGTAGAAATACCTTTAATTACTGAGTCATCTAGCCAGCTTGGATGGTATCCATTCTGGAGATAGAATTTGTATCTTTTTGATTCTGGATGTGGCTCTACAGAGATTTTTATAGCACCAAGAAAAAGAAAGATCTTTTCACAATCTGAAGAGAATATCTGCTGTATTTCCTATGGACAGGACATGTCACAAACACTTGCTTAGATTGAAGTACCTGATTCACGTTGGTGGAAACAGGCACACATGTAGTACTGTGATGACTTTGATGGCAGCCTGCCTCATCTTTAGCATGGACTTTCCTATGTGATATATAGTCAACATGCATGTCGCTGGGTGAGGCTATTCTTTCTCAAGCCATCGTCATGGAAAATGGTTCATGTAGAGGCTGAGTGACACCCGAAATGGTTAGAAATGGAAGTATTTCCTATTTTAGAATTTTCCAGATGTTGGAGTATTTACAGATACATCATAAGTTAGGCTGGGACCCAGGCATAAACGCCACACTCATTAGGTCTCACAGGCACCTCACACGCATGGCCTGGAGGTAGTTCTGCAATGCCCATCTTTTGGCTTTGACTGTCACATGAGGTCCCACACAGAATTTTTTGCTTCTAGTGTCATCACCTTGCCTGGTGTTTCAAATGGTTCAGACTTTGAAACATCTTGGCTTTTAATGTTTCAGACAAGAGATGCTCATCCTGTCTTGGGCTCTCTGTGTCTTAACAACTGTGGACAGGCTAGCTTCCAGGTCACACTACTCCTGTGATAGTCTTTGATGGTGAGTCACAGCTAGAGGACTGAGTCAGAAGAAATAGTTTATAGACAGCATGAGCCCGACATGGTAGCATACATATGCTGACAATCCCAGCAATGGGGAGGCTGATGTAGGAAGATGATGAATCCAAGGCCAGGGCTAGACTGTTACACACAACAAAAACCAACCAACCAACAAGTAAAAGGGTGTGGAGCCACTGTTATGCCTCCCTTGTGTGCAGATGATCCCTTGCATTCCCCAGCTCTTGTGGCTGACTCTACCTGCGGAGACTCACCTGCTTGCTGTGCTTAAAAGACAGCTCTGCACCGAGCAAACAGAACTTCACTTGCAATGAGGCGTGGGAAAAGGGCCTTGGCAATGGCAGTGGGAAGAAGGACAATGGGCAAAAGGAGAAGGAAGAGAGAAAACCTAGCGAGTGGGTGCGAATATGAGCCACCTGGCACAGACAGTTACTGAGCGGAGCTCAGCTTGAGAACAACAACCGTGACTTACACTCTGTGAACGCAGGACCCCGTGGTCACGTGGTGCTCTCCCCCGGTCCGGTACCTCACTTTGCCTCCCTCTTCTTGAGCGCTGCCACTGACTACAGCACGTACCCGTGAGCAGGAAGGAGTTTGAGTTGTTTGATAGCTGGGGGACTTAGGGTAAACACACCCATTTTTCTGAGTCTCAGACTTTTTGTCTTCATATAGGTCGAGAATAGCTCTAAGGCCCTTTGAGGGTCACATGAGGCTCTACTGTGTGACTCCGGGAGACTCTGTAAGCTCTTTCCATCACTGCTCTCTGCATGTTACAGAGGTACATGGAGGGATAAGGGAGTCTAAAAATATTTGTCAAGATAACAGCACAATAAACAATGGGGGGGGCCTTGAAGATAATGAGACCCTTAGCAAAAATATGTGTGTGACATCACTCTCTGCGGCAGGGACAATGATGTTTTAACAAATGCACATGCTTAAATTTATCAGGTCTGCATTCTTGGGCCATGCACTAAGGATAGTGTATTAATGTTAGTTTTAAGATGATAAGTCTCCCAGACATACAATCCTCAAGTAAACTCAGAATGATTAAATGGTAACTCCAGGTGAGCAGACGTTATGATGAGCATCATAATAGATTTATTGAGTAATGACTTGAAGTAATAAATATGAAGCCTGAATCATTGGAAAACATTTTGGAAACCAGATGGTGCATTTGACAGAAGGCACTGTTCTAGGATTATTATTCCATTTTCTGTTATGTTAAAACTTTTTTAGGGCTTTGTATGGAAAATTTAAAACAGATGAAAAGAAATTAATGAACTCCTAAACTTCTTGGAGCCAAAGTTTAGGGTAAGGGATTGTTATCAGTAAATACATGAACTGTGAGACTCAGAGAAGCAGGAGGTGAGAGATTTGACCCAGGAAAGTATAAGAATATTAGGAGCAAAGTGGGTCTTCGTAGACTGTTCTAGTTTGCTTCTTGTTGCTGTGATAAACGCCATGACTAAAAGTGATGTCTCGGGGCTGGAGAGATGGTTCAGCAGTTAAAAACACTTGCTGTTCTTTCAGAGGTCCTGGGTTCAGTTCCCAGCATCCACATGGCAGCTAACAACTGTATGTAGCTCTACTTTTAGGGGATCTGACACTCTTATTTGACCCCCACGGACACTGATTGTACAACAGAGGTTCACTTACATACATGCAGGCAAAACACTCACACACATAAAATTAAAATAATAAATTAAATATAAAACAACAAAAACAAATGCAGCTTTGGGAGGGAAAGCCCTTCATCATTGAAGGAAGTCAGGGCAGGAACACAAGTCAGGACCCTGGAGGCAGGAACTGAGGCAGAGACCATGGAGGAATGCTACTTTCTGGGTCGCTTCTCTTAGTCTGTTCAGCAGCCTTCCTTACACAGCGGAGGTCCACCTGCCTAGGGATGGCACCACCCACAGTGGGTTGGATCCAAAAGTTAGCAACCAGGAAAAGGCCCCCACAGACATGCCCACAGGCCAATCTAATGGAGAAAATTCCCCAGTTGAGGTTCCCTCTTCCTAGGTGTGTCAAGTTGACAATCAAGATTAGCTACCACACAGAGCATGTGAAGTACATGTCTTAGGCTGGGCTGTATGAGGGTCATGGTGATCTGAGCCAAAAACTGTGTTTATCAGCTTTCCATCACAAAATACCTGAGAGAATCATTTTGTAGAGAGGAAAGGTTTGTTTTGGCTCATAGTTCCAGAGGTTCTAGTCCATGATTGGTTGGTCATATTGCTTTGTGGCAAAGAAGTATGCCATGGAGATAACAAGCTCATCACGAGAGTGTGGAGGGAATGAGGTCCCACAACCCCCTTTGTAGGTTTGCTCTTAATGTCCTAAAGACCTCTTAGTAGGTTCCACCTCCTGTTTTCTTTCTTGGTGTATGTACGGTATAGATGGCCTGATGTATGTGCATATGTGGAGATGGAGTAGAGGCCAGAGGAGGACATCAGGTATCCTGCTCTATCACTCTCTATTTCCTTGAGACAGGATCTCTCACTGATCTGGGAGCAAGGCTGGTAGCCAGTAAGCCCCAGAGATCTTCCTGTCTCTGCCCCACAGTACTGGGTTCACAGGTGCATATGGCCATGCCAGACTTTAAATGCAGGTGCTGGGATCCAAATTCAGGTCTTCATGCTTGCCCAGCAAGTACTCTTAACCAATGAGCTCTCTCCCTAGTCCCAGGCCCCACTCCTTGAAACTTCCACTGCCACCAGTAGTGCGAGGCTGGAGACCACCTTTAACACAAAGGTCTTTGTGGTTCAAGATGCAAGCTTCAACTTGACAACAGCCATGACAATGAGTTGATGACTGTCTGCTAAGTGCTTTCCTCACTTATGCCCCTAACACCATCGTATGACATAGACACTGCCGGAGAACACGACTGGAATTTCACATCCCAGAAGGCTGGTAAGCTTCACAGAAGACTTGTCCTCAGTTAGGCAGCTCCCAGAACTTGCATTCTGAACCACTCTGCCATACCTTTGCCTTAGAGATATCTCAGTCCAATCTCCCCATTTTACAGACCTCCTGTGGCAGGTGGCAACCTCAATTTTGCAGAAATCTGAGATCAAGTGAGTTTAAGCCCAGTCTCTCTGTGAAACTCTGAAAATGATTCTAGTGTGTAGCCAAGATTGAGAAGTTGTTGCAGCAGAGAGGGCTTTAGTGTCATCCTTGAAAATTCCAACTCTGTCACTTGGCATCTCTACACTTGTCAGAGGGAACGGATCTTTCCATTGAAATGATTATAGTGCAGATCAATGAAACCTCTGGCAGCATCGGCAGGTCTCCAAACAGTTCTGGTCATTCTTTCTACTCGTAGCTGATGGCACATGAAAGTTCAGAAAATAGATTGTTGTTGGCTTTGTGCCTCAGCTGTCTTAGAATACACAGTCTTGCTTTCTGAGCTTCAGCAGCATTTTGGAAGAATAACTAATACCCAAAGAAACTGACTATGCTAATCAAGGCTTGTGATCCATTCAGCTAACCATACCAAGAGCTGTAGTGGGCATCAGTGGTATCACATATGTGATACTGATACTTAGTCGAATGCAAATACTTCCCTTGGACCATGCAGGGATTGTCAAGTGTTGTCCCCTCTCCTTTGCCTCCTGCCATGGATCTGTGTGAACTGGCCTTTCTTGAGACTGGTTAACTATGACAAGACACAAAATGACTTATTCTCTGCCTTTCACTATTTAAGGGGGTCTGTGAGGAACCAAAAGCAGAAGTATTATATATAATCTGTGTCCACAGAGAGCTCGGCAATGAACCAGAGACCCATGCTGAAAGAAAGTAGCATTTCTAGTTGTGCATCGGGAAGATTTCTGGGTCACCGAATAGAAGCAATCATCTCAAGGCTGTGTAGACACAGGCTTCCACAGCAGAACACAGCCCATTCTGGCTGGCCTCACCTCCCCCTGCTCACCTCTGTTGCTTAATCTCTTCATCATCTGCAACTTAACTTTCTACTTCCTGATTCAAATAGAATCCATCCTGTATGAAGCATGACTCTATCACCTACTCTGACCTAAACCAGACCTGACACCCTGAACCTCTCTGGGCCTTTAAAGCTCTGTCTCAGGAGAGAGTACATTCTCTTACTAAATCACTGTTCTCACCGCAGCTCTGGTATGGAGGCCTCATCACCTGGGGACTGTCAGTCCATTCCCAGCCCAGATTCTCAGCACAGCAGGCAACTTTTCTCCTTCTGCCTGTTAAGTTTCTGTGCATTTTATTTTTCTCCTACCCACGAGGGGCTCCACCTCACTAATGTTAAAATGATCGTCCCAGAGCAGGTATATATTCTTCTACTTTCCAGAAATCAACCTTGGATTTCTAAATATCTATGGTCCTTTGGTGATGGATATGGCTGATGGGGCCAGAGTACACTCTCTGGAACATCTAGAGAGAGTGATAGAGAAACTTCAAAAGGCTAAGTAACTCAGCCAAGACCAGTGGCTCTGCCATGTGAGGAGCACTGATATTCTCATGCAACCCCCAACATTTCCTATTTAACAATTTTTGCATTATGGGAAAGTTGAAGCATATGAAAGTAGATAGAACAGCATATGGACTCCAATCGCATTCAGCAGCTCTTGAGAGTAGGTAGAGTTCCGTGAACCTTGTGGCTCTACCTTGGCCAGTGCTGAGTCTTATTTCTGATGGTGCTCAGGATACACCGGCTCAGTGCATAGCTCCCAGGAGTAATTAGAGAAAACGGAAAATCAGGAAAATCCCTCTGGCCTCCTCCTGCCTGTCTCCCTGGAAGCAGATTATGAACTCTTTAAGGGACTTCCTCTGACACAGGTTTTAAATTCCTCATATAAGAGTTGCCCTCCCTCTAGCCAGAGGAAAGGGACATCTTCATTGCTGAAGACACAGGAACACAGTGAAATCGGGATACTTGGCCTTCCAATTTGTTTCCACTAGTGCACACCCTACCACTGGGAGTTACTTTCCCCCAACTCTTCATTTTCCTTGGGTATAGCATAAAAATATAGCCAGTCCTATGTGTATACATGGAGGCAGATGTGGCTGAGGAAACACAGGGCCCCTGGAGTCAACCTGGGACTGAAAACATTATTTTATAAATTGCACCTTTTCTGATATATACAAACATTTTTCTTGTCATTATTCCTCAAACAATACAGTATAATAACTATTTCTACAACATTTATATTATATCAGTATATGAGAGGTAGTTATTGCTACACTTTTCCCAACAACCAAGACAAACAACCAGCCTAGGATATTCAGATAGAAAATTTCTTTTCCTTCTACACTTCATCTATACCCAAACTCACCTTCCTTTCTCCTAGATTAATTTGAAATAAATCTTATTTCTTCTTTTAAAAAAGATTTATTTTTATTTTTTATTTACATATTTTCCTCTGTGTGTATGTCTGTCTGTATGCATATACATGTGTGCTAGTACCTATGATGGTCAGAAAGAGGTGTCAGATCCCCTGGAACTGGAGTTGCAGGCACTTGTGATCTGCCTAATACAGATGCTGGGAACCAAACTTGGCCTCTGGAAGAGCAGTAAGTTCTCGTAACCATTGAGCCATCTCTCCAGCTTCGTTGAAGTGAATCTAATACATATTTTTATTCATAATTATTAAGTTTCTGTAAAAAATTCTCAGAACACCCACAGTCATATATCATAATATTACTATGCTTAACAATTCATAATATTTTTCTAATATTATCAAGTACACAATTTTCAAATTTAATTCTCCCACAAGTGTTATTTTTCACAACACTTTAATAGAATTATTTTAAAGAAGAGTTTATTTTATTTTTAATTATGTGTACATGTGTATATGTGTGTCTATGTGTGAGTATGTGCATATGTGAGTTAAAATATCTACAGAGTCCAGAAGAGGGCACCAGATCCCCAGGAGCTGGAGTTAGCGAGCAGCCATGTGGGTGCTGGAAACCAAACTCAGGTCCTTTGCCAGAGCAGCAGCAGTCTTATCTGTTGAGGCATCTCTCAGATCCTAGAACTGTCATTTTAAAGTAGTAGAAAACATTAAGATATTGTGGAGTAAAATTTGGCTAAGCAGTTTCAGTGTAAGAACCTACCAAGCATGTAAAGGGACGTAGAAGAATGTAACCTATGATGTGTCTTTTACAAAGATCCTAGTGTAGAATTAACATAGAATCCTATGCTCAGGAAAGAAACTGAAGAAAGTTTATGAGCTGAATTTGGCTTGACAGTTAAGGCCTCAGATGAGCAGAATTTGAAGAGAAAATATAGGTCAGGCAGAGATATGTGGAGACTGTCCCTGAGATGTGAAGTAAACAGGGTTGCGAGACTGCAATACTGAACCAAATTAAACATCCAGCTTGGATCTGGTTCTGAAAGTCCTTCACTTCCAGGGTCAGAGTTCTGAGCCCATTTCTGCATAAGCTGAAGACCTTCAAAGTATTATATAAAAGCAATCTGGCTGGACAGAAGCCAGACAAGAGTATAACGTTTTGTCATTATTACAGAAAATGAATTGAAGTGTAAGTGAGGCCTATCTGTCTTCATCCCACCACCGGAAAATACAATTAGGGGAAAAAGTATAATTTAAATGATAACCACTAACACACTGAAGATATTAAGATTTTTTTTCTTCCTGGAACATTCTAACATCATTTGTCAACAGACATCAAATTAAATTGGGAAAAGGAACATGACTAGCTTATGTCTCCCGTAAAGATATTTGAAGTTGTTTATTGAACTGGAATTCAATCTCCATAATTCTGCAGCTCCCTCTTTTCATCCATAATAATTCATCTCTATAATTAAAGCCTAATGAAGCAAACAATTTCTCTCTTCATAATCAAGTTCAGCTGTGAGTGGCCAACATTAAAATAGAATCTTTCCAGTAAATGGATTTAGTGCTCCTTGTCTTTTAAAAAGAAGTATCTTTTTTCTCTTGAAATTTTACATTTACTCCCATTAATTAGATTTATTTCCTCAAGAATGCTAGGAGGTCATCAAGAGTAGCAACAGGGATTCCAGATAACCTGGAGAAGCTGAACAAAGCTATGTTCTTATTAAATTAATTAATTGATGCTACTTGGGCTGAAAGAATGTGCTGGCCTGTGATCCATGCTGACTCTCCTTTTGTTTCATGCTTTGTCATTAAATAAAGCACTGGTTCTTGGAGGAGGATGGATAAGCAAGAAGAAATAGCCATCTCTCAGTCTCCATTTAAATCTGAACGATCTCTTGGAAATGCAAGGCTTTGAACCATTATCAGCTAATGTCTTTAAAAGTGATTAGCTAGCTGACATCCAGCTGGAACCAAAAGAAGATGCAGGAGAGGGCCTGAAGGAGGCGGGCAGGGTGAGAAGGATGCTGGTGTCAGGACGGAGGATGACCCTGTCATCTCTAGATCCTTGTAAACCACTCCAGAGGCTAAGACCCCTCAAGTCACCTCGAGGTCCCTGTTGGCACAAAGACTAGAGACTGTAGGCACCCTTCCCCCAGAAAATGTGCACTGTTGAAATGTGTAATTATGTATATTATATTTTAAATTTAATATCTGCTTATTTACTTTCTTAAGCCTAAGAGAAATTTTATTGACTCAAGAATTTCATACAATGAATTTTGATTATAATCAGACCTCCCTCACCCCATTTTGAAACAGGGTTTGCTATGTAACTCAGACTGGCCTTGAAATTGAGATCCTCCTGCGTCAGCCTCCTGAGTGCTGGAATTTCAGGTATGTGCCATCATTTCTGGCCAATCTTTTCCACTCTTGACTGACACATAATAATTGTATACATTTCTGGGGTGCATTGTTATGCTTTGACTCAAGTACACAATATGTAGAAAGTCAACCTAGTTATTCTAAACAGTTATCTTTTTTGTGACAAAAACATCTAAAATCCTTTCTTCCAGCTGTTTTCAAATGTACAGTGTATTGCTGCTAACTAGAGTCACCCTAGAAGGCCAGAATTTGTTTCTCCCAAGTAACTGTAGCTCTGAACTTGTTGGTTAACCTCTCTCATGCCACGCTTTCCCTTCCTCTCCCCAGCTTCGAAAAAACACTTTTGTATTCTCAGCATCTGTCATAACGTTTTCAGATTCTACACATAAGTAAGCTCGACTAATTTTACTTAACAGAATGTTTTCTAGGGACAGAACTTCAACCTTTTATGGTTGAATAGTATTTTTTGGCATCTGCAATGAATACCACATTTTCTTTAACCATTCATCTACTATGGACACTTAGCTAATTCCTTATCTGGGCTGTCATGAACAGTGCTGAAAAAAACAAAAGAAACATGGGCGTGCAGATGTCATGTGGCTGGATCACATGGCAGCTCTGTTTTCAATATTCTGAGGTCTCTCTATACTTGTTTCTGGAACGGCTATTCATGTATACTACCACCGACAGTGTCAACAGTTTGACATTATACCACCCCTTCTACTGAAACCTCAGTCTGGGCCTCCGTGTGGCCCACAGTTACCACTGATTTTCCCTGATCATCAACTTTAATGAGCTCAGTCCAACTCTTATAGAGAAACCAATTCACACACAGCCTGTCCAGCTTCTCTTAGGAAATGGACAATGTGACTGAACTGTCCCAGGTCCCATAAGGGATCTGTGGACAGTGGCAGCCTTTATGGGGATGTGGGGTTTTACCCTGTGGGGTCCAGTGCCCCTTGAGGCTGCATCACTCCCTACTGTGGTTACCCTGTGTGCTGGATAGCTTTAATGTCAACTTGACACACCTGGGTTGAGGGAGCCTCAGTGGGGGAATTGCCTCCATAGGACTGGCCTGTGGCCATGTCTGAGGGGCATCTTCTTGATTATTGAGTGATGTGGGAGGGCCCAGCCCACTGTGGGTGGTGCCGTCCCTGGGCAGGTGGGCCTGTGTTGCGTAAGAAAGTAGGCTGAGCAGGGGTCAGGGGAGCAAGTCAGTAAGCAGGGATCCTCCATGGACTGTGCTCCAGCTCCTGCCTCCAGGTTCCTGCCCTGAGTTCTTACCTTGGGCTCCCAGATGAACTGTGACCTAGGAGATGTAAGACAAATAGACCCTTTCCTCCCCAAGTTGGTAGTGGTGAGAGTGTTTTGTCACAGCAATGGAGAAACAAACTAGAACACCCTGGAACTGTTTTTTTCCTCCCATAGTAGAAAGGTATTTTCCCATGCTTCTATCTGCTTAAAAATGGGACAAGTTGTAGCCAGTTGAGACAGCTGGCATTTCCCATAGCCTGCCCACCTGCCTGCCTGCTCCTTCCAACTCCCCCTCTGGTACCACTGGCATCTCAGTTCCTCCAGCCTGAAGGCTGTCGGACCAGTCTTCATTCCGACCCATTTCTCTCAATTTTTTCCTTCATCTTTCCCCCCTTACATTTGCTGTTTCCTCTTGTGCTCTTGAACTGATTCCTTAAACCCAGAATTAGCTCAGCCGCATCTGTCATTCTTTTATTCCCACATTTTCAAGCACAAAACCCCCTTTGTGTGATTTGTTTCTTCTGACATTTCACCTTTTACCAGCTCCCTGGTGGAGAATTTCACTACCAGTATATAATTTGTCTGCAAATATTATGAAGGGGCTTTTCAAAATCCGGATGCTTGCTGGGCCCTCAAAGGGCACCATAAGCCCATCAATTACTGATAGTAAGCAATTGCATCTGTCTTCGTGTTCTCACTGCCTGGCTGCCTGGAGAGAGGCGTTCCTCAGGAGATGTTTGCCAACTGATGATTCTCGAGGCCCCTTAGATTAGGGGCTCTAAACTGTTTCACCCAAAAGGCACACGGCAAACATGGCAGGCAGTTTGGTGCTCAGGCATAGCTGCACACGGCTGCTGTGGCAGCCAAACGATGTGGTTGTAGCTCCCATTTGCCCTACAGGATATAGAGATGGATGAGCATGCCTACGTTTCCAACAAGGCTTATTTTCAAAAATGAAGTGGTGGCCCATACCTGGCCTGCAGGTGTGTACATAACCAGCTCTTGGCTTACAAGAGGTGGCATTTTAAAGCCATGGAGAAAATCACCAACAACAGTCATTAACTTACCTCTCTCCTCTGTAGAGGGCAAGAACTGACAATGAAGACCCATTAGGGTCCTGTAATCTAGATGCTCAATCAATGCTTACTGAAGCCCTTCTCTATTCTAGATTTTGGGATACTGAGCAGGAAACAAGTTTCTGAATCAAGTTTGAAAATATCAAAGAAGAAAACCCTGTCCTGTATCTTCTTAGATTCTTATTTGGAGATCTGCAAATTAAAGTGACAAAAGGTCAAATGTGATGGTCAACTTGGTCAACTTGATGGGATTCAGCATGACCCCAGACAAATTTCTGAGCCTGTCTGTGGGAGCAGTTCCAGAAATGTTTAAATGAAGTGAGAAGAGCCACACCGAATGCAGGTGGCACCGCCACAGGCTGATATCCCAAACCAAATAATCAAAAGGAGACAGTGAGCTGAGTACAGTGTTCCCTCTCTGCTTTCTGAACACAGATACAGTGTGAGCAGCTGCCTCACACTCCTGCTGCTACGTCTTCCCTGCCATGATAGACTGTACCCTCAAATCTTTCCTTCCTTAAATTTCTCTGTGAGGTGTTTTGCCAAAGAACTGAGAAAAATAATAGAACAAACCAGTAAAAAAAAAAAATAGTTACACAAGTACACATAAGCATTCCCCAAAAATTAGAACTCAGGCAGTTGTTCAGATTTTGTATCTTACACATTAGCACTGTCTAAATACAGGATAGAAGAAGGGGGAGAAATAATGAGTTCCTGGAGGCTCATAGGACAACTGATGCTTTTATGACGTCTGAGAGGTATTTCTGACTTGCACTGGCTTCTTTTATTTCAGTGATGAGTTGGTCCGACCCAAGTGTGCAATGTCCTGGGGAGGAAAGTTATAACAACTGAATTCTTGTGAGTGGCTGTAATTTTAGGACTGTAAAGAGTTCAGAAAAAGCCTCTTCAGGCAGTCCTGGCTTCTCAGATGTCTTCATGTCAGAGTAAGTCTTATGCCATGGTGGAGTCAGACAGGAGTCATGTTCAAGAGACAGGACAAGTTACAGGGACTGACAAAATAGTGTAGTCATGCTGGGACAGTGAAGCAGGTGGTGCTACAGACACTGACAGAACATGCCAGAGTGCTCAGGAAAGACTCTTCTGAGCCAAGACCCAGAGTATGGAAACTGACCTGAGCAGGAGGGGAGAACGTCTGACAAATGAGCCAGCACTGGTGGGTCACTTTCCAGTGTGCTCTTCACAAACAGAGAGGAAGCACAGCCTGGCCCATCCTTTTCAAGCGGACACATTGCTTAGGGGCACATTTGCAGCCTTGGTCCCAACAAGCAAACTGATTTTGTGGAAGAGCAGAAGTGGAAGTCGGCCTCAGAAGAGAGAATTTTTATATAATGGCGTGCAATTCTGGAAAGGTCTGGAGAGAGGAATGACCAGTATGTAGGAACACATTTCAGAAGAAAGGTGCTAATAGGCTGGGAAATAGCAGATCTTTTCTTTCCTTCGCCTGCTGCTTTGTTAGCAGAGGCTGGGTCTGTGCGGCTTATCCCTAGGTTCCTAGAGCTCAGTGCACATAGGATGGGCAATGAATTCCCGGTGCCTGATATTTGAGCATTAGGCTCCATCTGGAAGGAAAGGAAGCTTTCATCACACAGGGCTTTTCATACTGGGAGAATTTTCCAGAGTTCCCTGTACTTTCTGCTTCACATGCCTTTTGGGAGTCTAAAGAAACCCACACCTCCAACTATGCGCCTAATGCAAAAATACCCCAAACATACACAGAAAGTCAAACACAACACATACTGTAGCCACGGAAAGCCCTGGTGCACTCCCTAGTCCCAGCTCTCCTCATGAGGACATGGAATTTATATCCTCACTCAAGTCTGGTCTGGGCTATGACTCACTTTTCCCAAAAGTATGCAACAGAGAGGGTGGTGTGCCAGGTTCCAGCTGCAGGGGAGAGAGGACTTCTTTTCCCACCCACTACCGGGTCCATAACTGAGCCTGCCTCCCATCAAAGACAGATCAAGAAGAGCAAACATAAATATGCATTTCATGGAGGTTTTACATGACATGAGAGGTTTTGGAAAGGAAGTCTCAAAGAAACAGGAAATCCGACATATTTCTACTCTAAGGTTTAGTGACAAGGGGACAGTGTTGAGGAAGAGAGATGAGACAATCCAGTCACAGCACAGGCCTCTGAAAGCTTTGTGTTTCTTGCCTCATCTGCAGATCTTCAGTGAGTGTCCTGTATGCACACCTGGACTGGTCTGCTAGGCACAGGGAGGCTCATAGTCCCTGTCAATCCATTGCTCCAGGGACATCCATACAACAACCCCATGAGTACCTCAGTGACCTCACACTGCCTGCCTCAGAGAGCCTAGCACAAAATCAGCAGGTCCATGCAGCTGACTGGCAGAGTAGTGACGTCACTACTCAATCAGTACGCACTCTGATGTTGCTTGGGTTGGAGGTGATTCCTTACACAGCACTAGCTAACTGACACAACAGGGAAGAGGAGTAATTTTCTTTGTATTTCCCTGTCATCTACAGCTTATATTCCTCTTCAGACGATCCTCCCTCCTCAGCTCTTCCTTGGGACCTTTCTTTGAAACTAGGTTTCCAACAGGATCTCCCTTTCTATTATTGATGTTTTTAAGAGTATAGCCACATGACATGCACATTTGTGTATTGCCACTGAAAACCGAACATAAAAATTTAAATGCATTTGAAAAAGTGTTTTTCGTAAGAGCAAGGTGTCTATTTTGCAGTAGCTAATGGTGCATATGTGCTTGAATGACTAAGTGTGCCCTGAAGAAATTCTGTAGCTTTCATCCCAGCTTGCCCATTATAGGAAATGAAGGGATGATATCTGTAGTCGGACATTGAAGAAATCAGCACAGGTGGCTCACTTTCCAGTATGCTATTCACAGACGAAGAGGCAGGGCTCTGCCCATCTTTTCCAATGAACACACATTGCTCTGGGGTATGTTTGCTGTCTTGGTCCTGATGGGCAGAGTAATCTTGTAGAAGTAACAGAAGAGAGTCGTGTCCTCAGAAGAACATATTTTTATTATGATTGACACATAGCAATCATACATACTTCCAGGACAAAGTAGAGAAGATGATCAAAGCAGGGTAATTAGCATACATACCACTTTAAACATCTGTCATTTCTTTGTGATGAGAATGTTTGAATCTGTCTTAGTTATTTTGAAATCCACATTGGGAGAACTGCATCTCGTTGTCCCTAGCACCCATCTATCCCAGAGAACCTTGGACTCATGTCACTCATCATTCTCACAGAACCTTGGGTCAATGCTGTCACCATGGTCAGTATACAAATTCAAAAGGACGTTCATAAGCAGTAAACAAAGAAATATCCAGTTTGTCAAGAAAAGCAACCGATCTCTTGATTCTGCACAAAACACCATTGAGTGTATTTGTCCCATCAAGTGTACACAGAATTTTCTGAGTATCATGACCTTGGTGCTTATAACATTGTGAAAGAAATAATGGAGGCTCAGTGTTACTCAACCAGCCCCAAACCATCAGTCAGGTTACTGCTGAATGGTCGATTATCTTTGCTTTCATTTCCTTCATTTCATTAATTTAGCAAATTTTAAAAATATTTACTATGTGCCATTTATGAAGTGGGACTGACTCTGCACAGGATTTGGAATTAATTTTTTTTCTTTGCTAACACACACATACACATATACACACATATAATCTGAATTACTAATTAAGACAAAGAAGTTTTAGTACATTTTATGCTTAATCTAGCACTGGCCTAATAAAGTTAAATATGATCAGAAACAGGTCAATAAGTGAAATTTAAAAATATTATTTATGTGACATTAGATTATAACATTAAATGTACAGAGGAAAACACAGTATTTCCAGAGTTAGGCCTTGCTATCTGTCTATGAAAAATACCAGATACTGAGGCTGAAGAGAGGCCTCAGCAGTTAAGAACACTAAGTGATCTTGCAGAGAACCTGGGTTTGGTTCCCAGCACTCACATGGCAGCTAACAACTGTCGATAACTCTACTTACAGGGAATCTGACACCCCCTTCTGACCTCTATGGACATTGCATGACATGGGTACACTTACATACATGCAGGCAATGCACTCATACACATAAAAATAAAAATAATAAAATATTTTTAAAAGAATAAGAAAACTATCAGATGCTGCAAAAATCATTAAGAAACTAGTACAAGTGCTTTTTAACAAGCCACAGTGGTTAATCAAAATGAAAACATTATTTGAAATGTTAAAAAAATGTCCCAGCATTCTGTGTGGCCAGATGGCAGTGGAAGGCTTTTGTATTCAATAGAGAATTCAGACTTGAAAAGACAGCGCCTAAATATTTGCTTAGTTTTATAAGATCTACTATCAGCAGTTTGGCCTAACTCAGAGTTGAATGTCTTTTTGAGTCTCTTCCTTCAGTTGTCTGAACAAAAGAACTCCTCAAAAGCAACCCAGGTCAAGGTGTCCCAGGCAGAGCCAACTCCAGACAGGAAGAAGAACCAACAGAAGGGGAGGGACTGAGCATTACATCCCCCTCAAGCTGGCTTGGCATGTGTAGAGTGAGGACTTCTGGTCTTAAGAGTGATAAGATAAGGCCAATTCCCAACTCAACACAGGAGAGCTGGCCAGAGAAGAAAACCAGGCTGAAGGATACAGACATCCTCGTGTGGAGTGAAGCAGACCAGAGCTTCAGAGGCCAGGACTTAGCAGTCCCTTGTGCTCCTGACAGTAGTCCCGGCTTTCTCCTCACGGCCCTGCCTTAGTGGCTCCCTTGGCTTTGTGTTCAGTGTCTGGGATCTTGATTTGTCTGTCTCTATCATCAGGGACCTCACTTACTGGGGAGGCTCTCCTGGTCTCTAACACAGGCACTGGTGCTCACAGCTCACCTCAGGTGAAGGCTAGCTGCTCCACTTCTGGTCTCAGTTGTGGCTCTTCAATACCAAATCCAAACCTTAGCCCTGGAAGAGCAGATAAGACACAGGAGAGGCAGCGCCTTACAAAGCTGGGCTAGACGTCCATGTGAATGACCAAGTAGCTAGCCCTCCGTATGTGTCAGTTTCAATTCAACTAACTTTGGACAGAAAATAGTCCATGGAAAAATTATGCCTGTACAGAACCTTGTACAGACTTTTTTCATGTATTCCTTGAACAGTACAATGTAGTATATACACAACATCTATATTGTGTGAGGTACTTTAAATTATCATAATTCATAGTACATAGCAGATGTGTGTAGATCACATAATATCGTGTGAATTTTGGAATCTACCCAGGATCCTGGAACCAATATCCTTCGACTACAGAGGGATAACTGCTTTCAAGGATTTGTGTGATAACCACACATCCTAAGGAGATGACCACCTTATCTTTTGAGACAAAGTCTCTTATTAGTTCACCCAGATCATGTGAGGGGTGGCTGGCCAGTGAGCTCCAAGAATCTGCCTTCTCTGCCTCTCCAGCACTGGGATTATAAGCACATGCCATCGGGCTCTGCTTTTTCAAATGGGATGATCAGGGAATCGGCTCCCAGGGCCCTTGTGCCTGTGTGGCAAGCACGATACCAATTGATCCATATCCCCTGTTCTTGTATTGAAGTGTTTAGCAATTTGGTGCAAATCGATTTGTGTTACAGCTGCTGGAAGAGGAATCCTGATTTAATTTGGACATCCCATAGAAGACAGCAGCCTGAAAACGGTCAGTATGAAAATATAGAGGAATGAACTTTGGACTTCCTTCCATTCATTCACTGGTGTGAGATTTCCTTGAAACCTGAATTTCTCCTTAGAGAATGGTGAAGTCCCAGGCAGTCGTATTAAAAGGTTCCTATTTTTTAAAAAGTCCTAATTCTGCCACTGAATCATTTGGGTATTATCTGTGTCCTTAGGTCCCCATTTCTTTATTGTTTTAGATGATGCTCAAAAATTACATGAGACAATATGGCTCAGAAGAGTAAGAAATCTCTAGACCACAAAGGAGTTGCCTTTGTGCTGTCGGTTAGGATGGCTTAGCTCTGCTTTTAGTGTTGGCTGGCTTTTCATTCAGATCTTGTATTTCCCCTACTTCTCTTTACAGTGGGAATATTGTATTTTCATAAGCCTAAAATTTAATGCAGTGGTACCCACTAAGTAGTGTTCAGTGGGTAGCACAAAGCCCCTGGAGCTGGTAGAGCCGTGCTTGGCACGCGGTAAGCACTTAAAAACAGTCAGTTTGACAGGGCTGTTGACAATGATGAACACAAGTGAACGATGCTGGTGACAGAAACAGCTGGGAAAATAGGATTCAGCTGGAAAAGCGGTTCTGGGACAGTTAGCTGCAGACACAGGCGCAGTGTTGCTGGTGGGAGAACCTCACCTCCCACTCTTCACAGCCTTCTCTCTTTCATCATTCATTCCACTCAGGAGTGGTGGGTTTGGATTGACCTGCTGGTGCAGTTCACTTGACTGCATTGTGCGCCTGTCCTCAGGCCAGTGGAGTCTTGGAGGAGGGGAAGCTGGGCAGAATTCACTTAAATATGTGCAGAGTGCTTTATAATATTTTTCTTGGCCCCACCACTCGTGAGTTACCTTTAAATTTACTTTATGTGAAACCAGAGAAACCTGACCTTGAATAATAACCATTTCAGGTGGAGTTCCAGCTCACATACTCTGGGTTTCCTAGAGACGGTCACCAAAAGTATTGGCTGAGCTACTGCTGTGCTCCTGATGCCCTGGTTCCCTCCACAACCCCAAATCCATACCTAACACATACGATAGATGCAGGACGCACCTGCAAACATGAGCTTACATTTTCCCACTGAGAATACTGAAGAAGGTGAATGCTGGTCAGTTACGTTGTTAGTGACACAGATGAAAAAATAAAGCCCTATGCCTGCTCAGTAATTAGGTAATGTGATATTTAAAGTATACGCCACAGGACATAATTCTTTAATTCAGAAATACTGCTCTTTCATGTTTATAGCCAATGAGGAATATGATTCAAACTGTTTTCTCGCTGCTGTCTTGATTTTAAAAAACATTATTTTATTCGATTTTAATTTTTTTTATTTTTGAGAATTTCACACATGAGTATTGTCATTGCATTATTTCCATCCCTCCCAATCCCCTCCAACTCCTATCATGCCCCCCTGTTACCTCTCAATTTCTTGTTCTCTGTTTTGATTATTATTGTTACATATGCATACATGCGTTTATAAATATACATAATATACAGTGGTGCTCGTGTGTATCTGGGTTAGGACTGCCCAGTTGGGATTAGATAACCTCTCGGGGAGCTAGTCCCCAGAGAAAACAGTTTCTCTCTCCCTCAGCATCCATTGATTGCCAATAGCTCTTTATCTTGAGGTGGGATCCTGTGACACCCCCCATCCACCTTGGCATGTCAGTTGGTTTTGTCATTATGCAGATCCCCTAGACTTGCACACTGTGGAGATTTCATTGGTACAGCTTCCCTGCCATGTCTAGAATGCATCAACTAGAGCAGGTGCCTTGTCCCTCTGGCTCTTACATTCTTTTCTTTTTAAATTTACTTATTCTTTTTATTTTACATCTAAGAGTGTATTGCCTGCATGTGTGTAAGTGCATCCATGTCATCCAGTGTCCATGGAGGTCAGAAGAGGGTGTCGGATTCCCCTGGAACTGGAAGTATGGACGGTTGTTAGCAGCCATATGGGTGCTGGCAATCAAGCCTGGGTCCTCTGCAAGAGTAACAGTGCTCTTTAACCTCTGGACCATCTCTCCAGCCCTGGCTCTTACATTCTTACTGCCCTAATTTTTGTTTTTATTTTTGATTATATATATATATGTATATATATATAGTATGTATGTATATGGATTTGTACATGTGAGTACAGGTGCCTAAGGAAGCCAGAAGAAGGCATTCAGTTCCCTAGAGCTGGAATTACAGGGGTTGTAAGCTGCTCAGTGTGAGTGCTGGGAATCAAATTCAGGTCCTCTGTAAGATCAGCCATTGCTCTTAACTACTGAGCTACCTCTCTGGCCTCTAGCCCACTTTTCTTCAGTTATCACACATATGTTCACAGAAAATAGCCTGTCACTGTTTAAAATAAAATGCTCTTTGAAGAGGAACAAGATGCCAACACTAAGATTTTTGTTCAAGGCCACAGCTCCCATTTTCATATTATTTGAGCTTTTATTCGATTTTTTTCATTTTTCCATCCATCCTCAAGTGAATTTATATGTGGTTTTTGTAACATCATCACTTACTGTGTGACTTTTAAAAATGACATTTAAATGACTTGGTTGTGGGTTTTTTAAATTTTTGATACCTCCAGGAATAATGCACGGTTCTATTTAAGTTTCTTTGCCTCTTGTTTTTAAAAATAGATTATGTCAGGTGCCCATTGTAAAGATCCAAAATAAGCTGTTTCTGGCTAATGTGCCTTTCCCAAAGGTGCTGTGTTGTTCAAAGGAAATTGGCTGAGAAAGCCAACACAGTATTGGAGAATTTGTAAGATTTGGAAATACCACAATACCATCTTGCCTAACAGTTTTTTAAGGGGGGGGGGGAATGCGCATGCAAGGACTGAGTCATGAACTTTCTCCATACCAAGAAAACATTTAAAGGGTCTTGGTGGGTGAGGTAAGTGGAGGACAGGAGTAACTTCTCCGATGCAAGGATGGAGTGTGGTTCACCTGCTTTTTTTCTCACTCCTAAGAAATACCTTTAACCATCATCTCACCTCCCCTTTTCTTATGTTGAGCTGTTTTGCTCTCCCTCTGTAAAGTTCTTTTCTGCATGCCCAAATACCCAGAGCAGGCCACCCTGGCCTGAGCCAGCTAGTGCAGAGAAAGGAGGGAAGTCGAGGCTCCACACTCAGCATGTGCAATGCCCTACAGAAGTCTTCTGACCATGACTCTTCGTGGCACCCAATCTTACAGGTTTTTCCTAACTGACTGACTGAGAGCAGGCCTCCTCCTCCCCAGGGCAGTGCTCTGTGACCACTAGCTCCCCCAGAAGGCAGAAGTACGGTGCCCTGAAGAAAGAGGAGAGGTGGTTATTGGAATGGAATGGCACAGGGATTCTGGGTAGTCTCAAACCACACATGGCAACTGGGGCATTTTACATTTTTTAGATGTAATTGAAGTAAAAAAAAAATCCTTTTAAATAAAATATTCAAAAATTATTTATGTTTTTAATAATTAAGGCACTTAATGCACATTTTTTATTGTGAGTCCATGGTCTAATTATGTTGACTGAAAGCCCAAAATATCACCAAAGCCTGACTTTTGCTTTTAGAAGTGACTAATTTAATTAACATTTTGTCTGTGTCTCTCTGCACTTGTAAGAAGGAAAGATCTAACAATGTCTTGCAATTTGCTTCGACTTAACCATTTCTTTTGTTATCAGGTATGATAACATTTCTGCTCCAACTATTCTTTAGAGCCAGCAAAAGAAATAAAACCTCCCCTATTTGACTTAAGGGGAGGAGCTAATCCCTAATCAATGTTTCAGGATCACTGCAATCAAAGATTTGGATCTTCCTTAACTGGTGAATAGTTACAGTTCTCAACAAAATTAAATCCTCCTCCCCTGCTCTTTGCAAAAGACCTCTAACAGCCTCCTCCATCTGCCTCAAACTGCTTTTCCCAGCTGCAGGGGATTGGACAGGTTATGAGATTTTCCTAGCAATAAACTTTCTGAACAAATAGAAGCATACCTAATGGTTTTCCATTGTGGTGTTAGGGAATCTTTTGAAGCTTTAATTTTTTAGTCCTTTCCCATCAGGTTTTAATTGGCAAAATTTTATAAGCAAAATTAACCAGAAGAATCAGATTTTCATTTACAAAGTTTCCAATTAGAAAGTCTTAAGCAACCCAGATCTTGCTGTCTTTCACCCTTATGCGATCTGGGTACAGGTAATTCCTGAAGGAACAAGGGAGGCCTTGAACAGTCAGAATAAGGTCTGAAACATCAACAAACATGATCAAGCTGATCATCTGGAGTAGCTCTCAATGATGTGTTAGCTATCCATCACTGTGACAAAATGCCTGAGGTAAACAACCTAAAAGGAAAAAAGGTTGATTTTAGCTGTGCTTTCAGAAGTTGCAGCCCATAGTCACTTTGGGCCAGTAGTTGCATGGACCATGTAAGTGATATTTTCTGGGGAGGCTTCTTCACCCCATGGCTGCTGGGAAGCAAAGAAAGAGACAGAGGAGGGAGTAAAGGTCCCAATGGCCTAACTTCCTCTCATTGAGTTCCAAATCTTAAAGGGTCCGTCACCTCCCCATGGCTTCACAGGGGGGTAAGGACCAAGCCTTTAACCCATGGGCCTTTGGGTTAAATTACAGAAGCTGATAGATTTTGTGTGAGTTCCAAATTCCAGTTGTGGCTCACTCTATGGTGATTCAGGTAAGAAACTCCAGTTCTACAAATCACCAAAGAAAACCTTTGCTGCCAATAGTAGACTAACTAGTCGGCCTTCAGGGAGAAGAGCACAGTTAGAAGCTACCTTGAAGAGCTTGTCGTGGTCAAGAATTCCACAATGTCAAATGGCTCCAGGCCTCCTAGTCCCCCACTTCCTCATTTTTTTTTCTACAGTATCTGGAGGCCCAAGACATTCGTGTTCACAGTAGGTACTTAATGCATGTTTTCTAAATGCATTAATTATTGAAAAGATCCACTCATCAGACTGGTACAGTCAATAAGCCTCACGAGAGAGCAAAGATTGGCAACTATAGATGATTCCAGAGCCATCTTCACCCTCAGGTCACTACTGTGGAATTCTGTAGTAATTTTCAAATATTCATGTGCCCAGGCCATTTACAAGTAATTTGGTTTCTTAAGCCCAATCTCAATCATTAGTTGGACAAGGACCAGGCATAGGAAACTTTGTATACAAAAATCCCTCAGTGGATCTCAACACCCTGAAAAATATGACCCCAATGTCTGTTCCAAAAGCAGTTTTAGCCCAGGACAAAAGGACTATGGGAAGAGGGGTAAGAAGCGCTCTGTGTGTATGTGTGTGTGCTACGTGCTGGTGAGTATGTGGGTTCATGCACCTATATAGGCATGCATGCAGAGATCAGAGCAGTATATGGGGTATCTTTCTCTAACATTCCTCACCTTAATGCCTTGAGACAGTGTCTCTCACTGAACAGGAAGCTCACCATTTTGACTAGTCTGGCAGGTCAATGAGCTGTTAGGGTTGGGCTGTCACCCCTCAAGGCTGGTCTTACAGACATTGCCAGCTTTTTTTATACATGAGCACTGGTGATTTAAACTCAGGTTTTCATATTTATAGAGCAAGTACTCTTATACTTTTATACTCTTATACTTATCATCCCAGCCCCACCAAAGTTTCCCTTTTTTGACAGTATTGGGAATTGAACCTGAAGCCTCATGCATATGAGGCAAGTGCTCTACCACTAAGCTGCATCCCCAGCCCTTGCTTACTGCAATATTCTCCCATAAACTTTAAGTCACCTCTAGATTGCCTCTATGTAACACAGTGCAAATACCGTGTAACTCGTTGTACTGTCCTGTTTAAGGAATGATAAGAAGAAACACAGGTCTATAGCTATTCAGTAGAGGCACAAGCATCCTCCATCAGACTACACAGTAAATGAAAGAAGGCTGGGGGTGAACGACATTCCAACACAGGTGAGAGGCAGGATCTGAGGAAAGGCAGAAGGCTAGTGCAGGCATGTTTACACACCACTTACATATATTCAGTGTCGTTCTCAGCATACAGAAAATTCATGTTTTACTTCTGAAACTTTCTGGAATAAAAAAATTTATTATTTTTAGTTTGTGTGTATGAGTGTTTTGTCTGCATGTATGTAAATACACCAGTGTTATGCAATGGCCATCAGAAGATGGCATTAGAGTTCCTGGAACTGGAGTTACAGATGGTTGTTAGCCGTCATGTGGGTGCTAGGAACATAATCTCAGTCATCCCCAGGAGTAGCTAGTGCTCTTAACTGCTGAGTCATCTCTCCAATCCCTCTGGAATCTTTGTAAAAAAAACATTTTCAGTCAGTGGCTGGTATATCTAGACATGGAACTTACAGAGGCAAAGAGAAGATTATAACCTAAAGCAAGATAAAACAAAGATGCTGTGTCCTGCATGCTTACAGTGTTGGGGGTGGTGGTCAATAGGACCTGCAGTTTGTCACAGAATTCAAACTTTAAAATACAGGGACAGCAGCAAAAACTACCTCTGCCTGCCATTGATTACCGACAACGAAGCAGACCTCAGTATAGTTCCAGTAAAGACTTAATGACTGGACAGAAGACAGAATAGAAAAGAAAAAAGAAGACAGAGAAAAGTAAACAAAGTCACGGAGAGCTCCAAGTCTAGGGTGCCAATCAGATTCCCACACCAACTGTGCACATTCAAAGCCGACACTCTACACCAGCTCCTTCAAGGCCTCCCAGCCAGTGTGTCTGGCACCTGCTTGCTATGTTGGAGTAGGTGGCATTAGAGAGACTTCTGTCATGCAGAATTTGCTATGGCATAATCAGAGTCGCTGCGCTTCATTTCTGGTGGCTTTTTCCCTCCAGCTCCCTCAGGTCCACTGTGGACTTCCCTTTCCTCTTCCCCTTCCTTATAACCCCAAGTGCTGCAGTGCTGAATGAGACACAGCTCCCACTTTTCTTTCATAGAGGATTATCCTCCATCTCTAGAAAGGCAACTGAAAAGTTCGTGATGTTGCAGACTTTGCTCTTGTGATTTTTCCTTCATCTCTAGCAAGCTCCTGACAGACACCCATGAGCTTGGCTCTATGCGTCTGTGCACACCAGTCTTTGCTCCAGGGTTTATTACACCCAGGAGAGTCAGTTTTACTGCTGCTTTGACCTTAGTCTCAGCCTCATCCCAAACAGTTGTCCCTCCCTGTAAACACCCATGTTGTCAGTGTCCCAGGCCCATCAACAGGGCTTCTGCTATGAATCTCACAAACTTGGCACTCTTAGGCTTTGGATCTCTGAGACTCAGAAACATCAGCACAGAGCTTTGTCAATTTAAGGAAATTATGATTGTACATTTTTTAAGTTTATATATATATTATTTATTATTTTTATTTAAATATTTTTAATTACTACATGATTAGAAGAAGCATTTCATTACAGGGCTGTTGAGTTTCTAGGTTCACAGTTGAATTAATACAGTTATACAATATTGAACTCAGTATAAGCCCTGTAAAGCATAAAATTGAATGAGTTTTTAACCTTTAAAAGAGACTCAACCAAATTTGGAATGGTGCTGCTGAATTCTCAAGTTTGTCTCTTTGCTTCTCAGCCACTTGAACAGCTAACTTAGTTGACTGACTCTGAGGGTCACCTCTTTTTTTGTTGTTTCTATTTTTTATTTATTTAAGTATAAATAAATAAATTAATATGTATGAGTGTTTTGACTGCATGTACCCATGTCTTGCAAGGCCAACAGAAGCCAGAAAAGGGCACTGGATCCCCTGGAACTAGAGTTGCTAGTTGCCATGGTCCTCTGCAGGAGGAGACAGTGCTCTTAACCACTGAAACATTTTGCCAGTCCCCAAGGTCTCCTTTTTTTGTTGTTAGTTTTCTTCTTGGTGCAGATAGTGGTTGTTCTAGCATGGGTTTCTAGATTTTTATCTCATGTGTCTGTCTTCCTGCCCTAGCCCCAATGGTGAAATGTGGAACATCAATGAATTCTAAGGCTATGAAAGTTTCCATTGGGCACACAGCCTCCCTTCTAGAGCTGGACAGTTCCCATAGGGCTGTCCATCAGTGCTGACACGGACTTCATTCTTTGTTATTTCACCTGTCCTCCTTTCTTTATCCCCATAAATTTCCCTGTTAGATTTCTCAGGCCACCCCCAAATCCTCACCAACACCTGCCACATCATCTACAACCCTCACCTCCTCTGGAGAGGTCTCCTGAACCACTGGTCTCCTCCAGTCTTCCCTCTGTTATTTCCCTTTGCTATTCTGTTAATAAAAACTTAACAGTGAAACACTTTTACTATAAAACACATTCTTTACAAATAGTCAAAGAATGTAGATTAGAAGAAGGAAACAATCAACATTTCTTTTATGAATGCAAACGTTGACATGTGTGTTTCCAAACACAAGGTCTCCTCGTCTTTTCAGTGTGGCTGTGCCTTCACTGTGTTTTGTTTGCCTTCTGCTCTTTCTCTGGTCAGTCACTCTGGGGAACTAATGTTAAGTACCTACTAAGTGTCCTTGGGAGTTTTTATTTTTTTCTGTTTGTATACTCAGAATGTGGTAAGGAGCTGTCCAGGTGCTGTCTGTCCAGGGACTGTCCAGGGTCTGTCCTAGGCATATGGTAGGAAGTCAATGACTAAGCCACTTGGATGTAATAGACTCTCTTAACATAGACCATTTTGCTAGGCTTCCCAACTTCTTCCTCTGCATGCCTGAAATGGTATTTCAAATTCTTCCTCAACTTGAGAGTTTGCTTAGACAATCTGAGACTATTAATACATTGGCAATAAGGCTGAATAAGCATGCTATATCCCAAAATGTGACTGTGAACATCTACGTCAGGGAGTTTTGCAAGATCCTGTAATACTGAGAGATGCACAGAGGAATGCCACACAGTGATGGTCAAATTAGGAGTCCTTTATTAATAGCTGGTGGTCAGAGAGGGGCTAATGCCCAAAAGAACTCTTGACCCTGAGGAGAAGCAGGGCAGGATTTACAAAGCTTAAAACCACAATTACATCATGTCAGAGGCAAAACCAATAACCATCATTGCATCAGATCACCATAGTTACACAAGACCAGAGGCAGGTCAGTTAACAAAGGGGTTTTCAGTTAGCAAAAAGTTTCAATAAGAAAAAAAAACCAAGTCTCTTAGAATTGTAGAAACAATGGGCTCCATGGAGATGCAGATATGGCTGGGAGGGAGGATGTGCTATTTGGACATGCTACCTGGCTACTTGTAAGTTTCCCAGTATTGTAGAAACAATGTACTCCCTGAAACTATTTTCATGAGACATCCTGCCTAGCTGGCTACAGTGGGAATGGCTGGGCTAAAACACCGGGTAAAGCAAAAGTCAACTAGAGGGAAAGCGAGTTAGTTTTGTCATTTCAATCCAACTTTAAATTTCTTCTTCATTGGATGAATATGCTTGGATCCACTCCCACGTGTATTCCCCAGCCTTCTGCTGATACACAATAGCAAGGGGGTGGGCGTCTTACTCTCTTAAACCGTAAACTATCCTCTCCCAGAGAAAGCCTTTCACCTAAACATCTGGCCTGTGCAAGGTGTATGGGTCCATGGGTCTAACATAGTGTTGATATGCCTAGGGAGACCAGTTGTTCCAGTTTGTTGGCAACTGAGGGAGGGAGCTCCTCTAGTATGAGATTTTTAGTGCTAAAACCAGGAGAATCCTGGGTGAACCGAAACAAGTTGATCACCCTGTATGTGGTCATAAGTGAATGGGCATCATCTTATGAGGTGCCAGAACATGTGGGGTGACTGAAAGACTTTCATGCAGCTGAAAGCTAGTTCCTAGGAGTGGGAGAGGTTGGCCGTCCCTGCAGTAGAGGGAAAGAAGGATGGCCTCATTCATAGTTTTACCCATGTCTTTCACCTTAGGTCCCAGGGTTCCAGTATCTCTTTCAGGTGCTCTTGCCACAGCCCAAGAGGTTGAGTAAGTGGAGCAGTTCCCTGGAGCTGTACCTCTGTCACTATTGCTCCCACAACCTGGATGTAGCCTCAGCCATGTCTCTTGGGGCCATGGTGGAGGCAACTCATCCTTCAGTACTCCTTTGAGGATGTCAAGATTTCCTATGTGTCCTCCACTGAGTGCCCAGGACATTTTCTTTCTCTTTTTCTATGCACAGTCTCCCTAATATGTATTATTTCTATTTATCCACAAGAGTCCGTGTCAGAGACTCATGGACTCCCATTACCACTATCCCCACTGCATTTCATCTGATTCCTCACCATGATCTATTTTCACTCCTTGAATACATGACCAACATGGTCCCAGACTCTCATTTTGAGGGCCTCTTTCCTGGAGCCATATATGGAATTGATTCAGATCCAAGTCCTAAGAGAAGAGGGACAACACAGTCAAAATATGATGATTCAATTCTGATGACAGACTGGTTACAAATGGGAGTGGAAGGCTTCATAAGGATCCTTGAGCAAGGAAAGCCTGAGCAAGTACCATCTCTGTGGTCAAAGGGACCAAAACCAGCCTGGAATTAGAAGGGGGAAAGAATTGAATCATCAGGTATCTAAGGAGAATCAAGGAATTTTCATGAGGGGACACAATCAGGCCAAGCTGGTCACATTGGAAGGACACCTTCTCCATCTTGATGTCTCTGCCCCTGTCTCACAGTGGCTGCAATGAGAGACTAGGATTAAATAGAGCCTTATTGAAATAGCTTCTTCAGGTCAGCCATCCAACGACCATCCGGAAAAGGGGGCAGGATAAATCTGAAGGAGAACATGAAAGGCATCCCATAGCATGTTTCTCATGAACTGCCTTGTGTGTGTGTGTGTGTGTGTGTGTGTGTGTGTGTGTGTGTGTAGTAGGACTCTGTCTTCAGTTTAACATACCATTGCTATCTTGAGTCAGGGCAATCAAGGTGAGATGTTTATGACATCAGGCCTATTCATAGTCCCTTGTGGAAGCAGGAGGAGGATTCATCACCCTCACCAAGATTCCAACCATCACTACCTCCCTACCCCATAGTTGCAGGTAATCCTGCCCCAGTTGCATGTGGTTCTGAGGGGTGCTAGAGTGTATAAGAGGTACAAGATTTGCTACTATGATGCAGCTTTCCTGAGCTGTTATCCAGGCACGGGTGAGGCTTTTCAGGGATAAAATTACTCAGTGATCACCTGTAAGGACCCCGCCCCCCAACTTCTAAAGCAATCTAATATGCCAGTGAACTCCTTGGCTTCAAGCAGTACTTGTACAGGATCAGTTTTTTCTACTTATCTATTTGTTTTGTTGGTGTCTTATCTGATAGGAATTAGCATTGTATTCAATTCCCCAGGAAAATTCATGACAGAGGAGAGAGAGAGAGAGAGAGAGAGAGAGAAAGAGAGAGAGAGAATATCATTCTAATGATCTCTAGACTTTTAAAGTGGTCGACTGTTTTTTTTATTCAATAAAATTTATTTTTCTTGCCTTTGTCATAATAAAGTCACCAATTATGCAATTATAATCGAGATTTTTTTGTAATCTGTGTTCTGTTGACAGCCAAATTAGGTTTTCTTGAATCATAGTTTTTGGGTTTTTTAATTTTTTTTATTTTTTAGAAGAAGCATTTCATTACAGCTTTAACATAGTCAATAACAGTTTCCAGAATAAAGATATATCTCTTTCAAAGTGGTTATAAAATTTTTAGGTTTGCTGCTGAATTAATACAGTTATACAATATTGAACTCAGTATAAGCCCTGGAAGACATAAAATTGAATGAGTTTTTAACCTTTAAAAAAGATATCCATTTCATTTCAGAATATATTGTTCCTCATATTTTGCTACTAACACTGACTAATCAGTTGCACTCGGATCCTTGGCACCTTTGTATGTCTATAAAGTCATCGGGTAGATTTCAGTGGTAATGTTTATCACCTCTACTAATTAACATGACATAAATTTTTATGCTTCTTCCTCAAATATAATTCATTTTTTAAATTTGTTGATTTGTGTGTGTGTATATATCACACAGAACATCCCAAACCATCTTATTCAACTATACACCCACTTCCCAGATGGCACCCTCCCATACCGCCCCCCACTAGAGCCCTTGTACTCTGTTATCCCTGCTACTGTCTGCTGTGTTGTTGGCACCCCAGTCGTTCCCCACTACCTGCCCTTCTGGTTAATCTAGTCAGCCTATCTAGAGGTCGCTGCATTAGGAGGGTCAGCTGTTCCTCATCTAGAAGCAATTGGTTGTCAATATTTCTTTAGATAAGATTGGGGTCTGCTGTTCATTTGCCCAGTTCTATGCTGGGTTACTATCTGGGAATCCCTTGGGCCACCCTGGCCAAGAACTCAAAAAAAGGTGTCTCCTATCTGGCATTGTTACTTGTTATGTAGCCTTTAGCTATACAAATGGACTCTTAAAAAGTTATATTGGCCCCTTTAATCTTTGGTTGTACTTTCCTTTTGGGCGTTTAAGGCCATACAGCTGGCCCAGATAAACCAATTATTTTTATTCCTAAGGCCGTTTGAGGCTCTGTTCCAGGAATACTTTTTTTTCTTTCTTAATTTCTCTTTTGACTCATTCATCATTCAGGAGTTTGTTGTTTAATCTCCATGTGTTCATGTGGTGACTAGGGCTTCTTCCAGTGTTGATTTTAAGTTTTATTGCATTGCGGTCTGATAGAATGCATGGAATTATTTCTTTTTTTGTTTGATTGTTTTTGTATTTGTTGAGGAGCTTTTTTGCCCCAGTATGTGGTCAATTTTTGAGAAAGTTACATGGGGTGCTGAAGAGAAAGTGTGTTTTTTTATTGCTTGGGTGGAATATTTGGGAAATGTTAAGTTT
>NW_008357929.1:2040919-2041206 GCF_000622305.1 Nannospalax galili
GACTCTCTGCCCTGTTGACCTATCTAATGGAGACAGTGGGGTACTGAAGTCACCTACTATTAATGATTTGGGATTAATATGAGTCTAAAGTCCTGTGATATTGTTTTTATAAAGCTGGGTGCACCAGAGTTTGGTGAATATATGTTCCTGATTGTAGTATCTTCTTGGTTTGCTGTTCCTTTGATCAAAATGAAGTGGCCCTTTTTATCTCTTCTGATTAGTTTTAGTTTAAAGTCAATTTTGTCAGATATTAGAATTGATCCACCTGCTTTTTTCTTAGTACCACT
>NW_008357929.1:2041333-2066041 GCF_000622305.1 Nannospalax galili
TGTCATGTTTATAATTGTTCTTTTGAGTTCCATGTCCTGTGTTATCTCTAGGGGGTTCTCATCGTACTCCTCTAAAGGACTATTCATATTTGGTGGGGATAAGTTGTTTCGGTTTTTCATGTTATTATTTTTTCTCTGTGATTTTGACATGTGAATTTTTTTTGTAGTTTTAGAATTTTAGTTTTGTAGTTTAGTTTTTGTAGAATTATCTTTTGTAGTTTCTGATTTTTGTGTGAGAGTCAAGTCTTCAAGCTTAGGTCTGCTTCTTTTTGTAAACTTTATGTGGTTTTGTGGTTTACTTTTTGGGCATGAAAAGCTGGTCATCTAAGCTTCTGATTGTCTCTTTTAATTTTATCTTGCAGTGGCCAGATTGCTTTTGTCTTCAGGAGTTCCCACAGAGGCCGAAGTGAGATGAGGATCTGATGCTCTCAGCCTTTCTCCTAAGGTCTGGATCCCTCCAGGAAAGATGTTGTCCTCAGGAATTTGGAGGTTGGACTGGCATGGCAGCAGGGCCCAGGAAAGATGGTAGTCATGTCACCCAGAGATGCAAAGGGAGATGGGTGCGGGAAGAGGCCCCAAGCGCTCTTGGAGACTGCAGGGAGGAAATGGGTTGGTCTGGATGCAAAGGATCAGGAAGCGGAGAGGTCAGCCCTGGAGTCCAGGAAGAGGCTGGCAGGTTGTGCTGCCCAGGGAAGCAGAGAGAGGTGAGGGTGGGACCAGGCCCAGAGGGCTCCTGGGCATCCCGAGAAGGAACTGGGTTGGTCTGTATGCAAAGGATAAGGAAGCAGTGGTGGTTCCCCCAGTGTCTGGGGCACCAAGACAAGGAATGGGACAGGACCCAGGCCAGGAGGAGAGATGGGTTGGGGAGATGGGTGGGTGAGTGAGGCTGGGGAAGTCAAGGCCTGGGGGGCATGCTGGACTTACCCAGGAGAGAGGCTAGTGCGTTGTGCAAGCCCAGGGAAGAAGAAGGAGGTGAGGGCCAGACAAGGCCCAGAGGGCTCCTGGGGACTCCGAGGAGGATCTGGGCTTTTCTGGGTGAAAGGGATCAGGAAGCAGTGGTGGATCCAGGCTGAGAGGTCAGCCCTGGTGTCCAGGAAAGAGGCTGGCAGGTTGTGCAGCCCAGAGATGCAGAGGGAGGTGAGGGCAGGGCCAGGTCCAGAGGGCTCCCGGGAGAGAGACTGGCCAAGTGGTGGACTTTTAAAGAGTAAATTAGCTCTTCTACATTTAGTGCAACAATAGGTGCACCTAATATTATTGTTTCCATTTTATTTTACACTGTTAATTTCATATATGTTTCTTTTTGTTTGCTTCCCCTCATTTTTGTTCTTCTGTCAAACTGGTATCCACTTTGATGTTTTTCTCTTGTGGAGTCTACTGCTCACTTCCTTTTCATGGAGTCCTACTTTTGGTATTAACCACACTATCATACCTCAGCAATATATACAAAAAAAAATCAACTATTTACTCTTGGGTACTTAATTGTTTTTCCAAAACAGAAAACATTAGAATAATTTACTTCCTTCTCTTCACACCACAATCTAGGCATCTATAACTTTTAAGTTTGAAAGATATAACTTAGGCATTTTCAGTTTCAGGCCATAATCAGGTTTTCCTTCACAGTATGTCTGTTTGAAGAACCCCATTTAATATGGACTACAAATTCCCTGGCTTTCACCACTGCCTGCATAGATTTAAATATAAGCAGTGGCTGTGGCTCCTCAGTCTCTTCCTTATCTTGAAGTTCTTGTTTTGTCTTTTTCTTGTTTTATATATATTTTTTATTTTTTAGAAGAAGCATTTCATTACAGCTTTAACATACTCAGTAACAATTTCCAGAGCAAAGATACATCTCTTTCAAAAGTGCCTATAAAATTTTTAGGTTCACAGTTGAATTAACACAGTTATACATTATACAACTCAGTATAAACACTGTAAGACATAAAATTGAATGTTTTTTTTTATCCAAAAAAAACTGTTTCATTTTAAAATATACTGTTTCTTACAGAAAGGCTCATTGTTTTTGCTAATACCACTTAGATGTTGGTGCATGCATCTCTAATCTGTACGTATCTGATTATTACTAGTCATGGTCAGTTGCACTCGGATCCTTGGCACCTGTGTATGTCTATAAAGTCATCAGGTAGATATCAGTGGTAATGTTCATCACCTCTACTACTTAACATGCTATAAATTTTTATGCTTCCTCCTCAAATATAACTCATTTTTAAAATTTGTTGATTTTTTTTGTGTGTGTGTATATTCTCTTTTCTTAAGAGAAAGGAGCTAGTGACAGCTGATGGTTACAATTTCCTTTAGGGATGTGAACCCTGGTAGGTTGACCATAGATCAATGGATAGCTCCACACCCATGTGCATGTGGCAGCACTAATTATACTCAGTAGGTTACTTTAAAAAATAGAGGACATGAAGTTGGAAGGCAGAGGCGGGAAGCAGGATCCCAGATGAGTTGAATGGGGGGGAGGGGATGAATATGATAAAAATGATTAAATATATAAATATATTTAAACATAATGTTTCGTGTATTTTGTAAGTGGAATACATGGTTCAATAACATATATCTTTTTTTTTTTTAATCTGCATGCAGCCTCTTTTCCCCAGAAAGATGCCTTGTCTAGGTTAACATTTCTGATTTGTGGCCTCTTTCTTTTAGCCTGTGCTTCTTCTCTGCTGACTGCTATCTTCTTAGATTGTAAACACAAACTTTAATACATCCTGATTCTTTTCATTTTGGTCTAGATACTCAAAGATTACTCTGCCTTGGCATTCAAAGATATCACAAGGATTTGTTTTCGACGTACGGCTTATTGCTTAATTAAAACCAATTCTCTTTAGGGATTATTGCTGAGCCTCTTCATGTATAGACTCAGTTATTTCTTATATATTACATACACATATACAATATACACATAAATAATAGATACAGATGGGATACACACATATTATATGTACATACACATCTGTTACACTTCTCTTTCCTCCATCTGCTGGGTCCCTTTTCAAAGGTCTCCCGGGTCTAGGCTTCGACCTTCACTATCTCCTCTAAATGTTTAATCTTTGGATGCTTTTCTTTCCATATTTTTGAGCCATTTCTCCCATTTGGATTTTTGGTCACATGCTTTCTTCTTATTCATCTATAGAATTTTAAATCTGGAAGCCAACTTAAGTTCCACAAAGTCATTTGTTTTTCTTTGGTGTGGTATTTGACTTCCTTCGCATGCTGTTGTGAATTACTTCATGTTAAAGCTGTTGGCTGCCTTCCAAGTCAGCCTTGCACAACCTTGGGGCCTGTGTTGCGCATGGTCCTTGCTTCTCACCTGGGCTTTTCCTGCCTCTTGTTTCTCAGTGGATGTGGTGATTCTTTGTTCGGATTGTCTTGGGGACACTGCACATCTCTTTCAGTTGCTGCCAGCCTCTGGCAGCCTCTGGCAGCCTCCGCCAGCCCCTTTGCTAGGAGTGACATGTAACCACGATAAACTGCTTCGATTAAAATCACCGGAGGCTTCAAATCACTAGTATCAGGACGATATGAACATGACAGTCTGGGGAGAGTGACCTTGGCTTTGGGCTTCCACAAGGATTTGCATCACTTGAGGATCAGATTTGCTCTGTATCCTTTTCTGTCTTTGTGTCTCCCCAGTAGATGTGTTTCCCCAGAGTGCTCTCCAGCAAACCTGTACACATCTTTCTCTGTTCCCAGGAAACCCAAATGAAGACAACTACATATCCTGCTAAATGTCAGAGCATCAAACTGGGGCACATTTCTTCATTATTATGAGGTGGTGTTTGGGGACCAGAGAATGATAGAGAATGCATCATTTTCTTGGTCATTGGGTAGTAATGTTGCAGATGGTAAGTTGATGCTCCCATCTGGATTTAGGGCACTGACACTGATTGACTTTTCCGTTCTCTGCCCTTCTTTGTGGCCTCAGGTCTCTTGGGTTTCCCTTCCCTTGGACACACATCAGTCTCCCAGGACTGCTGTATCAAATGTCCAGATGCTGGGTGGCTTGATAAAGTAGAGAATGATTTTCTTACAGTCCAAGAGGTCAGATGCCCCGAATGTAGGTGTTTCAGGGCTACACAGCCTCTGAAGTCTAGGTGATGGCTGTCACTATACTTTGGCTTGTGGCCCCATCATTCTAGTCTCTACCTCCATCTTCCAATCACCTCCCTCTACATCTCTGGATATTCCCTTTTTCTGTGTTTTCTTGTTTTTGGATTGTGGATTTGGGTGTGCCAACATGACTTATCTCAAACTCTTAAAGGTAGTCATAGCTTCAATCCTTTTCCCCAACATGGTGCCATTTACAAGTCCCAGGGGTTTGCAAACTGATGTATCTTTTGAGAAGCTTCCATGTAACACTCTGATGGAGTATGCGGATCTTCTCAAGAGCTCTTTACAGAAAATGCGATGTTTCAGTCGAATCTCTGGTCCTGACTCTTGCCACTCAATAATGTGGAAAGCCCAGCCACATCTCTGTCTCTTGCTTTTTCCCCTTTCCCCGTATAGGTCAAGCAACATCCCAGCCTTTGAGCAGAGAGACAGGTGCTTGCTGTGTTTACAGTCTCCCTCAGACCACCTCTGCCCAAGAGCTGTGTACTTGGAGAAAGATGCTTAAAATCAGATTGTAATTGGGGTGGGGGGGCTACACACACACACACACACACACACACACACACACACACACACATTGAGACAAATCAGATATTCTCCTTCATAGAATCTCACCTCTAACATTAAAAAAGTGATACGCTGAGCTTGATATTACATGCCTTTAATTCAGCACTTGGAAGGGAGAGGCAGGCAGATCTCTGTGAGACTGAAGCCAACCTGGTCTACATAGTGAGTTCCAGGATGACTGAGGCTACAGGCAGACCCTGTCTAAAAAAATCTCCCCAAAGTGATATTAAGTTATTATAATAAAGGGTGATCTTTTGTGGTACTAAGACTCCAACTCAGAGCCTCATGTATAGTCGACAGGCGCTTGAACCACTGAGGTTATCCCCAGCCTAAGAATCACTTCAAATGCTCCTTCCATAGCAGAAGACATATGTCCCTCTGCATTCGTTATTTTCCATTATTGTGACCAAAATACTGACAGAGACAACTCGAGGAAGAATTTATTTTCACTCACAGTTTCTGAGGCTTCAGTCTATTGTGATGAGGGAGGAAAGTTGCAGCAGCTCAGTTCAGGACAGTGGGAGTATGTGGCGGCAGCTGTCCATGTGGTAGCCAACCAGAACAAAGACAGTACGGGTTGGACTGGGGGAGGGTATGCTGTGCAAAGGCCTAAGTGACCTTCCATCAGCATGGTCCCACCTCACACAGACTCTGTGATCCTCTTCTTAGCACCACAAGCTGGGGACAGAGCGTGCAAAACAGGAACCTGAATTCTACCATAGTGCCAAGGATCTACTTGCTGAAATCTGTTGAATAAGTGAATATATTACAATGACATGTTTAAACATTAGCTTTTTCCTGGAACATATAAATACAATGGACAGCTCTTACTGTATTCATGAAATCTGGTAAATTTTAAATAGCATGTGGGGCTCATTGATTACTATCAATCAATGTATTTACTTAGATTTCATTAAATCATCTTAAAATGCATTTATAACTTTAATATGTTCAATTTTCTAACTCAATATATGCTTCCAATTAGAGCTTATCTAACATGGTAGATCAGACACATTCAATATAACTACAGAAAACCTTAACTTTACTTAAACATTCTGATATTGTACAAAAACTTAATCAAATGTTTCTCTGTCTTTGAATCAGCATGTCTAAATAAGTCACTCAGTTATGCAGTTTCAATTGGGATCAAAAGACAAATCTCTCAGATCAGTTAACACACCAATATCTCTTAAGCTTTTGAAATACTTTACAAATCACATGTGCCCAGATTATTACTAAATTTCTCAAGTGTATCCCATAGAACTGCTTTATTCCTTTTCTCCTGGTTCCCAGGCTGCCAAGATGTACTTGATGAAAAGCTATGGCAGTGCACTGAAGTTGGCATCCTAATGAGCAGAGTCACATACAAGGCAGAGGGTTGAAGCCGGGGAACAGAATCTGGTTGTTTCACCGTATCTGGCACTGCTGAGACTTAGAAAGTGGCGGAGGTCTCACAACCTGTGTTCTGGGCTCAAGATACACACTTATCTCTTCTTTTCCTCCTTCCCTTTCCTCCTCCCACCTGTAGGTGGCTTTATTACTTGATGAAATGCTTCGACTAATTTATTTCTTGGTTTTACTTTAATTTTTTTCATATTCTTGTAGTCTGACTTGATTAAAATTCTTGCATATATTCCAGTGTCAGTTTATTGGATTCTACATCCACTTTGTTTTGTGTCTCTTTAAATCCTGTGGATGGAAGCTTGCCAGACACTGTACACAGCTCATGGTTTAATTATCTCCCTCCAATGTTTCAGTTTAGCACAGTTCGTTCTCTGTAGGGCCAGCATGGGTGAAGCCCCCTTTTCTTCCTCTTCTTCCTCCAGGGAAACTCTAATTCTGCCCCTAATATTGTTCAGGGGAATTCTAGAGATGAGGTTTTGTTGCTAAGCATCCCACTGGGTCTCATCCTCAAAGCACGTCTCTCAAAGATGGTAAGAGAAATTTTGATCAATAAATATCATTTCTTTCAGTTTCAAATGAGTGGTAATAATAATTGAAATAATATATGCCAAAATGTTGAATTTGGATGATGAACTTACAGGTGATTTCTATTTTTTGCATTTGTTCTATAATAAGTATGTATAACATTTATCATAAAGAATAAAAATATGGGGCTGGAGAAATAGCTCAGGTGTTAGGAGTACTTCCTGCTCTTCCAGAGGACCTGAGTTTACTTCCCACCATCAGGTGGCTCAAAACTACCTATAACTCCAGCTCCAGAGGACCTGACATCTTCTAGTCTGTTCAGGTACACACACACACACACACACACACACACACACACACAGAATCTTAAAAAAGAATAAAATATAACATAGCTCAAGGTATGAACCTGAAGCTTTTCTATTTGAGTGTTCAGAAATGTCTAAATACATTTAAGAAAATCAAAGGACCAGAAAGAAGTGATATTTCCAAGAATGATGCAGTGGACATTATTCCAAATTTATTCTAAGTCCAGGACATCAGCCTGCAATGACTGAGAGATGACTGCTCCCCTAAATGTGGGGGGACATACCTGTTTGTGTTCTGTCAGCCACAGCCTGCACAGATCACACATAGCGTGGAACCCTGAGGGCTGTGGCACACACAGAACTGACACTTGCTGGAAGTGGGGTATGCAGGGATAGTCTATGGCACCTGGTGAACCACAAGAGGAGGGCAAACAAATGCCAAGTGCCAGGTGGCAGAACTTTCGTAGGATTCTGGTACAGATGCAGGCCAGTGTGGACAGTGGAAAGTATCTATGTGACACTTTAGATGCTCTCAGAAGAGCACAGGAAGATGCTATACTATAGAAACTGGAGGCTTTGCTTCTGACAATGGACCCAAGGGTCAGCACAGCTACCTGGATGCATCCCCTATTCTATGATCCCCTTTTTACTCAAAAAGTGGAAAGGCTGTTGAAAATTAGAATGAAATATTTTAGAGAGATATGTTGTGTCTCTACCATGTTTGTAGCACTGGAATATACAATGTGATAGAAAGCTGAGTAAGCCCAAGTCCTATATTCAAAAACCTCACCTTCTAGAACTATGTCTACAGCACGTAGGGTTGTGTTTTCCTTCAAAAGTCACTGTTATGAAAAGCATTAGACCGTTGTCAAACAATTGAGATGGGGCCTGTAGTTTCAGAGCCAACCTGATATCATCACTCAATAAACACATACAAATTAACAGGTGGTGGATGAACTATTGACTGAAAGGTGTCAGGAATAATAAATACTGCAATATTCCAGAGGATGAGGGGAAAGACTAACCTATCTTGAAGCTGTAACCATGTTGAACTAGGCAATGTTCTTTTGTGCTGTTTGTCTACCAGTAGAGAAGAGCCTCAGCTCTTTCCTGATATGTTCATAAATACTAAGTGGAACAATAATGATGATAACAAACTCTCAGTGAGTAAGACTGGGCTGGAGAGATGGCTCAGGGGTTAAGAGCACTGATTGCTGTTGCAGAGGACCCAGTTTCGATTCCCAGCACCCACATAGTAGTTAACAGTTGTCCATAACTCCAGTTCCAGGGAAATCCATCACTCTCTTCTGACTTCCACGGGCATTGCATGACATAGGTGCACTTACACACATGCAGGCAATACACTTATACACATAAAAAAAAGTCAGAGACTTTAAAAAAAGTGTGTGGGGGGGAGGGGAGAATAAATATTGAAAGAGAACCATGGGGCCACACCTTCTTAGGGCAGAAAACCTTGGTCAAGTCGTTTGGTGAGACTAGAGATGAGGGTCTATGTAATGCCAGCAGGCAGAGGGGAATCTGGAGAAGGCTCCCGCCCTCCCTATTCCTGTAGGCTCCTTTCTTATTTCCAACACGACCATTTTCTGACATGGGCACTGCCACTGAACCACCCATAGCCTCAGAGGGATGATTCTTAAAGAGATTCTTAAAGAGGTGCCAAGCTAAACTCTGAGCTTTTTCTGGGTGAGTTCCTGAAGTCCTGGCAGCTAAATCAATCAAGTTGCCCCTGTTCACCTGTCCCATGCTCCTCTCAGGCTGGTCCTCCCACCAAGGGTGGACGATCATGGGGAGCAGGGCTCACTGAAAGCCCTTTGGAGAGTTGTTTCCTCAGTGCCCATTGTATGAGCCCAAGCCTCTGGGATTCAGGTTGCTTTGGGTCAGTGCCAGTTAAGCTTTTCTGGGGAGGTGATAGAATCTAGCTGTCCTGTAGGTTTCTAGTCTCAAAGACCTTAAAATAGATGCCCTGTGGCTACTGCCTCCCTCAGCCGGGGGTGGGGGGGAACAATCAGGGGGAGACTGTGTTATCTAGAGTCCTTGCATGGACTGCTTCCTGTGTCCTGCCACCCACTGCAGATCCCCGCAGAGAGAATGTTAATGAGCACTTAATGACAGCCACAGATGCTTCTAGAAAGGATGAGAATTGGGCTAAAAGATAAGTAGGTGGGAGGAAATGAAAGTAGCAAACTATTTATAAAGTACTCCTGGAGTCATTTATGGAGACATTTAATAGCCATGTATTGAGTACTTGCTGTATACAGTAAGTCTGGAATGAACCTCACTCCAGAGATGAGAATGGGCTATGCAGCTATAAAGCTTGGCTTCTAACCTTAGGGAGTTCAAAGTCTGCAATTCCAGCAAAAATGAAGTTCTTACAAGGCACTCTGCCCCAGGAGAAACCAAGAAAGTGCACAGAAAATAGCAGCTGACTCTTCCTAAATGAGTCAGAGGAAGTGTTTGACCTGAAAAATGGCTAAGCACCAATGTGTTACACAAGGGGAGAGGGTACCCACCAAGAAGGAACAGGGTGGGAAAAGACCGTGAGTCTTTAAGCAGCGTGCAGTTTAAGTCGGGGATTAAAATTCAGTTGCAAAATAAGTGAAATTCTGTCATTTGCGCCAACGGGGATGAGTCTGAAGACTAAATGAAGTAATGAAGTAAGTCAGGCATGGAAAGGCAGATTCCATATCACATGTTCTCATTACACATGGATGTTGAAAGGACTGATCTGATAGAAGGAAAGAACGGAAAAGAATAGTGTTTGTCAGAGCCTGGGAAGATGGGGAGGAGGTGGATGAAGAGGAGAAAAAGGAGGAGGAGGAAGAGGAAGAGGAGGAGAAGGAGGAAGAGGAGGAGGAGAAAGAGGAAAAACAATTAGTTGTGTATTTTAAAGTAAATGATAGAGAGTACTTTGAATGTTTCCAAAACAAGGAAATGGTCAGCATTTGAGATGACAGATAGGCCAGTCAGCCTGGCCTGATCATTGTATATCATATACGCAGGTTAGAATACCACAAAGTACCCTATGAATATATATGATTACCTCTCAGCTAAAAATAAAAAAATAGACCAGCTTTATCATCTTTGAGAATAGGGTTTGTGGAAGGCTAGAAATGGGATACCAGGTCACCTTGTTCTATGTCCTGGGATGCCAGTGCTGTGTGTTGGGTTGCTTGTTGGATAATTAAGGATTGGATAGGCATTATCAGATTTTTGTTTCCTGACGACCACTTAATAATTACATGGAATGTGACATAGAAAGGAGGTAAGGACGTCCCCAGAGGCTCTCATACCTTGTAAGCAAGACATGAGCAAAATGCAAAGCTGAGCCATCACTGGAAGAGATTAGGGGCCTGTAAGGATGATGAGGGAACATTACAGAATGAAAGGTTAAGAGACCACAGGACTGTGGACTTCCTCTCTTACTGTTTGAAACACTAGGAATGCCAGTTGACCCCTTTGCGGGATGGGAGCAACTCAAGCCACACCCTCCACACAGGATCCCTGGGGATAAAAATCAGATGGAATGTGAAAGTCCTCATTATCTTATGAGATACTATGTGAGTATTGGAGTGATTATTAATACCGTTCTAGTAAACAATAGACATAACATTGCTCCAGATTTGCTTTTCGCTGTAATGTGAGCATCAACACACCTATGCTTGCACTCTCCCTTCATGTGCCAGGATGTCAGAAATCACCAGATTCCTGGTTCCATCACTGCAGACCTATTGGTTTGAACCAGTAACAGAAGGCTCAGCTGTGCCAATAATCTCCAGTACTGTGATGCTCTCCACAGAACCGTACATTAATGGTGGCAATGCTAAAAAAAAAAAAAAAAAATCTGAAATGGAGATAACACCCACCCCCATAAGATGATTAACGTCAACTTGACAGACTCTGTGGTCACCGAGGAGACAAGCCTTTTGGGCATGCCTCCTAGGGATTATCTAGATTAGGTTAATTGAGTTGGGAAAACCTCCTTGACTGTGGAGGTGGCACTGTCTCATGGGCTGAGGTCCTAGATTGAATGAAAAAAGAAGGCAAGAAGAGAGACTGCATTCACCGCTCTCTGCTTCTTGACCGTAGATTCAGTGTGACCAGCTACAGCCTCCACGTCCTGCTACCATGACTTTTCTACCATAATGGACTGTAACCTCAACTGTGAGCCTAAATAAGCCCTTCCTCCCTCAAGTTGCTTCTTGTCAGGTATTGTATCACAGCAATGGAAAAGTAATCAATACACCCCAAGAAGCAGATGTCTTCTACCTATCCAAAGCCAGGCCATCAGGCGTGGATACACATGGTATACATACCATAAGATCCTTGCTCTTGTTGACCTTGTGTAGGAAGAAAGGACACACTGGGCACTTAGATGACAAGACAGAGAGAAAGATGTGTTTCCTTTTCTAGAAGGGGAACGCTCACTTGTAAGGTGACATTAGTGAAGAAGCTCTCCATTGCGTTTCTGTCATTCATTTTTGCTTTTCCTCTCCCAAAGAGGGTGTTCATATGGCACTACCGTGTCTGTTACGCCAACAGGAGGAAGTGCTGTGCTGAGTGGCTGGGTTCAAAGAAGCAACCCACTTGATGGTGATGCCCTCATTATACAGCTGTGGATGCTATGCTGAGAGAAAGGAAGTGGCATGGCATTGGACACTCAGACCAGTGGCTATGGGTGTGTCTCTGAGGTAGGAAGAAATCTACCTAGCCAGCCAGCACAGCCCTTCCTAACGCTTGCAGCTACCTGCCCTTCAAAGCAGGGCTTCTTAAATTTTTCTACTTATGATCCCTTTTCCCTTGAGAAAGTTTTATACCATCTCAGATACATAGAGCTATGAAATAGATATACAAACCAAACATTTATTGATGATAAGTCATAAATTGTTTTAAAAAATTATTTGATATGCATAGTTTTTCACTTTCATTGCACCTGAAAGCAAATTTACATACTAACAAGATGAGAGTGTTTGCTTTTACATAAAGAATTAAGTCTTGGTGAATATTTGACACTGTAGGGTGTAGAGAACCTTCAACATTTTTCAGAGCTGTTTAACATTTTCATTTTGCGATCATTATTGCTTATTATGTTGCTTTCCCATAAATGCATAATACAAAATAGCAGAAATATTTTTAGGGCCGTTTCCAGAATTGTTGAAAATTCTGTCCTAATCTCAATCCAAAACCCATTTAACAATGTTAATGAAACCCTAGTTGGCAACTCAAACGAAAAAATAAATAAACCAAACATTTTAATTCAGTCCAAAGATAAACTAATTTGATTCTTACATACTGAGGAATAGTGATAGAAAAAAATATTAAAAGTCTTTGTTTTCTGTAATTGAAGCATTATTTTTCTACAACAAGCAGAAGACGTTTTATGTGCTGTGAACACACTGCAATTTTATAACACACAGTTGTCTTGAATCTGAACTGAGGTGTTTCAGGCAGCAATTGTTGGTCACACGTAATGTAACGGCAAACATGGTACAAAATGTGCATGTGGCGTGCTCAGAACCAGCAGTGATGCGGTATGGGCCAGTGTTGACAGAAACACCTTGGATTTGTTGTGTTTGATCTTGAATTGATATTTGGCTGTTGTACATCCAGAATCTTTTTACTGTTGCCAAATTTTTGTGAAACCCACATTCAGTTAGGTAACCTGAGTTTACAAAGTTGGGTCTTTGTGATTCTAAGGGGAATTTGCTACACAAGACTTGCCAGGAAAGGGCAGAGCCCAGTGTTAGGTGGGGTTGATCACGTGAGTAGCTCAGTTCTTCACATGACCTCCTTCTTACCATGCAATTTTGAAATGACCTTTAATTTTTTCTTGAGATAACATTTATATAACGTAAAGTTAATTATTTTAAACTATGAAACTCAATGGTACTGAGCACAGTCACAATGTCGTACAGTCAGGCCCTATGCCAAAGTTACTGTTACACATGCAACATACACATAAACATGCACATATATGGTGCACTGAGTCCATTTAGTGGTCCTCTTGTATCTGTGTGTTTAGGGCTGACCTCTTGGGATTGGGTCAGGGATCTCATTCCTGGAGAAATCTCCCTCTGTCAGCATCCATTGGCTGCCTGTAGCTCTTCATCTAGAGGTAGGACCCTGTGAGATTTCAGCCATCCACATTGGCATGACAACTAGTGGTGTCATTGCAAAGGTCTGGTTAGACTACACACTGGAGATTTCATGGTGCAGCTTCTCTGTCACATCTGGAATGCATTATCTAGCAGTTTTAAATGGCTCTCTTCTCATTTAGATGTTATGTTCAAGTTTTGTTTTTCTTTTTTGGAGCTGAGGACCGAACCCAGGGCCTTGCACTTGCTAGGCAAGCTCTCTATCACTGAGCTAAATCCCCAACCCCTCAAAAATTTTTTTATAAGTACATTCTATTGGCTCCCTTTTCACAGTCTTGATGATGTTATTTGTACACAGGAGCTTTTAGTTTGTTTTTTTTTTTTTTTGTCTGTTTGTTTTTTTACAAAACCACTCAGACTGTGTTCCCTCCCTCTAAGTCCTCCAAATGAAGAGAAGAGTGATCATCAATGGCAAAAGGCAGTTGCAAAAAAAAGCAACACCAAGAGCCAGCTTCATGCTCATGAGGGAGCACTATGTCTCATCCTTGTGGTTTCTATACTCTACACAGAGAAACTTCTCTAGCTATGAGCTATAGAAATGATCCCTTAGTTTTGATGAAGTCCACGCTACCTATTTTTACTTTGTTGTTTAGACAGTTAACATCATAGCTAAGAACCCATCGATTCTGAGGATTTAGCACCATGTTTCCTCTTAAGTATTTTAGAATACTAGCTTTAATGTCTCTAATTCTCTCTTCCTATCTCCTTAAAACAAAAATATTTCTTTTAAGGTTTACTGTAGGTGTTAAATAAAGTAGACGTAAGGCCTATAGCATGTGACTGGATACCTGGTATGTACTTCTATTAATTATATTCTTGTTTTACTACTCTAAGGGAAAAAACTTCTCCTAAGAAGAGGATAGCCTCTTTGTATATCTTAAAACATTTGTAAGGCTTCCAGAAATGAAGACCCAGACACAGAAGCACCATAAACTAGTGACTGAGCAGTGGAGCACAATTAAGAATAGACAAAGAAACAAGATAGAGCTTCAGGAGTGAAGTACAGAGATGGACGCTTCCAGATGGTTTGCCAAAGAGCTTTCAGTATTTCATGTTCCCACCAGCACAAAGTCTCTCTTTGCTCCATTTTCTCCTTTCTGTAAATGAGGCAGTAATTCAACTGCATGTGGGAAATACCAGAGGGAAAGCCAAGTCCTCTGCGACCCCTGTCCCAGGACCCTTAACCACGGCCACCATCACACCTGCTCCTCCTCAGAAATGCAATGAATTGGAGAAGCTGAACTGCTCCACAAACAAGGATCAGAGACAAGGCTAGTTTTTCCAAACATTACTCGATATTCTTCAGTATATATATTTATATTATGTGTGTGTGTGCACGCACGGGGGCCATGACACACACGTGGCGGTCAGAGGACAAGTTGCAGGGCTCAGTTATCACCTTTCACTATCTGGGTTCCCTTGGATCGAACTAGGTCATCGGGATTGGCAGCAAGTTCCTTTACTCACTGAGCCATCTCACAAACCCAAATATTCTTCATATTAATTCTCAGAGCAAATTTTCTGCTATGCTGTCAGGCAAAGCCCCACAGTGAAGTGGTAATTGATACCAGAAAGGCCTTCATGAATAGTTATGCAATTGAATTTCTGCCTCATTTAAAGAAAGGAGGAGGTAGAACAAAAAGATACTTTGTGCTGGTGTTAATGTAAAATAGTGAAAGATCTTTGGTAAACAGTCTGGAAGTGTCTTATATCTATAAATATGTAACTACAACAGAAGTCAGCCATTGCACCTCTAGGAATTTACTCAGGCTAATAAAAATTTCTGCTTACATAAAAGCCTGCACAAAAATGCAAATTTATGACCTTATCAAATTAGAAACAACCCAGATGTTCATCAACAGACGAATGAATGCATAGACTGTGGTATAGCCATAAAATAGAATACTACTCAGCAGTAAAGCAGGAATACTAATATACAGAATAAAATGGAAGAATCTCAAGTTCATTATGCTAAATGAAAGAATCCAGATTTAACACACTGAATAATGTATCATTTTGTTCAGATGATATACAGAAAAGGATAAAGGCCAACAGGACCTGAGTCTAGAGAAAGACTGCCAATGCCGCTTTACACTGCATGAAGAGACAAGTGTCTAAACCCTAGGAAACAGCAGCGACATGCTCTTCTTCATGGCAGATCACTTGCTTTCCTGAAGTTGCTACATTTTAGGAGGGTCTTTGTTAAGCTCAAGAAATCATCAAACAGAAAACCACAAGTCTGAAAATAATGGTCACTAGCTGTGGTAACAATGAACTAATTTTGTTTAGATTAGAAAAAAGAATTTTAAAGTAAGAAACACAGCTCTCAGGATCTGAAGGATCGCTGTGAATATGATGGCAGGTTCTAAACAATGCACAGCATTCTAGCCTCCTGGCCAGGAGGCAGCCCAGTGGGTTTGCTCAGAGTGGACTCCTCAGTAAGCAGAGATAACATCCACCAACACTGAAATCATCCTACATATTGCTCTGTAATTCTGCATTGTTTCTGTTCTGAAGGGTCTTCAAAATTCCAAATACTGTAAGATTTTCATTTCCATAAAGCAGTGATGCACCACCTAAAGCACAGGTTGGGATTCAGGATTGGGGGTCTAGTTCAGGTAGTGGAGTGTTTGCCCAGCATGCATAAAACCCTGGGTTTAATCCCAAGCACTGTAAAGGAGGGGTGGGGAAGGTTAAGTTCTAAAGTAAATAAATCCTGTAGTCTGCATCTGAAATGTCCCTGTGGCACATATGTGAAGCCTCAGTGACTAGCTTGAAACTCTTAGGAAGAGGTGGGACTTTAAGAAGTAGAGCCTAATGGGCTTGAGGGACCCTGATCTCTTTCTATCTGTCTCCCTTGCTACCTTGATGAGAGGTGAGGGCATCAGCTACCACATACCCACCATGATGTGCTACCTTGTCACAGGCCAAGAAGCAGTAGGCCAAGTGACTACGGACTGAAATCTTCAAAACTGACCCAAAGTAAGACTTTCCTCCTTATAAGCCGATTATCTCTGGTATTTTATTTCAGTAACAGAAAGCTGAGTAACACTGTGTATAAGGCCAATTGTTCTCGAGTGTGCTATAGGAAGGGTTACAGTGAGGATCAACGTGGAACATGACTCTGGAGCAAACTGTTCTTTCTTTTCATTCGTGAAGAGCCGCAGGCAGAATGCCCTGCACCCGGTCGTTGTGTTCACAGCCTTGTGGTGAGATGACAAGCAAGGAAGCTGCTGACCGGCTTCTTTCTGAGGCCTCTCTCCAGGGCATTGCCTTGAGGATGGAGTGATGGCAGGGTGAAAGCATCCCCCGCACGCTGGAGTTTCTTCTTTTCACTCATCCGTATGAACGGATTTGAACAAATCAAAGCCAATCGACCACTTGGCCTCCTCACAGTGAATGAGGAGGTTAGGATAAGCCCAGTGCTCTAGTTTTCTTACTGTAGCTGTGCTACAACACTGACCAAAGTCAACTTGGGGAAAGAAAAGGGTTTATTACATCTTACAGGTCATAGTGCATCATCAAGGGAAGCCAGGGCAAACGTGGAAGCTGGAACCTTGAGGCAGGAACAGAAACAGAGACCATGGAGGAATGCTGCTTATGGGCTTGCTTCCCCTGGCTTTCTCAGCTACCTTTCTTATCCAGCCCAGACCCTCCTGCCCAGAAACTGCAGGGCACTTCGTGGGCTGGACTCTACTCCAGTAACTAGCAGTCAAGATAATGTCCCACAGAGAAGCCCACAGGCCAGCCTGATGGAGTCAATTTCTCAATTGAGACACCCTCTTGTCGGGTGTGTCAAGTTGACAGCCAAGATTAGGTAGCACACGCAGAGACTAATTAACCAGTCCCAGAACCCAGGACGATGGTAAAAGAAACCACTTCTTTTGCTATTTAGTAAGAAAGGTGAAGCTGTGCAGTGTTAGCGTGACTGACACCGGTGCTAAGCACGTAACCCTGTGTGCGCCACCGCCCCCCCCAACCCCCATGTGCTGCTTTCAGTTTTCAGACCCTTCCTTGGCCCTCCCTATCGAACTTCCTATGGTTCTTACGTGAAATTGCAACCATTTCTGAGTCAAGGTTTTCAAATCATAAAGGAAGTATTTGTTTGAAGTTTAAAGTCATGATGAAGAGACAAAGTTTGTTTTGGGGTGCAGAAGACTGAAAAAACATTGATACTACTTTATGGAGCCCAGCCTACTCTGAATTTAATTTATTTATCTAGTGTAACAATTTAATTATCTGGTGTAACAAACCAGGTGTCTGTCATGCCCGGGTACTTTTATAGAGCTTTGACAACAGGGATTTAATTAAGGTAGCCAATCCGAAAACAACCTTACAAGTCAGACAGTCTCATTCTGGAGCATTCATCATAAAAAAATTATCACTTAAGAGTGATGTTATTAGATCAAGTTTATTACCCTATTTCTAAATGGACCAAACCTTATTTCGGATGGTGATGCAGCAATTTTAGTTATTTTTGTTTAATTAAATTGTGGTTTGTACCAGAAAGAGCACTTAACTATTAAAACAAATAACAACAAAACATGCCAATATTTATTCACACGCAGAAAAGCAAACTTTAAAAGCTTTGAAATGAGGGCCTGGAGAGATGGCTCAGTGGTTAAGAGCACTGGTTGCTCTTGAAAAGGACCCAGGTTCCATTCCCAGAATCCACATGGTAGCTAACAATCACTTGTAACTTCAGTTCCAGGGGATCTGACACCCTCTCTGACCTCCACGGGCATTGCACAACACAAGTGCACTTACATATATGTGGGCAGTACACACATACACATAAAATAAAAATAGTAAATAAAATAAAAAGAAATCCATATATATCATATATATTGATCAAATGTACATCCCGTTCCCTCCCCTCCAATCCCTACCTTGTCCCCCACCACTTTTCCCTACCAACTTCATGTGCTCTATTTTTAAACCCACTGAGTCCACTTAGTGCTGCCTGTGTGTGTGAGGTTTGATTCCCAGCACCCACAGGGCACCTAACAACCATCTATAACTCCAGTTCCAGGGGATCTAACACCCTCTTCTGACTTCTTCAGGTACTGCACAACATGGGTACACTCACATACATGCGGGCAATACACTCATACACATAAAAATAACAAATAAAATATTTTAAAAAATACATTAAGGGATTTGGATGTTGGTGGCACATGCCTTTGATCTCAGCACTTGGGAGGCAGAGGTTCCCAGCACCCACATGTCATGGCAGCTAACAACCATCTGTAACTCTAGTTCCAGAGGATCAGACATCCTCTTCTGATTTCCAAGGGCATTGCACAACACGGGTGCACCTACCTACTTGTAGGCAAAACACTCATACACATACAATAAAAATAACAAAAAAGCTAGAATGATTTTAAATACCAGTTGACTGAGATTTTCATTATGTATACATAATGAAATAATGTGTTTCATTAAAACACAGTATATATTTGCACGTATGTATAGATACACCACATGTTATCTATAATGTGTAAAATGCAAACTTCCAACTCCATACATGATTCAGTAGTTTGCTCAGGATCACACAGGCTGATTAGAGTAGTAATGGTATGAGACCCCAATTTTTCTATCTCAAAACAGTAGCCTTGGGGCTGGGCTCTCTGTTCGGTGGAAGAATGTTTGCTTACCATGTGTGAAGCCCTGAGCCCAATTTCCCATACCACATGCACACACACACACACACACACACACACACACACACAAAAGAAAAGAAAACCAGAAATACTCCCATATTAGTCAGCATTGCTTGACTATGACAAAATACCTGGGGTAACCAACTTTATTAGGAGGGGAGATTTATCTTGGCTCATAGTTTCAGGCTGTGTTGGATTGGCACTGTTGTTGTTGGTTCTGAGGCTAGGTAGAACATTGTGGCTGGGAGCATCCGGTAGAGTAAAGCTATTTACATGATGGTCAGGAAGCAGAGAGGAAGAGGCTGGAATCTCAATATCTCCTTCAAGTTCATGTTTCCATAACCTAACTTCCTTCCACTGGGCCCCACCTTCTAAAACTATCTCACACTAGTGCTATCCACTAGTGACCAAGTCTTCAGTATAGGACATTTAAGATCTAAACCTTAGCAAACCCCAAAACATGCTAAAGGCCATCACAAGTCAGATCCATAGTTATCGGTAAGGTTGTCTTTAAAGAGGATAGAGATTTTCATGAGAAAGATGGCTTGTTGGAGCAGCAGGGGCTGCCACTGTGCTAGTTCTTGACCTGAGTCATAGGCAACCTGGCATTCACTGTAATGACAATTTCTTAGTCCCTTCAGGCTTTTATAACATAGCATCAAACACTAGGTCGCTTGTGAATAACAAAAATGGATTTCCCATGGTTCTCGAGGCTAGGAAGGCCAAACTCAAGGAGATGAAAGATTTCATGTCTAGAGAGAGAGCTCTCTTCCTAGTTCACAAACAAGTTTTTTCCCTGTACCCGCTCATGCAGAGGGGCAAAGAAGCTCTGTGTGGCCCTTTACAGAGGCACTGATCCCATTCAGGAAAGGTTTATCCTCTTGACCTCATTGTCCCTCCAAGGGTTTCAGCTCCAAGTACCCTTACATCAGGAGGATCAACATATGAATTTGGAGAGGGGGCATAAATATTCAGTCCATACCAGAAAACCCTTTAAATTCTACATTGACTTTTTAAAATTTTTGTATGTCTAATGCGTTTAATAATCATAAATATAATATAAATAAATATGCAGACCAAGAATCCACTGGCTATTCTTCATAGTGTCAGAAGGTTCTATGCAAGCTGCCGGGGAGAATTGTCATCAACAATTTTATTCAGCTATGAATCTTGCATGCTACACTACTGTCATAGTTTTGCTTCTGTTGTTGTGATAAAATATCCTGCCAAGAACAACTTGGGGGATAAAGGATTTCTTTTAGCTCATAATTTCAGGTTCCAGTCCCTCACTGCAGGGAAGTCACAGCGGCACATCATATCCATAGTTAAGAACAGAGAAAGAACGCATACATGCATGCTTAGTGCTCAGCTAGCTCTCTCTACCCTTATATAGTGTAGGGCCCTAAACCAGGCAACGTTGCTGTCCAATTTCAGGCTAAGCCTTCCCATATCAGTTAAGGCAATCAAGACAATTCCCACAGACATGGCTCCTGCCTGACCTGATCTAGACAGTCCCTCACTGAGACTCTTCCAAGGTATTCTAGTTATTTTCTTGTTGCTGTGATAAACACCATGACTTAAAGCAACTTGGAGGAGGAAAGGATTTATTTCATTTTATGCTTCTGTGTCATAGTCTATAATTAAGGGAAGTCAGGCCAGGAACTCAAGCAGAAACCATAGTGGGACACTGCTTGCTAGCTTGCTCACTGGCTTATGCTCAGCTAGCTTTCTTATACAGCCCAGGCCTACCTGCCTAGGAATGGTTCTGCCCACAATGGGCTGGGCCCTCCCACATCAAGTCAATCAATATAATCTCTCTCAGACATACCCACAGGCCAATATGATCTGGAAAATTCCCAAATTGAGACTCTCTCAGATGACTCTGGGCTGCGTCAATTTGACAGCTGAAGCTGACTATGACGTCAGGTCAATCAAGGTTGTGTCAAGTTGAAAATTAAAACTATCACAGTCATTGAGTGGCCAGCCAAGGTGTACTCACTGGTGCAATAGTGGCAAGTCTGTTATAAGAGTAACCAACCACTTTCTCATTTGAGTTGTGGTCCATTCTATAGAAAGGAATTCACATCTTGATAATGTAAAAACAGTCAAAAGCCTGTGGCTACAGAAATCAGAGTTATTAGAGGGGAAGCTACTGCTATTGTTTTACAAAATTGACATGATGTGTCTGTCAAATTTCCTTTTAAATAACTATGTTTATGCCTGTAGATTAGTTTTGGTCAGAGAAGTATCTTTCTGCAGTGGGCAATGGAACCCTGCAAAGACATAAATGACTGAAGTGATAAGAATAAGTAACCATTGAATGCTCAGTCATAATTGTGACATCTGCATCATCGTCCCTTTTAAGTTTTTAAAAATGATTTATTTATTATTTTATGTGTGTGAACGTACTGCCTGCATGTTTGTAAGTGCACCTGTGTCATGCAGTGCCCACTGAGGTCAGAAGAGGGCATCAGATTTCCCCTGGAACTAGAGTTAAGGACAGTTGTTAGCCACCATGAGGTTGCTGGGAATAAAACTCGTGGTCCTCTGGAAGAACAGCCAGTGCTCTGAACTGCTGAGCCATCTCCCCAGGCCTCATCGTCCCTTTTAATACTCAGAAAATGTTTTAAAAGAGAATGTGGAAAGAATGCAAGAGCCAGAGAAGTGGGAAAGTGGTATGGAGCACTGAATGTAGGCACGGCATGACTGTTGCAATCTTGAACTCCCAGCATCTGTGATTACCTGCATAAGATCTGTACAAGATTGGGTAAATCAACATTCTGTGGGTTGGGGAGATGGTCACAAGGCCCCACCCCTCCCTTAAGATTTGTATGCTGTTAATAATTAATAGGGGTTGAAGAGACTTTTTTTTTTTTAGTGGTGTTGCTACTAGTAAGATGCCCATGGTTCTATAAGGAGCCCTAATGAGACTCATTGGGCCCTCCTACATAATTAGCAACCAATAAAATGCCTCACAGATGTGCCCACAGGCCAATCTGATGGAGTCAGTTCTTCAACTGAGATTCTCTTTTCCCAGATGTGTCAAGTTGACAACCAGATTAACCATCACATCCAGAACACCCTGAGATATGGACAGAGTAGTTCTTATGGGATAGATTTTGAAGCTCCTGAACCTCATTCCTTAGGGAAGCAGGCTCACAGGAAACCAGGGTTGAGTGATGATGTCAGAAAATGCATGCACATGATGAGTTGTGCCACAGCTCACTCCCTGCCTCCCAACATTTGTTTCCCTCACTTTTCCAAAGTGCTGGAATTTCTAGCAAAACAAATGGATGCTCAGGCTAGAGTATATCTTTACTTTGTAGATAGGTGTGTTGATGTGGCCAAATTCTAGCTACACAAAGACATGCAAAACATCAGGCAGCATATAAGACCCTTCTTTATGAAACCACCAAGTATTCTGCTCCCTTTTCCCCTATCCATTCATTACCTGGAATAGGGGTTTTCTTAGGAACCGTGACTCTAGGCCTCACTCCAGTACAGGTGGAACAGTAAGGGAAAAGCAGCCTGGCCCCAGAGCTCTGTGAAACACAGTATGTGCCACCCCTGGCCTCTCTGAGGAAGAACATTTGGTCTTGTCTCACCCTGTTTGCTTTCGGTTTTCACATTCTTCCGTCTGTGCACCTAGGCACCCATGCATGCTTCCATTTGGGTTGGAAAGCTTTTCATCAGATGTTTGTAGTCTATAGATTGAAAGATTCCACTTTAGATTTGATGGAATTTGAATTTATTACCAGAGACAGTAATAATTAGGAAGCCATAAAACCAAAGCAATTGTGCAGTTTTATATAATGGCACTCTAAAGTCTTAAGAGAAAATGAAATTTCCTTCTTGGATTGTGCAAATTATTAGTATTTTTCCATCTGCGCAAAGGAAGCTAAAGTGTGCAATAACTCACGTCTATATAGTAGGTTTAGGAACAAGAGCCAAATACTTAAGGCATTGCCAGTTGCTTTAGAACACAGTCTCTGGACCCAGGAAGACTTGTGTTCTGGTTACTTTCTATTGTGATAAACAACCATGACCAAAACCAGCTTGAGAAGGAAAGGGTTTATTTGGCTTTACACTTCCACATGATAGTCCATTCCTGAGGGAAGCCAAGGTAGGAACTCAGGGCAGTAACCTGGAGGCAGGAGCTGAAGCACAGACTGCAGAGGAATGGACTTCCTGGCTTGCTTATCTGGCCTGTGCTCAACCTGCTTTCTTATATAACCCAGGACCAGCTTTCTGGGGTGGGGGCACCAACCAAAGTGGACTGGGCCTTCCCACATCACTCAGCAATTAAGAAAACACCTCACAGAACTGTGCAGAGGCCAATCTGATAGAGGAAATTTCCCAGTTGAGGTTCCTCCTTTCCAGGTATGTCAAGTTGACAACTGAATCAACCATGACAACTTGGATTAGGTTCTTCTCATCATTGCTAATATAACCTTTGAATAAATTCTTTAATTTCTCTGAACTGTGGATTCCTTCTGTAGGATAGAAGTGGTAACAACAACATTATCTATCTTATGGATTTCTATGAGCATTTCATGAGTTATGGTATACAGTCTGATATAATAGCTTTCTGCCAGATGAACAGCTTCCTGCTGGGTCTCCATTACTGGATTCTGCCAATACCCATATTTTAGGTCTTTGCCTCCATTAGCACTGGTAGTGCTGTGTCACTTGTGTGTAAGATTTATTCTGATATTTAGGCACCATGTGGAAGTAGAGGAACCCTGCCAGGCTGTCTTAGCTATAGGCCACATGTCTGTCTTAGGCATGCTGTAGAATCACTATTTTCTGGGATCCAGATGCCACCCTATGGTTTGGTGTCTTTATTCATTTTATTGTTATTTTTATTTGGGAGGGCATGTACCATGGAGTGCATATGACAGTCAGAGGAAAACTTGTGTGAGTCCATTCTGTCCTTCCATCTTGTGGGTCCTGGGGATTTAACTCAGGTTGCCAGCCTTGGTGGCAAGTGCCTTTATCTACTGAGGTATCTGATGCCTTTGTTCTTGTACCCCACAAACCTGCTGTGCTGCCTCCTTGAATGTGAACTTCTTTCCCTGTGACTTTTCAGTTATCCTTGTGGCTAGAAGCTCCCAGTGCTCTTCCTTCGTGCCTCACTCACCCCCAAGCCAGAGCATCATTTTCTAATTTCAAAGGAAAAAATAGAGAAGTCTATGAGATCTTCCTTCCTCCCTCCCCCTCCCTATGCTTTTAACTCCAGTTTCAGGAGATCCAATGCCCCCTTCTGGCCTCCATGGGCATTTCAATTACTCACACAGGTTGACACATAAACACAGTTTGTTTTGCTTTTTTGGTCTTTTTGAGACAGAGTCTCCCTGTAGCCCTAGCTAGCCTGGAACTCTTTATGTAAACCAGGCTGGCCTCAAACTCACAAAGATCCGACTGCCTCTGCCTCCCAAGTGCTGAGATTAAAGGTGTGTGCCACCACACCTGGCTGAGATTTTTCTCTTAAATATTTTACCCAAATCCTGTTCTGTTCCTAGTTTTGAACTCTAGTGTTGTGAGGAGTGTCCCAGATACTGGCTTCCTTCCTTCCTGTTCTTTTGGATAATAATGTGTTTACTTGGAGGTGCTAAAGACCCCCACCCCCAAAGAAAGAATACCAGGAAGAACATGTCAAAGCCTTTCAAAATATTATCCTGCTAAAGTTATAAAACCAGAATGTCTAAGAGGTGAAACATCTCATTCATAGCTGTTGTACCTCATCCACTGGACCCCAAAAAGACCACCGAGGACCCAACACACAAAATGCAAAAGCAAAGGTTTATGGTTTATTCCGGCTTAAGCTCGGGCTCTCAGACCTCACCAACTCAACAGATCCGTGCTGAGAGCCCAGAGTAAGGGAGAGTGGAGCCTTTTATAGGTTTTAGACAAAGGGGGGGGAGATACCGAAGATGC
>NW_008357929.1:2066221-2127018 GCF_000622305.1 Nannospalax galili
TCTCGCATGTCTAAAGCAGCAGCCAAGCATTTTACAGAAGCTAAAAGAGCAATTAGTGGGGGTCTGGAGGGATTGGGGGGTAGCGGGTGAATGAAGAGGGTCTCAGGGTCCTACAATAGCAATTGGTGGAAATGGAATTGAAGCCCTGTATCTTTTTTCATATGCTGTGTCCTAAGGAACACAACTTTTACTAGTTTGCTCCTATGTGAACTACCTAATACATTGCCTTTCAGCTGTGGCTTTTATTTTACAATGTGCCTTATAATCTTGGAAACAGAGTGACCGATAGCCTCAAATGCTTGAGGCAAGATCAAAGGGTTGAAAATCTGTGTATCTAAAATAGCTGCCACAGTATCCTGGAGTAAACATTTATGGTCTTATAGCATTTTTAAAGCCCAATGCCAGATTCTGTGCCTCATTTGTATGCCTCTAACTTTTACTTCTACTACTCCATTTTCCAGGTCCAAAATGGAAACCAGAAATCAGAAACGTGCCACTCCAGGATCTCTAGATTATATCTGCCTTTGACTTCCACCTCTGTGGCCTTTCTCGATTCAGTCTTATTGATGGCACCGGGACACAGTTCTTGCATCTTTCTTGCCAGAAGCAAGAAAGGGTGGCTTGAACAGTTTAAAGGAAGAAAAGAAAGCATTTGGAGAAACAATCTGGTAATTAGAATTAAAAAGTTATAGCAGTTTGTATTAACCGAACTGAAAGACAAGCAGGCTTACACATTCCAATTTCCCCTGAGAGTAAACCTGATTTACAACACAGAATAATTATTGTAATTCATAAGAGTGACACCAATCATCAATAAAAGGTCAAATGAAGTTTAATATGGTTTGTCAAAGGGGCTCTAAAACTATGTAATACATTTAAAACATTTTATAAAAGAATAATTTACAAAATGTTTTGTCCAGAGGACAATGTTAATATCTGGAAAGCTGACAATGTCTTTTTATTGAATGCTGCAGAATGAATGAGGCAGCAGTTTTCATCACTAGGTACAAAGGGTCTGAGGAAAGATTTGGCCTTGCTTTATCTTAATACTATGGCTAAAAGGCTTCTGAAAGTAAAAGCCTTGATAAATAACTGTGTGTCCAAGGACTTGATTTCTAACAGTCAGTACTATTAGATTTCTCATGGCACACCTCAAATTTGCCTTTAAATTGTAAAATAAAGGCAAAAATATGGGAAAAGTTACTTTACCTGGAGAAGCAAACAAAATTGACCACTGCCCAACTGTAAATATAGAGCTAATGCTTATTTAAGGGCAATACCCAACCTAGAGATGTATGGCTTATGAGAACTTATGTAGGACCACTTTCCACAGAATGCTTGAGCTAATAGCAGCCATTTTATCAAGAACAGAGGTCTTTGATCTAAAGGTAATATAAACTAAAGATATTTAAATAAAGAGAAAGAGATGAGATACCATGTTACAATAAAAAAATTAATGTTTACCAATATGTAAACTGTACCAGTATACAAAAATCCAGTGTACAACTGGCCCACTGTTATTTGTACTTTCCACATCCAAAGATTCAAACAACACAAAAAATTCCCTCTGCACTGTGCATACCTGGTTCTGCGGTGGTTTGAATGAAAATGTCCCCCAGAGGCTCCAAGTATTTGGACATTTTGTCCCCAGTGGGTGGCCCTGTTTTGGGAGGTCTTAAAGGCATGGCCATGCTGGAGGAAGCACGTCACTGGGGGCAGGCTTAGAGAGTTCTTAAGCCTTGTGGGATCTTGAGTTGCTCTCTTGCTTCCTGTGCCTCTTGAAAGATGTAGACCTTAGCTTCTGCTCCTCCTCCAGCCACTCCTGCTGCCAGGCCTCCCAGCTGTGATGGACTCTTGCCCTTTTGGAGCCATAAGCTCAACTAAACTCTTCCTTCTATAAATTGCTTTGGTCGGTGTTCTATCACAGCAACAGAACAGTGATACGTGTTCCTTGTCATTACTCCCTAGCAATACAGTATAACAACAGTTTACACAGCCTTTCCATTCACCTTGTATTTTAAGGCATTTAGCAATTGTTTAAAGTACACAGGAGGATGTGGATAGGTTCTATGCAAACATGATATCAATTTATAAAGGTTCACAGCATGCTCTATCCATAGCACTATGATCTCTCTACAGAGCACTATGAATTCTATACAGGTCCTATGAGCACTGGGTAGGGCACAACGTATTCATAGAGATCACTGGGAGATCTAACACTACAGTACTAGATATATGCAGATACACTCTGAACTAAGCTTTATAAAAAGCTCTATGAAGGACACTGTGAACTCTGAAAATACCCCTATGAGCTCTATATAGGCCATTATGATTTTGCTGCAGGGAATTATGGCCTCCACAAAGTGTCCTATGAACTGTACTTAGGACAGCATAAGGCATTACAGTAAAATACTAGTTCAATATAGGGTAATGTTAGGTCTATACAGGGCACTGTAACCTATATCCAAGTTATTATGCAGTCTACAAGAAGCATTATGACCTTACAATCATTCTGCCAATCTTCCACTAAGGCCCCTGAGCCTCAGAGGGGGTGACAGATGTAGAGTGAGCTCTCTTGTATTATTGTGAGATAATGACTTCTGGGGCCTCCCCATTATCTATCTTCAAGCTGTGGCCATTGATCTATCTCAGTGGTGTTTCTTCTACTATAATGACAAATAGAAGGAAGTAGACACATCTAAACAAACATGAATGTAAATACAAATGCCTGGATGATATCCCAGTAGGTGTACTATATTCATTAAACAGTATACTTGTAATGGCTTCCCCACTAGGGTCTGTAGCCTTTCTCAACACAGGGGGTTGGTCTGGTCTACAGTATCAGATGTGTGTTCCACCCCTAGGAGTGGGCCTTATCCAATTAGAAGTTTGTCAGTTGTTTGTACATTGGTCAAGCCATTATTGCACTTACTTGGCATGTCCACAGTGTGCAGTATGCGGGGTCCATTGTTGAGTAGAATCATAGGGGTTCCTTTCTTCCCCAACCATCTGCATAGCACCTTCTGGCATTATGAACATTATCTACCTAGTGGCATGGAGTTTTTTGGCTTAGTCTCAGCTCCATCTCTTCTTCTCTTCCCATGCTCACAACATGCAGTGTCTTCAGCAACATGGCCTTACCGACCTTTCTAGTGTACAACCGACATTAGTGGCAATAACTTGGTGAATTTGAGGACCTCTAGGATCTCTCTCTGACCAGTAGCTCTGTGGGGGTGGGCAACCCACCCCTGGTACTGTAGATTTTCTTAACAGTCATATATTTGGGCACCTCTGTTTTTATCTTATCCAACCATAAAACTCCCAAGAATCTTACAGCCATAGCCAGCCTTTGCTTCTTCAGGTATCTTTCAAATGGGTTTCACATCTGTAAAACACTTGAAGGAAGGTTAACACCATATATTAAATCAATCAATCATAGACAAGGTCTAACACAGCATGGAAAGGTTTTATCCATTCATATTAACTGTTTTCTCCATAGATCCTTGTTAGGTACCATAGCATGGGTATGAGGCATTAATTTGGTTAGTTCTTTACTATCTTTAATTATCCCTTTGGAGTCATTCCTCATTCTAGGGATCTTACATGGAGTCTCTTTGTATTTTTTTTATCTTTGATACACTTACAGGTGCTGGCTCCAGTTGCCTGACAGGCTAAGGAGGCAGGGGGTTTCTCCTGTCCCTGCTGCACCTGTTGGTTCCCTGAGTCAGGCAGGCCCTGGATCTGCCTCCTGACTTTAGCCATACCTGTCATCTCTCCATTGATCACACCTGGTTGTTGGGGGAGGCCTTGGTGGGAAAAACTGCCTCCACCCCTAGTATAGCCTTTATCAGAAAATAAATCCACCTTATTTAATCTTTGGGGATTCTCAACCATCCATGGGACAGTTTTTATCCTTTGAATACCTTTTGTAAACTGTTGTTTTTGTTTTAAAGCCTTCCCAAAACTCAGTACCGAATTTGGTTTTCCATCAATTTTTTTCTTTGGGAAATTGGGCTCAACATAAGTCTTGCCATGTTTGTCTTCATGTAACCCAAATGGACCATTTCTTCTGTCTGGTCTTTTTTCTATCTCTTGTAGGGTGTTCTGTTATTCTATGGACACATTTCACACGTTGGTCAGAGTCACTTAGATCTGTTAAAGCCTCTCTCATTTTACAAAGAGAGGGCTTAGCAAAACCATTAGAGCTCCATACCATTCTTGAGGTCCCAGTTGAATTAAGCTTTCCTTTATATCTCTGGTGAACACAGTCTTATCTGGCCCAGTAAACTGGACATCATATATTGCTTTACTCATACCTAGTTCTCGCAGTAATGCCTGTGCCTCCTTTATAGTCCTCCAGCCCCTGATAATCATGTTAGTCTCCTTTGGTGACAATCATGTATCTTTAATGTCTTGCACCATGCATCCCATTAAGGACTGCTCACCCTTGCATTGGCCTAGGTTGAACAGCTTATATCACAAGGATGGATGGGTGGTTATATAACTTAGCTGTGAAACTTCTGAAGGACTTAGGCTGACATTATTTGCTCCCATGTCCCACACCCTCGCAAGCCACGTGGCAAGGGGCTCTTTGATTGGTTGCTTGTAAGTTTTTCCTAGTTTTAACCATTCCAGTGTGGAGTATTTCCTATCTACAGTACTGTTAACTTTTTTTTTCTTTTTGTATCAAATGTCGAATTTGAGGGGCAGCCTTAGCCATTTTCATTTTTAGGTCGTTTCCCTTTTCATTATTATCTGTCTTTTTTCTGGAGTCCTTGGACCTTACACAAGTTAAAATGTCCTATTTGTTTTTCTCTCAAGTTCTGTAACTGACTCTGCCTTTTCAGCTTCCCCTGCTTTAGGCAAATTGTTTCTTATGCAAAGTGGCCACACCCTTTCTCTGGGTTCTCTGCTTGTGTCTCATGCTTATAAAAGTTTTTCTAGCCTTCCTATAACCTTTAACAAATCTTTATATACCATCAATTGGGCTGTTTCCCCACATTTACAACACAGCTGTGCCCCATGCTTCTGTGTAGTTGGCTCCTTTTTAGTTATATATTTTATAATTCATTGTATAAACCACATGACTATTGCTAACCCCATTAAACGTATGGAATTTGAATGCCTTCTCCCCTGGGTTCCTGTTAGCTGATCCTGCATTTGGGAATCTGAGCTTGGTTGACCTGCTGCTGCCGCCACTGCCATGGAAATGGCACTGTTTCCCCAAACCCATATCCCCAAGGCTGTGGTTTCTTTATCCTGCCGACTACGCCAATTTTTTGTCCATGTTCTTTTAGGGTCCCTTGTCCCTGACACAGGTAGACAAACAATATAGCATATCTTTATCTAAATTTTTCATAGTTTATATCCTGGGTAGGGGGAATAGGGTAACTTACAAAGGTGAACACCCAGTGCGCAATAAAAGGCAAACACCTGGCACCCCGTTCTACTCTCTGGCTCTGGCTGAGTATCTTGCCATTCCAGATCACTTCAGCACCCTGCCCATAGTCTCTGTTAGCTTTTTCCCATGCCTCTTAGGCCCATAGTCTCGCCCCAAGTCAGTAAATGCCCCCTCTCACATCCATGCAGGTGAGACACCGGGTCCATTTTTTCCATACTGTGCTGCTTCTGATCCAAGATGGCGCCAAAAGCCCCTCCCTCTGTGGCTAACTCTCCACAGTCAATTCTCTGTAGCAGGCCCCGCCCCTCAGAGGAATCAGGCCGCTTGGGACACAATGGGGTACTATGATCTCTACACAAAACACTATTAGGTTTATACTGGGAACTTTGAGCTCAATATAGGGCAATATGAACTATTTACATGATATTATAGGTCTATATCTGGGCACTAAGTGCTCTACCTCAGGTCCCAAGGGCTCTGTACAGAGTGCTATGAGCTCTTTAAAGTGTACTAGGAGGTTAGTACAGGACACTATGGCCTCTTTACAGGGTTCTATGTGCTATGTGCAGAATCTTATGAGCCCCATACAGGGTACTATGAGGTCTATACTGGGTACTATGAGCTCCACACAGTATAATAAGAGCTCTATATGTCTTCTGTACAGGGCATTATAAACTCTACACAGGGAACCATGAGCTCTTCACAAAGCAAGCACTAAAACTCTTTAAAGAGAATGGTGAGCTCTATACAGGTTACCATGAGCTCTGTATAGGGCACAATGAACTATTTTCAAGGTATAATTGGCCTATCCTGTACACTAAGAGCTCTATACATTGTCCGAGGAGCTCTAGATAAAGCACTATGAGCTTTTTAAAGAATACTATGAGCTCCGTACAAGGCACTGTGAGCTCTAAGGTACTGTGTGCTTGTATGTGCTACAGAAAAGGCACTGTGAGCTCTATCTAAGGTACTATGAGCTCTCAACAGGGCACTCCAAGCTGTATACAGAGTTCTGTGAACTCTATGTAAGGTACTGTGAGGATGATACTGGGCAATATGAGCTCAGCACAGGACACTATGAGCTCTATGCAGGACAGTATGATGTCATACAGGGTCCAATGAGCTTTATAAAGAGCAGTGTGAGCTCTTAAAATGGTTCTATGAGTGATACTCAGGGCACCATGAGAAACATACAGGGCCATATGAACTTCGCCCAGGGAACCATGAGCTATTTACAAAGCATCATGAGCTCTTTAAAGGGCACGAGGAGGTCTGTGCAGGATATTATGAACTCTATATCAGGCATTATGATTTCTAAATAGGGTACTAGAAGGCCTACACTGGGAATTATGAACTACACAGAGGGTACTATGAGCTCCACACGGGCCACTAACAACTCTATACTAGGGACTATTATCCCCATACAGGTCACCATGAGCTCCATGTAGAGCATTATAGGGTCTATACTAGGCATTGCGATCTCTTTACAGTAAACCATATGCTACATACATATAGAGTTGTCACTCAAGGTACTATGAGGTTTATCTGTGTTGAACTCTGTGAGTTCCACACAGGGCATTATGGGATCTCTACAGGGAATTATGAGCTCTATATAGGGCACTATGTGCAATATACAGAGCACTATGAGCTCATTAAAGAGTACTATAAGCTCTATACAATGCACTATGTGCTACATAAAAGCCCTGTGAGTGCTATACAGGGTACTAAAAGGTCTTTTCTGGGCACTATGACCTCCATACAGGGCCCTATGTGCTCTGCCCAGGGCACCATAGCTGTTACAGAGCAATATGAGCTCTTAAACAGTACTACGAAAGCTATGCAGGCCACTAAGATCTCCATTCAAGGTCTTATTAAGTTTACTCAGGACACCATGAGCTTGTTACAGAGCACTATGAGCTTTTCAAAGGGCACTGTGAGGTCTATAGGACACTAAGAGCTCTATATAGGGGATTATGAACTCTTAACAGGATACTATGTCTACACTGGTCCCTATGAGTACCATACAGCACACTTTGAGCTTTATACAGGACACCATGAGGCATATACAGGGTTCTATGTGTTCTGTACAGAGCTGTATGAGCTCTTTAGTAGGGACTCTAAACTCTATAGAGGGCACTATGATTTCCAAACAAGGCCCTATGAACACCACTCTGGACACCATGAGTTATTTACTGACAACTATGATCTCTTTAAAAGGTTCTATCACATCTGTGGGGGGCATGATGAGCTCTATTCAGGGAACTCTGAAAGCTTAACAGGATGCTGGGAGGTCTATATAGGCAGTATGAACTTTATACTATGTACTATGAGTGTCATGCAGGACACTATGAAGTCAATTCTGGGCACTATGCTCTCCAAACAGGGGACTATACAGAACAATATGAGTTCTATAGTAAGCACCATGAGCTCTTTACAAAGTAATATATGCTTTCTATAGGGCACTATGAACTGTATACTGGGCATTATAAGGCTTATGATGAAGTCTATACTGGACACTATGAAGTCTTATAGAACACTGTGATGTCTATACTGGCTGGGCACTATGAAGTCTAAAAGGACAATGTAAAGACTATAGTGGGCATTATGAGGTCTACACAGGACACTATGATGTCTATGATACTCGGGATTAGGTCTATACAGGACACTGTTAAGTCTATACTTGCCATTATGAGGTCTACATAGGAGACTATGATTTTTATACTGGACATTGTGGGGTCTATACAGGACACTATGATATCTATACTGGGAAATATGAGGTCTAAGTAGTAGAACACTTTGAAGTCTATACTGTGCCCTATTGGTCTATATAGGACAGAAGGAAGACTACTGAGCATTGTTAGGTCTCTATTGGACAGTGTGAGATCTAAATTTGGCACTATGAGGTCTATACAGGACAGAATGAAGTCTATATTGATCGTTATGAGGTTATATAGGGCAGTGTGAAGTCTATACTGGGCATTATGAGGTCTATACAGGACTATGATGTCCATACCTGGTAGGCACTGTGTGGTTGATACAGGACACTGAAGTCTATACTGGAGACTCTGAAGTCTCTAAAGGACACTATGAAGTCTATACTGGGCACTATGAGATCTGTGCTGGACAATTTGATGTCTATACAAGACACTGTCATATTTATACAGGGCAATATGAGGTCTATTCAGGACATTGTGATATCTAAACTGGGTACTATGTGGTCTATACAGGGTACTGTGAAGCCTATACTGGGCTTTATGAGGCCTATAAGGACCCTATGATGTCTATACTGGGGACTATGAGGTCTATAAAGGACACTGTGAAGCCTATACTAGGTACTATGAGATCTCTACTAAACAATGTGATTCTATACAGGACACTGTGATGTTTACCCTGGATACTATGAGGTCTACATATAGGAAATTGTGAAGTCTATACTGGCATTATGAAGTTTATATTGGTATTGTGAAGTCTAGACTGGGCAATATGAGGTCTACACAGGATAATGTAATGTGTATTTTGGCTAATATGAGGTTCATACACTGTAAAGTATATATTGGGAATATGAGGTCTATACAGGACAGAGTGAAGCCTATATTGAGCATTACAAGGACTATATACAGGATACTATGTTGTCTATATTGGACACTATGAGGTCTATACTGTGCACTGTGTAGTCTCTACTGGGTACTATGAGGACTTACAAGACATTGTAAAGTCTGCTGGTTATTATGAGGCCATACAGGACACTGTGAAGTCTGTATTGGGAAATGTGGTCAATATAGGATACTGTGAAGCTTATACTCAGCATTATGAGGTCTACACAGGACACTGTGACATCTATACTGGGCACTATGAGGTCTATATGGGACACTGTGATATCTATACTGGGCACTATGAGGTCTATACAGGACACTGTGAAGTCTATACTGGGCACTTTGAGGTCTGTACGGGACACTGTGAAGTCTATACTGGGCACCATGAGGTCTATATGAGACACTGTGAAATCTATATTAGACATTAGGAGGTTTTTACAGGACCTGTGATGTCTATACCTGGCATTATAAGGTCTATACAGGACACTGTGAAGTTTATACTGGGTGCTAAGAGGTCTATACATGGCAATATCTTGTCTATACTGGGCATATGAAGTCTATACAGTACACTGTGATGATTATCCTGGCACTATGTGGTCTATGGAGGACACTGAAATCTATTATGGGCACTATAAGTTCTATACTGGACAGTGTGAAGCCTAGCCTGGGCGCTATGTGGCCTATAAAGACAATATTAACTGTATATTGGGTAATATGAGGTCTATATAGAACATTGTGAAGTCTATACTAGGCATTAATATTTCTAAACAGGACAGCATGAAGTCTATTTTGGGCATTATGATGTGTATACAGAACAATATGTCAATACTGCTCACTATGTGGCCTATAAAAGACACAGTGAAGTCTGTACTGAGCATTATGAGTTCCACACAGGACACTGTGATGTCTACACTGGACATTATGAGTTCTATACAGACACTGTGAAGTCTATGCTGGGCACCATCAGGTCTATACCCAACATTGTAATGTCTGTACTGGGCATTATGAGGTATGTGCAAGCCATTGTAATGTCTGTACTGGGCATTATAAGGTCTGTACAGTTCACTCTGATGTCTATTATTGGGGCTATATGGTCTATACAGGATGCTGTGAAATTTACACTGGGTGTAATGAGATACATACAGGATGCTGAATTCTATCTATACTGAGCATTATGAGGTCTATGCAGAATACTGTGGAGTCTATCCTGGGCATTATGAAGTTTATACAGGGCACTATGATGTCTATACTAGGCACTATGATGCTTATACAGCACATTGCGATGTCTATTCTAGGCACGATGAGGTCTACACTGGGCACTGTGTAGTCTCTACTGGGTACCATGGGGTTTATACAGGGCAGCATAAAGTCTATGCTCATTATTATGTGACCTATACAGGACAATGTGAAGTCTATACTCGCCATTATGAAGTCTATACAGTACACCATTATGTCTGCACTGCTCACTATGTGTTCTATACAGGACACAGTGAAGTCTCTGCTGGGCATTATGAGGTCTATACAGGACACTGAAGCCTATACTGAGTTTTATGAGGTCTATATAGGTAATTGTATAGTCTATACTGGGCACTATGATGTCTATATAGAACATCATGAGGTCCATACTTGATATTATGAAATCTATACAGTATACTGTGAAATCTGTACTTGATGTTATGTGGTCTGTACAGGACACTATGATGTCTATAATGGGGACTATCAGATCTATACATGACACTGTGAAGTCGATACTGGATATTATGAGGCCTATACTGCATACTGTAAAGTCTATACTGGATATTATAAGGTCTATACTGCACACTGTAAAGTCTATAGTGTTCATTTTGAGGTCCATACTGTACATGGTGAAGTTTATCCTGGGCACTATGAGGTTTAGGACACTCTGATGTCTATACTGGGTGTTGTGAGATCTATGCAGGACACTGTGAGGTTTATACTGAGCACTATGAGGTCTATACAGTAAACTGTGAAGTCTATACTGAACACTATGAGGTCCATACAGTTAACTGTGAAGTACATACTGGGCATTATGAAGTCTCTCCAGGACACTATGTCTATACTGGGCATTATGAGGTCCATATCAGACACTTTTGAGGTTAATACTGGGAACTATAATGTCTATACAGGATACTGTGAAGTCTCTGCTGGGGATTATGAGGTCTGTATTTGATAATATGGCATCTGTGTTTGATATTACGAGGTCTGTACAGGACACTGTGAAGTTTATACTGGGCATTATCAGGTCTATACAAAGAATTATATAGTCTATACTGGACATTATGAGGTCTGTGTAGGACACTGTGAAGTCCATCGTGGGCACTTTGAGTCCTATACAGGACATTGTGAAGTCTAGCCTGGATACTATGGGGTCAATACAGGACAATATGATCTGTATATTGGGTAATATGATTTCTATACTGAACACTTTGAAGTTTATAATGGGCACTATTAGGTCTATACAGGAAACTATATAGGCAATATGAGGTCTTTATGGGACACTGGGATGTCTATACTGGGCATTATGAGGTCTTTTCAGGACACTGTGAAGTTTATTCTGCACACTTTGAGTTCTATACAGGACACTGAAGTCTAAACGGGTGCTGTATAGGACACTACAATGAATATACTGTGTAATATGAGGTCTATACAGAATACCACAAAGCTTACACTGGTATATATGAGGTCTATTCAGGACACTGTGATGTCTATACAGGGCATAAAGAGGTATATATAAGATATTGTGAAGCATGTATTTGATATTATGAGGTCTATATAGGACACTGTGAAGTTTATATGGGGCACTATGAGGTCTGTATAGGACAATATGGTCTGTATATTGGGTAATATGAGGTCTATACAAAACACTGTGAAGTCTCTTCCGGATGTTATGAGTTCTATATAGGACAGTGTGAAGTCTATGTTGGGCATTATGTGGCCTATACAGGACACTATGATTTTTTTTATTGGATACTCTGCAGCCTATACAGGACACTGTGAAGTCTATACTTCATACTATGAGATATATACAGTACAATGTGAAGTCTATATTGTGCATTATGAGGTCTAAACAGGATACTATGTTGTCTATAATGGGCATTATGAGGTCTGTATAGGACACTATGATGTCTATAATGGGGACTATGAGGTCTATACAGGACAGTGTAAAGTCTATGCTGGGCACCATGAGTTCTATACAGGACATTGTGAAATCTATTCTGGGCATTATGAAGTCTGTACAGGACAGTGTGAAGGCTATACTGGGCACTATGATGTCTATATAGGAAATTACGCCCTCTTCACAAGATAAGATGAGATCTCTATTGGGCAGCACAAGGTCCATACTGGGTCCTGTGAGCTCCATTCAGGGTGCTCTGTCATCTATTCCGGGAAGTGTGAGCCACAGAAAGGGCATTGTAACTCTATACTGGGTATATTAACTTCCTATAGGGAATGTTATATAGGACACTGTGTGCTCCATGCAGGACACTATGAGCTCTATATATGGTACTATGAGCTTCAAATAGGGCCATATATCCTCTATAGAGGGCATTATGAGCTCTTTACAGGGCAATATGAGCTTTTTTTCAAGGCACTATGTGCTCTATATAAAAAACTGTGCACTTTTTATAAGGTACTATCAGGTCTACACCAGGTACAATGAGCTCTATACAGTATACTATGAAATATATATATATAAGATACTATGTGTAGTAATGACTTTTACAATATGGACATAATCTGGACTATAACGACTCTTACCTAACCTTGCAAACCAAAAAGTTGCTGTTTATAACAAGCTCACTGAGCCATCTGCTCCTCTTGTGGCCTGACCATCTCATAATCACTCAGGATCCCACATTACACTCCACCCAAGATAATGAATGAATGTGGGTGTGCTTGGTTGCCATATGAAAGTGCTGAAAGCAGCATGTTTTTCTCATTGGAAACAGTGAGAAGAACTGAGATATCCATCTGTTATTGTATGTCTGAGATATTTTAGGCCTAGGGATCAAAGGGCTCGATTATCTGATAAGATGATGGATCCTAGCTTCTACTTTCTGAAGCCTGACATGGGTGCACAGCTCCCTGAGACATCAGAAGGGATGGGTGTTCAGAGTTTGGTTAACACTTTGTCTTAAAACTATTGCTAAGAGTTGGGGTGTTTGTTTATTCAGGCGTAACAATAATGTGGCTTAGTAATGCCCCATCATGGGACGTATATTAGGCACCAAAAGCTGTATACACAATCTTATGAGCTCTTTACAGGATCCTATGAAGTCTATACAGGGCACTGTGAACTCTATATAATGTGCTATGTGTAACACACAGAGCACTATGAGCTCTATCTAGGTGAACTCTATACAGGGTATTATTAGGTCTATACTAGGCACTAAGTCCACATAGGACACTATGAGCTTTCTACAGAATACTGAGTTCTATACAGGGTCCTATGAACTACAGAATAGTATGGGCTCTTTAGTGTGGGCTATTGTGTCTATACAGAGCACTATGACATATGTACTAGGCCCTGTAAACTCTACCTAGGGTCCCATGAGTTCCATACCAAGCAGTATGAGTTATTTAAAGGGTATTGTGAGGTCTATGCAGAATATTATGAGCCCTATACAGGGAACTTTGAACTCTTAACAGGGTACTGTGAGATTATACTGAGTACTATGAGCTACATACTGCACTATGATCCCTATACTGGGCACTATGAGGTGTATACTAGGTGCAACAATCTCTATACAGTGCATTATGAGTTACATACAGAGTTCTTTGAACTATATGCAAGATACTATGAGGTTTATATTGGGCACTATGAGATCTATACAGGACACTATGAGCTCATACAAGGCCTTATGAACTTTATACAGAGCACTAAGGGGTCTATACTGGGCACTATGAAATCTACAGGTGTGATCTTATAGGAAACTATTTTCTTGATTCAGGGCACTGTGTGCCCCTTACAGGGCACTGAGCACTACACAGGACATTACGGGCTCTTTACAGTACGCTTTGAGGTCTAGATTGGGCACTCTGAACAACATACAGGGCCATGTGAGCTCCATGCAGGACATTTTGAACTCTATACCTAGCACTGTGAGATCCATGCAGAGACCTGTGAATTTACATGACAGTACCCCTCCATACAGGGTCCTGTGAGCTCTGTTCAGGGCCTTGTAACCTGCATGAAGGACATTATGCACTCAAGGTGAGCTCTGCGCTAGTGCAGTGTTTTCTACATGAAGATGCACAATGAGATACTCTTCCCCACTTACTGTTTGAGATTTTTTTAACCATGAATAAGTAACATTTTTTTTAATTTAGGCAAAACGAACACACATATCGCTACATGCAGACTGACTAGAAATATATCTCTCTATATAATTTTTAATGATTACAAGGTAATAAGTCTCCTTGACTTAGTTGTGGTTACATTTCAGTGAAGGTGAAAATGTCATTATGTTGAACATGCATCTGACTCACTACCCTACAAAGCATCATAGTTTTGCGGCATAGTGCACTGTGGAGTCCAGTCAGTGACCCTGGTGGTCGTTTGGCTGTGGGTGCTGTGGCTCTCTGCCTTGTGTCATGACAGTAGCACAGCAGACATCTCTGGCCTAGAAAACGTACATGTAAAATCTGAAGTACAGTGTATTGTTTTCACACCCTTGTAAATCTGAGCAATGACAGGGATCATCCATGGTTTTGTTTCAATGTTTATATTTGTTCATATGATCACTGGATGTTGTGTTTAAAAAAATCTAGTTTGTAAAAATAAGCTTATCACTATGTTATCTTCTTTCAGCTATCAGGAATACTTTCAACTCAGAGTTGCCCTGATCAAATTTCAAGATCTGAGATGGTTTGAATTTGGAGTATAGACCTTGGTTTATGTCTTTCTGAAAAATAAAGACAATCAATATTCTAAACTAATTGAAGGTACTCATTAGCATGCCCCACCTTAGCAGGCCAAAAATTTCAATTCTTGCCCTCAAGTTTTGCACAGCTGCCAGGAACACAGCTAGGCAAGTCAGTCTCTCAGGTGTCTACTTGGGATCAGCAAACAGCCTCAGGTGAAAAGTGGGTCCCAATGCCTGGCTCACTGAACTCCTCCTGGACCTCCTGCCTGGTTCATTCAGTTCCTCCTGGACCTCCTGCCTGGCTCACCCAGCTCCTCCTGGACCTCCTGCCTGGCTCACCCAGCTCCTCCTGACCTCCTGTCTGGTTTACCCAGTTCCTCTTGGACTTCCTACCTGGTTCACCTAGTTCCTCCTGGACCTCCTGCCTGGTTCACCCAGTCCCTCCTGGACCTCCTGCCTGGCTCACTCAGCTCCTCCTGGACTTTCACTATTCATTACTTGTTTTCTCTCAGTTGATTTAAGTAGTTTTACTTTATTTTGTTCAGCTTTTCTAGTTGTCTACAGAAGTTCCAAAATGACCTATAGTAAAAGTCCATAACTACTTTTCAATCTCACAGATACATATAATTCTTTCAATTTTCTAGTTTGTCTCTGTGGTGGTTTGAATGAGAATGTCCCCCATAAGCTCCAAGTATTTTTACTTTTTGTCTACAGTTGGTGGCTCTGTTTTGGGAGGTCTTAGAAAGTGTGGCCATGCAGGAGGAAGCATGTCACTGGGGGTGGGCTTAGAAATTTCTTAAAGCTTGCCAGATCTCTAGTCACTATTTCCTGTGCCTGCTTGAAGATGTGAGTGCTTAGCTTCTACTCCAACCACCTCAGCCTCCATGACTCCCCAACATGAAGGACTCTTGCCCCTTTGGAACCATAAGCTAAATAAACTCTTCTATAAATTCCCTTGGTCCACGGTATTTTATCACAGCAACAGAAAAGTAACTAATACAGTCTCTAACGTTTTTTTTTTATTCTTTAAAAATTTTTTCATTTTATGTGTGAGTGCATTGCCTGCATGTATGTAAGTGCACCTGTGTCATGCAATGCCCATGGAGGTCAGAAGAGGGCATTGGATACTCTGGAACTGGAGTTAGGACAGTTGTTAGCTGCCATGTGAGTGCTGGGAATCAAACCCGGGTCCCCTGCAAGAGCAGCCAGGGCTCTTAACTGCTGAGCCATCTCTGCAGCCCCACAGGCTCTAAAGTTTTATGCATTGTTTTTATTTTCTAATTTCTCTAGATTTTTTTTTTTTTGTCTTTTTGAGACAGGGTCTCCCTGTAGCCCCAACTGTCCTGGAACTCACTATGTAGACCAGGCTGGCCTTGAACTCACAGAGCTCTGCCTGTCTCTACCTCCTGAGTGCTGAGATCAAAGGTGTGCGCCACCACACCCGGCCAATTTCTCTAGCTTTTATGATAGCCCACCCCATCTCCTTTATGCCATTGTCTTCAAGTTACTGTAATTCTTATACCACAAACTAAGTATATAAAACCAAACTTGACAGTTTTTCACTAGCCTAACCAATTCTTCTTGTGATTTTCATTCATTAGCACCAATTGCCATTGACCTTGGCTAGTTAATAGAATGAAGCGGTGACTTGCAGAATGGAAAAAAATTGAAACAAATATTTGCGAACTGTTCCTCAGACAAGTGATGGACTTCCAGCATAATTGGGGATACAGGCAACACAGAACCAAACCAAAACAAACCAAAAAAAAAAAACAAAAACAAAAAAACAAAAAACACCCGATCCAATCTAAACATAAGCAAATGATTGATTAGATTTCTTCTTCTTTTTTTTTTTTTTCAAAAGAAGACATGTAAGTGGCCAGAAAGTAGTAAATATCCCAAAAACTCAATATTAGGGCTGGAGAGATAGCTGAGCGTTGTCTTGCAGAGGACCTGGGTTCAGTTCCCAGCACCCACATGGCAGCTAACAACTGACTGTAACTCTAGTTCCAGGGGATCCGACGCCCTTTTCTGACTTCTATGGGCACTGCATGATACAGGTACACTTAACATACGTGCAGGCAATACATTCATACACATAAGATAAAAATAATAAAAGCCATGAAATCCTGTTATTGGTATCAATGTAGGTGAAGCTGGAGGATGCTGTACTAAGTGAAATAAATCTAACATGAGAAACGCCACCTGCTTTCATGCATGTATGGAAGTTAAAAACATTGACCACATAGAGGAAGAGAGTGTACTGGTGGCCCCTGGAGGCTGGGAAGAGTGAAGAGAGGGACAGTGGTGAGAGCTGAGAACATAGGTATAAAATTATGAAGGAGGAATTAGTTCTGGTGTTCTATAATATAGTGGGGTAATGAAAGTCTCCAGCAATTTATGCTGTATTTTAAAATAATTAATAGAGTATAAAGGTCACCAAAACACATGTGGTGGTTTGAAAGAGAAATGTTCCCCACAGGCTCACGATCTGCAGTTGATGGGGCTATTTGGGGAGTTTATGGAATTTTAGGACTTGGTGCCTTGCTGGAGGTTCATCACTGGGCAGGGATGTGGGGGGTGACTCTGAGAGCTTATAGGCCACCTCATTTCCAGTTTACTCTTTCTGTTTCCTGGGGTTCCAGGAAATGTGACCAGTCAGCTTCCTGTTTCTGCTGCCTGCTGCCATTCTAAGCTGGTCATCATGGAGTCTCTCGCTCTCTGGAACTATAAGCCAAAATAAACTTTTTACCTTAAGTTGCTTCTGGTTGTGATATTTTATCACAGCAACAGAATAATAATGCCACAAAAGATAAATATTGGTGAGATGGAAATGTTAACCACCCTGATTTGATTATTACAAATTCTATAGTTGTATGGAATTATCATTTCTATGTAGCATATACCTACAAATATTATGCTATTTTTAAAAAGAGCAAAACAAAGAAAAGAAATATTTTCTTTTATTCTCATTCCTTTTTTGAGACACATTTACATATCTTTACGTATTCATGCACACCTATATCAGTCATTGTGGAACCCAAATTTGCTACAAAATTTCCAAATGTGTTTGCTTTTCACAATTTCCAAAAACTTCTCATAATTTTAAGCTTCATCTGGGTTTTGGTTCGTCATGGAGTTGGGCAGCTCCTTCATCCTGGAGAGAAACTGTTGGTCTCCAGGAAGTGACTGGGAAGAGAGACAGTTGAAGGTTCGAGTTTTGGAGCTAGAGGAAAAGAAGCTCAAGATGACTCAGGACTTTGGCAGTCTTGCATCCTGGGTGGTGGGCCAGCTGAAATGGGAAAAAAGTCCCTGGGAACTGATGGTGTGTGACTGCCTCAGATCAAAGCCTACACTGAGCCTAAACCCACAGACCCCTTTTTAGATTAGCTCTTATGCTGGCTTCAGTACCCTACTTTGAAGCCACAATGAGACACTGGCTCTGCTCCCCACCAGGCTGTGAGGTAGGGATTAATTCCCTAAAGAGTTATACAGCCCAGAGGTGGGAACACAGACTAACAGGGTTTACCTGAGCTCTCAGCCTCATTGCCTTTGATGTCTGCTTAGAATCTGTGTCTCTGCCACACCCAACTTCTCTCCACACCTGAGCCATGCCATTCCTTCTGATTCAAAGATTCTTCCAAGTCTTCCATTTTCCTTTATCTGTTCTCACTCTGCTCATCATATTCATTGTGAAGTGTCACATTCTCTGACAGGCTTTCATGGATTTCTCTGTTCTGAGTTAATCATCTTTCCATGAGAGCTAATAAAGTGCACATTTACCCTGTTCTACCCACTGAATCTGACTGTAATTCATATTCATCCAATAACTTAACTTCCTTTAGATCAGGATTTTCCAAACTTGTTCTGCTAAAGGCCAGAGATTAAATAATTTAGCCTTATGGGCCACAGATAATTTTACATGTCTTTTCAATGTTTGTATTTTTATTTCTTTTGTGTATCTGTGTGTTATATGTGTGCATACACATGTGTGCTGGTGTATGTGAAGACCAGAGGTTGGTGTTGAGCATCTTCCTCAGTTGCTCTCTAACTCCTTTTTTGAGGAAGGTTATCTCATTGAACCTGAAACTCACCAATTTAGCTGGACTAGCTGGCCAGTGAGCCTGCCTCTGCCCATTCTTACCCCTCTTCACTGAGTTTACAGATACACCCAGTCATGCCCAGCTTTTATATGGGTTCTAGGCACCTGAACCAGGTCTTCATGCTTGTGTGCCTCTGAGTCATCTTATTTTCTTTCTTCTGGAATAACTCTTTAAAATATAAAAACCAGAGACCACACCCCTAAAGAAAAATGACCCTCCCTCCTCTAGCAACCAACTGTCAAGAGCGCCTCAGTTGGGAGTGGTGTTCCTGAGTCCCTTGCCCATCATGCTGCAATGTTGATTGGCTTTATCTTGTGTAAGTCTTTTGCAGACAACTCCAGTTGCTATGAGTTTATGAGCACAACGGTCCTGTCCTGTCATATCCAGAACACAGTGTTTCATCCCAGTTCTCCCAGACCTCTGGTTCTTATGATCTTTCCACCCCCTCTTTCGGAATGTGCCCTAAGCCTTGGAGGGAGGATGTGATATAGATGTCTCAGGTATGGCTGTGTTATACTCCAGTGTGTTTCCCACAATCATATGTACATGAGTAACACTAATTGGACTCCATGGGTTATAAAAATATCAGAAAAGGGGACATGAAATTGGGAAGATGTGGGGGTGGGGATCTGGGAAGAGTTGGAGGGAGAAGTGGAGGGTGAATGCATTGTATGTGGGTATAAAACTCTCAAAGAAGAAATCCAAATTATGTAAAACCATTTTCAGTTTTCTCATGATACAAAATCAGTTCTTGTGCACCCACTTGTTGCTGGTGCTTGCTGTGGCCGTAAAGGTCCTGTCTCTTTTTATCTGGCCTTGTTTGTCTTCGTGTCCTCATCACATAGCACATCCCTGGAAGGATGCTCCAAATTCTTCATGGAATTGAATTGAGCCCCGTATCTCCAGGCTGACTTTTTTCACTCCTTGAATCATCGTCACCTGTAGTAACTCAGTTACATGCATATGAGCTGTGTGCTTGTGGTGCGTGGTTCTTTAAGTTCAGTCGCTTCTTCATGAACATGATGCCTTTCTTTCAAACACATCTGTGATGTTTGGATTTACAGGTGCCTCCTCTCCATCTTACCATTGTTGCATTCTGAGTACCCTGGAGTTCTCCATTACCTCTGCACTAGCCACCTGCTGTGCTGGAACTGTGAAAAGAGAGCATCAGAAACATGCTACAGAAACCAACCTCATTAAAATGAAAAGATTCATGACTCCCAAATAAATATAGTCATACAAGGTCATAAAATCATTCACACCATTTTTACAAATACTCTACATCGATGATTGAAACAAAGTCAAAAAGCAACAACCACACAGATCCCTATAAAAACTGAACTCTGGCTGTTGAGAGATTAGTCAGCAGGTAAAAGCACAGCATGGCCTAAAGTACTTGTAGCCAGTTTGAGGCTTTCTTTCCAGCCCATCTGTACAGTCTTTACAGCAGCCCTGCATACTTGTGCAGTGAAAGCATGCTTCTTGATGCTGCAAACAGTGCTCATAAATGTGGGAGCCAAATGTGTCTAAACATTACAGCATATTAAATACCTTTAAGCATGATCCATAACCTTGTAATTGGTACCAAAATAACAAGACCTGTGTTTGAAATGGGAATTTGACTCTGTGTTTGCTGCTGTCAGTCTGTTCCATTGAAACGTGCCCAGGAAAGCAGGGCAAGAAGAGAATGGTTGCAATTGAGGAATGCACCCTGAACTCTGGAATCTGAAAGGTCATCTGGGCTAATGCCACCTTTGATCAGTGGGGAAACCGAGGCCTGGGCAGGCTCTGTGACACACTCAAGTTTTCCTAAGTTTTCATTCAATGCTTTTTCCCATTTCTAACACCATACTTTTCTAAAATGGAAACTTTTTCTTGTATAGATAATAGTTGTGTTAGTGAGTAAGTTACCGACACTCAAATTGAAATAGATCTCTGTTGACTGGGGAACAAGACAAAGAGAGGTGGATCTGAGGGACATCACCAAAATCTTTCTTCTTTCCAAATCTTCCCCAGGTGCCCAAATATTCACTCTTGGAATCGCTCTGATATCTCTATATACTGTGTCTAAAGTGGAAAGGCATTACTCAGAGGAATGATGGAGCAGTCTAAAGAAGGCAGATTCAGGAGCATTTACACTCTGGCCTAGGTGCTGGCTGATCTAAGAGTGAGAAGAGCCTGACACTTTCTCACATTAGTTATCACACTGTACCTGCTTCTCATCTGGAGAGTGAGAGCCAACTCTGCTAAAGAGAGCTGTGTGCACTATATGAAATAACATTTGAGGCAGTCATCAAACTATTATGGTAAACATGGGTATATAGTGTTAGATCAAGTCCTAATAGATACAGCTATCTTTTGTAGAACTGAAATCTGCTGCCACTAATGACATCTAAGTTCACCACCAACAGTGCATGAATGTACATGTTGTTATCTTTGGCTTGGAACTGCTAGTGATGGACAGAAGTTAGAACAGACAACAACTTAATGCTGATAGGTCAGGTGGAGTAAGGCTCTGATTTGCCAGTATCTGACTTGCCAGCATCATTAAAAGTCTCCTATGGTAGATTAATTTTTTTGTATTTTAAGAGTTCTCCATACTGATTTCTACAGTGGTTGCACCAGTTTGCAATCCCACCAGCAGTGAATGAACGTTCCCCTTTCCCACATCCTCGCCAGCACTGGGTGTCATTTGTTCTCTTGATCATAGCCATTTTGCCTAGGGAAGATGAAATCTTAAAGTAGTTTTGATTTGCATTTCCCTAATTTCTTAGGACACTGAACACTTTTAAAGGTGTTTCTTAGCCATTTTTATTTCTTCTTCTGTGAACTCTCTGTTCAGATCCATAGCCCATTTTCTAATTGGGCCATTTGTTTTCTTGATTCTTTCTTTTCTGAGTTTGTTGTATATTCTGGTTATTAATCCTCTGTCAGATGTATAGATGGTGAAGATTTTCTCTCACTCTGTGGGTTTCTTCTTCACTTGATTATTTTCTTTGTTGTACAGAATTGTAAGGTCCCATTTGTCAATTGTTCACTTTAATTCCTGAGTGAACAAAGTTGATTTAGAATGTCCTTTCCTGTACCTATGTCTTGTAGGGTACGAAGTATATTTTCTTCTAACAGCATCACAGCATAGAAAGGAGGAAATGGGTAAGAAACCCCAACCTTAGCTGAGAAACTATTGGCAATGGATGACTATTGGGAGAGGGAGAGTTGATTTTCTTTGAGTGTGATGATCCATAAGTTCATCAGGCTCCAGTAGATGGACTCACACCGAGGAAAATCTGGGGACAGAAACTTGGCTTCATAAGACTTAACATAAATGACAGAATGAATGAGAACGAGTGGGGGGAGCTAGAAGAAGGTTGCAGATAGAGGAGGGGTTCTAAATATCATTAAGATATATGAAATTACCCGAAAAGCAATAAAAATAAAATTTTTTTAAAAAGGAATTATTTCTAAAATCTCAGAAATGCCAGGTATAATGGGACACACTTTGATCCCAGTACTCAAGAGGCAGAGCAGGCAGATCTTTGTGAGTTGGAGGCAAGCTTACTTTGTATAGTGAGTTCCATGCCAGAAAGGGCTAAATAGCAAGATCCTATCTACAAAAAACAAAAAAGAAAATTATTACTTTTGTTACTGTTGATCCTAGCATTGATTAATTTTTTTTTTAAAAAAGGCCTGTACGTTTGAGAGTTGCTTACTATAGAATGGTACACTGGAATTTAATATATTTTGGGTATGTCTATAAAGTTTCAAAAAAGTCTCAAAGGGTTTGTTTTGTTGTTGTTGTTCTAATCTCCATCTAGCCTTACAATTGAAAAATGATTCCAGGACTCATTTTTATCTGACCGGTAAAAGCTTAATGAGATGATCACCATTTGGGGTACATACAAGAGAAAGATGTATGTGTGTTCTTCAATACCTGCTTTCATTCGTAAGGAAAAGAAGATGAAGGATGTTGTCAATGCTTATCAAGTAAGTACCAGGAGCAGTATGTATGTGGTCCCATTTACTCTTCAAGTTCAAAGAAGCACAGTCTTACTTTGGGAATATTATCAGACTCCTTCCCTCGCCTACCTTTGAATGTAAAGATTTGGATGTTTCTGTTAGCATTAAATTTGGAATAATAAAAACAGGATCTATTGATATGAAAAGTCACAAAAGACAGAGTATTCCGGGAATAATAAATAGCCATTGAACACCAAGGAATAGTGTCATTACATAGGATTAAGACCAGTCATGGAAGTCCACAAAGGTAGAGGCAAAGAGATAAACAGGGGCTGTGGAGGAAGAAAAGAAGTTCAATCACAGGGTTTGAAGGAGTCTCCCTTGGAGGGCCTTCCAGTTTCCTGCAGATGAACTCCTAAGGCTATCGTAGCTTGATTCCATTAAATCTCTAGTCAACTTCCCTTTTTCAGATTTTATGCTCAACAAACTCCTATTGTAAGTTGACATCCCATGTGGGTTTACCTGCAGTAAAAGAAGACTGCTGGTCACACAGTTCTAAGGACTCTGGTCCAGGTCTTACCTTGGAAAATTAATAAAATGGCCTTGGGATTTTGTGTGTTAATCTTCTGGTTGCTCAATAAGCATAGATACCTGGCATGATTGAGTTTCTCAACCTGCGAAGGAGAACTCAAATCCTGGATGATGGTATATTCAGTAGGTAGTTAAAACTACATCTCATTGGAATTAAATATCTACTGTCTACTAGTTACTACTCACAATGTATCTAGTAGTTATAAACTCACAATATAAAAATGTACTGGAGGCATGGTAGAAAAAGTCAAAGATGGCAGAAAATGGAAGGGGCGTGAAATATAAAAGAAATGAAGAAAATCAAGTGAGTTTCAAGTTTATGTAACTCACTCCCTTGAGGGCACGTCCAATGTCTCATGAACACATGGGGAAACAATATAAGGAGACAGCCGTAGCCTTCCTGAACTGAAAAAAATAAATAAAAATAAAATAAGAAACAATCCGAACAGTTCAAGGCTGTCCATAGTCTTTGGGAATGAATAGGGAAATTTAGAGGTCAGAAATTCAGAACAAGGAACCTTAAAATTTGCCTAAAACTCCTTAAAATAACCCATAAACTCAACTCTGCATATTCTGAACAGCTTCAAAGAATGCAGGAAAAAGCAGCAACTGGAAAGCTGTCTGACTCTAAAGGGCTTGGAGCAGCCGCCTGATGCTGCAGTTTGAAGTCCTGTCAAGTAGGGACACTTGGTAAAGACCTGTCTCAAACAAATAAAAACAAAACAAAAATGTACTGTATCTACATTGAAGATCCTGCAGATTGACCAGAATGATTGAGTTGTGGAGAGATGGAATACTGTAGATTTGGAGTCAAAATTACGTTATGCTCTCTTTAGCCCCCGGAAGAGACATTTAGTACCAGCGTCTGTATCTGATCTAACACTCTGTGACAATCATGTAAAACTTTTAGAATATGTTGATAAACTTAGCACACTCCTAGGTTCCACCAACCCTAAAGCTAAGAACATTGTACATTTCCCTACCCATTCTAGCCCAGCTATCCAGTGTCCGCAGTAATGTATTTGATAAATACCTTGATTTATGACTTTCCTACATCTGTGACTATAAAAGTTCACACAGCCTCTTCCACAGGGGAACACTTTAGAGAAACCTGAATCTACATTTCCAGGCCATGGTCATTCATGTTTGGCTTTGAATAGAGTAACCCTCCATCTCTTTGGAGCAAGAATTATTCTATAAATTAACAGTGAAAACATGCAAAAGAAATTGTAGAAAAAAATGGACAGAATGTGTGAGATAACAGAATCTCAGCAGAAGAATGAAAATTTAACAAGAACTTAATTTGAATTCTAGAACTGAGAAAAGAATATATTGGTCTTCTAATTTAAGCTCTGATGTTTTATTTACTTATTTATTTATTTATTTATTGATTGATTGATTGATTGATTGATTGTCTTTTTGAGATAGGGTCGCCCTGTAGCCCCAGCTGGCCTGGAACTCACTATGTAGACCAGGCTGGCCTTGAGCTCATAGAGATCAGCCTGCATCTGCCTCCTGAGTGCTGGGACTAAAGGCGTGTGCCACCATGCCCGGCTAAAGAGTTTGAAGTTACCACTTCTGTTCTTATTTTGTTGTTGCTGCTGTTTTATGTATGGTGGTGTGTGTACTTGTTTGTGTGAGAGAGTCGCTATGTGTGATGCACTTGGTTTTGTGTGTGTGTGTGTGTGTCTGTCTATCTGTCTGTCTGTTAGCCCCAAAGTCGACATCAGGTGTCTTTCCTCAGTTGCTCTCCACTTTTATTTTTTGAGTCACATGGACTTATCTAGTCTGGTTGGCCAATGTGCTTCAGGGATCCACCTGTCTCCAAAGCCCCAGTTCTAGAGTTACAAGAGTGTTCTATCGCCCCCAGCTTTTTACATGGCTTCTGAATTCTGATCCTCATGTTCACACAGCAAGAACTTTACAGACTGAGCCATCTCTACAGCCCATCACTTTTCTATTCTTAAAATAAGAATCATAACTGGAGTTGTTAGAGTCAGAGACCAGGCTATGACAACCTTAATAATTGGATCAACCACCCACCCTGAATAGATCAATTAAAGGGATAAGTCATAGTGAAGGCAAAGAAAGAAGATTTATCCAATGTGGCTTTTATAATAGAGACTGGAGGTCAAATGCAGTAGGTGGGTTTGGGAAAGGAAGTTGATACCAATCACCCTTCAGAATGAGCTTTATTAAGAGAGTCTCCAAATCACGGGAGAGAGCATTATCAGGCCTTGAGGGTAGGGGAAAGTTAGGAGAGATACAGCATCATCCTAGGGGCAGCATGTAGGGGCTGGAAGCAGAATAGTCTTCCTTCAAACCCTAGGAAAGAACTGCATTAGGAGAAAGTAGGGATCACCACAGTGTAGAGCATGATGCAATCCTGAAGGAAAAGCCTTTAAATCCCAAGGAAGATTTCCAACTTTTATGGGTATGCAGAGGGTGGTAGTTCCGCACCATATGATTAGTCTGGCCTAGTCTACCTGCCAAGAGTACAGACATAGGCGGTGCAGACAGGTACTGGGTAAGACCATAAACTTATCTAGGAGGAGCAAGTATGAGGGCCTGAGCTTGCTTCGCTGCCCCCCTGTGATCTGTATACTCAACGTTCACAGCAGAGGCTATTTTTTTTTTTTTAGAGATTATCTGCAGGGAGCACATGGCCTGATTTCTCCCAGGATCCTACATATGGTCTCTTAGAGTAGCTGTAAAGTGTCAGGTCCATGATCAGATAGTGGCCACAGTGGGAAGAGCAGCAAAGTGGGCACTCCCATGTCCAAGTCAATCTTTAGGGCCCTGGTATGAGGTTTAGGTTTAAACAGGAGGCAAGGGATGCATAACCAGATAATCTGGCTCAAAGTGTGGTCTCACCCATCCTTGTCTTGGTTCCAGTCTCTCCTGCAAGGTGGTCTTGCAAGTTGCCAGCCTGTGGGAAATCTCTTCTCAGGAGGTAGGCTCCTCCTCCAGATAGCACCAGGCTTCAGTCTTTTCCTTCTTCAAGTATGAAATTCTTAGGGAAATTCTAACTTCTTGGGGATCATTGTTTCAATAAACTGGTAGTTGAAGGGAGGCACACAAGTACCTCTTTAGAATATCTTCATTCTTTGGGGCTAGAGAGATGGCTCAGTAGTTAAGAGTGCTTAGTGATCTTGCAGAAGACCTAAGTTCAGTTCCCAGCTCCCATGTCAGGTGACTTACAAGCACCTGTAAACTCCAGCTCCAGGGGCTCTGATGCCCTCTTCTGGCCCCTGCAGGCACTTGCCCATAACCACACACATACACATAAGTTTTTCATATTTAGTCCTACAAGGATGGTTACAGAGTCAGGCGAACTATAATCAATGTTTATTCTTCAACCTCTTGGGCTCAGAAAGTGATACCCCAATTATGGTGCTCTGGCATGTGGAACACCTTCAGTGAAAGGAAACAGAGGCCTTGAAAGCTACCTCATCATCAAGGACTTATTTCTTCCTTATTTCTCCCACAAACCCAGGGAGGAGCTCTTTCTCTCTCTCTCTCCCAAGTTCCCTTATCTTACCCAAGGAAATTCTTCCAAAAGAAAGGCAATTGTCTTTGACTCCCTCCCTGGAATCTCCCTAGCTAGGGAAGATTAATCACCAAAAACAAAATTAAAGGGAGTCGCCACACCTATCTGACCAAAGTTTCATCTGTTCTTCCAAAGGCTGTTACCAGAGGGAGTTTGTGTAGCAAGCCAGTTTTTGTTTGCTGTGGGGTTTGCCAATCTGCCTTCCCAGAACTTGCCTCAAATTTCAGCAGAACTTTGTCCAGGCTCCTGTCTGTTATCCAGGCTTATTTACCTTTCTTAAAAATCATTTTCAAGGGGCTAGAGAGATGACTCAGCAGTTAAGAACACTGGTTGTTCTTGCAGAAGACCCAGGTTCGAATCCCAGCACCCACATGGAAGCTAACAACTGTCTGTAACTCCAGTTCCAGGGGATCCGATGGCCTCTTCTGTCCTCACGGGCATTGCACAACATGGGTGCACTTACCTACATGCAGGCAATACATGCATACACATAAAATAAAAATAATAAATAAATTATTTTTAAAAATCATTTTCAAGTCTTCTAAAATGACCTATCTCTGTTCACTTCTCCATTCTCTGAAGGGTTATTTAAGCCTCAGCCATCTGACTCTCCTCTGAGACACATATTTTGTGTGGTGCTTATGCACGTGTATATGCCAATAAATTCTCATGCCTCTTTTCTTGCTATTCTGTTATCAGATTATTTCAGAAGACTTCATTGAATTTTCAGAGCATGGAAAGAAAGTTCCTTCTACCTATACAGACACATCAGAAAACTGAGGTTGCTGGATAAAGTTGTCTCCAAAACTCTGGAACAAGAGGCTCATCATGGAGACATAATTGAGGTCTGCTTCCTGGATCAGAAGCTTCCAGAGCAACAGCCTGGCTTAGCTGGAGGTTACGTGTAGTCTATTGTGAGGGTAAAACTCCTATAGATCAGGTGTTGGGAGGCCCCAATAGTTCAAGGGCTTTATCTCAGAATCTCACTAGGTCTTCATAGTGAAGAGCTGAGAAAGTGTTTTCATGGCTTCAACAGAGGGAACGAGTCACCATGTGAATGCACCCTCAACCAAGAGTGAACACTTTTTCCATGGAAGAGGGCTGTGTCAGAACCCTTTTCAGAAAAGGGCAGGGCATTCTTCTCCGTTCAATTCTCATTTAAGTGTGTGTGGGATATGACGAGTGCTTCAAACTAATAGAGAGTCCTGCATCCACGGACAAAGAGGGGAAACTAGGGCCGCTGGAGAAGATGGAGGCCCTAAGAGAAAGACCTACTAGACACTATCAGGCTTCATAAAACACTGAGGCTTTTTCCTGATTCTAAAACACCCCACGTCCTTCACACGCAGCCACCACGTCTGCAGGGCTACAGGAGAGTAACAGTGAATTCCAGCTGAAAATTTGATTTGGGAAAGTAGAGACTCTTTCTTTAATGTTTTATTTATTATTTGTTATTTTATGTGTATGAGTCTATTGCCTGCATATATGTAAGTGCACCTGCGTTGTGCAAAGCCCATGGAAGTCAGAAGAGGGCATCAGATCCTCTGGAACTGGAGTTACAAATGGTTGTTAACTGCCATGTGGGTGCTGGGAACCAAACCCTGGTCCTCCGCAAGAGCAGGCAGTGCTCTTAACTGCTGAGCCATCTCTCCAGCCCCAAGATTCTTCTTTAAAAAGAACATTTGGGGAAACCCAAAGTCAAGAAAGGCAAATAGAACTTGAAGGTTTTTCCACTCCTACGTGGAGCCTTAAAAAGTGAAATTCATAGAGGTAAAGAGTGGAATGGTGAGTACCAGAGCCTGAGGAGGGCAGGGTTTGGAAATGTGTTTATTAATAGCTATAAAATTTCAGTTAGTAGGAATAACAGAGACTTATTGCATAACATGATGACCATGCTTAATAGCAATGCGTTGCATGCTTGAAAATTGCTAAAATAGCTTATTTTAATGTATTCATTACACACAAAAGTGAAAAGTATTTTAACTGTCTCAGTCAGTTAACCTTTCCACAATGAATACACATTTTAATATATCATGTTGTGTTCCATAAATATGCTCAGGCCCACATTTTAAAACATCATGTTGTGTATCATCAATTATATAGATAATTTTCCATCAGAAACCATGCAAATGAGAGTGAATTGAAATATTTAAAGTGAGAAAAGACAAACTACCACACACTAGAATTATGTAACTAGCAAAATTCTTCAAAAATGAAAGAAAAACAAAAACTTTCTTAGAAAACGGAAGCAAAACAAAACCAAATCTTTTCCAGTAGACCTACACTATGATAAATATTTCTTAGAATTTGCTTTCTAGCCGGGCGTGGTGGCGCATGCCTTTAATCCCAGCACTCGGGAGGCAGAGGCAGAGGCAGAGGCAGGTGGATCTCCGTGAGTTCAAGGCCAGCCTGGTCTACATAGTGAGTTCCAGGCCAGCTGGGGCTACAGGGAGACCCTGACTCAGGAGGCAGAAGTAGGTAGATCTGTGAGTGTGAAGTCAGCCTGGTCTACATAGTGAATTCCAGGCCAGCTGGGGCTACGAAGTGAGACACTCATCTCAAAAAAAAAAAAAAATTGCTTTCTTTAAGGCAAAAGCAAAGTTGTACAGTAGAAAAAACAATAGGTCTATGAAAAGAAAGAAAATTACTTTTCAGAAATCACTAGAGAAAGTATTTTTTATCTGATGGTTAAATCATACTATTTTTCGATAGAATTTGAGTTTTCTTTTAAATTCATTCTAAAAGAAAGAGACAAACATAAATTGATGTATATTGTTATCATCATGAAGTAGAATTATTCAAAGTCCAGAGAAAGTAGCAGAAATTAAGATAACAGAAAACAAGAGAGAAACGAGAGTTTGTCTTGAAATAAGAACAGTCATGAACAAGGCGAATGTCTCCTTTTGTTGTAGCAGACACTCCAACTGTTCACTGACTGATCAGAGCCCAATAGTTCTACTCAATGTGTGTGATTTTACTGTGTTTTGATTCTCTTAGCTTCAATTCCCAAAGACTAAAATAATAATTTTTACTGTAAATATAACTTAGGCACCCTAAAAACCCTTTTCCAGTCCTTTGGGGTCTACATCAAACAGGAAAACCACACCTTCTTGTGTTCTTACATAGTAACTGAGCAGGGTATTTAGTCCACAATTTGATTTGATTATGAGGGAAAACATTGATCTAAAAGCTTATTCTTGGTATGTGCTTATTTGCAGACAACTATTTTCATTTTCATGGATTAAGTAAGCAGAATACAGGAAGAATTTTCCTCTGGACATGATTGGCAGAACATGGAGACAGATACTGGTATATGTGATGATGGAAAGTATGGCCTCCATTTTGGGCAAAGGAATCAGTCTAAATTATGTATCATTTAGATCCTCTAATGTTTCGATTAAGATCATATGTTCTATGGAAACTTGTAGGTTGTTGGGTAACGTGTATAAAGGAAGAATGGGGAAGGCACACCTGGACCTCACCTGAGGGTGAAAAGAACCTGCCTGCAACTAGACTTGAAGAATCAAACCCCACTCTGACCTTGTTTGAAGCACTTTAGAGATGCCTTGCCGGACTGCTCTATTGAAATGACATGTGTGATGTCATCTCTATGACATCAGCTTTTTGGAAAATATGTTAACTGCAGGTGAATTTGGCTTATGGAGGAAGAGATGATAAAAGTTCATCTGAGATCAGTCCTTGTACCAAAGATGTGACTTTCAGAAAAACTAGTAGGGTTTTGAAATAAGAATTTAAAAGGTGCTTCTTTCAGTAGTGAGAAAGGGAAGCGCTAGAGACAGAACAAGGGTATGAATGAGGATGATTCTTAGGCTGATCACTAACCATACATCCACTCTTCTATTTGTTTTCTACTTATATATTGTCTTTGGAGGGATGTTAGGAGCATTCATTTTTCACATTCAGTTCTATGTTGCTGTTTCCTTTGTTGAGTGGAAATAGCTAACCCTAACTCTACAGTAACATCTGTTATAAACAAAGAAATGTAATGGGTGTGTTTGAAAGAGCTAAGAGCTAAAAGAAAATATTGGCCCATTCCCATCACTGTGACCAAACACTTGAGAGAGTGTTTATAAGGAGGGAGGATTCATTTTGAATCACAGTCTCAAAGTCTTTAGTCCATAGCACTTAAAATCATGATGAAAGAGGGTGTGCATAGTGGAGCAAAGACAGTTCCCTCATGAAAGTCAGGAATGGGGGTTGGGGAAGAGAGACACACAGACATAGAAACACACAGAGAGACAGAGAGAAGGAGGAGAGAGAGAAAGCAAAACCAAATCCCAATACTCCTCTCAAGGTCATCCCCAGTGACGACACTTCCTCCAACTGGGTCCCACCTCCTAAAGGTCCCACCACCTCCCAACAGCAACATAGACTGATAAACAAGATTTTAGTAACTGAGCCTTTGGGGAACATTTAGTTTCCAAGATATAACAAAGAGAAAAGCATAATGTTCTATACGTCTCCATTTTCTGGTAGTGCCCTATTAGGAGACCCTCTTCTTGGATGGTGAGGGTTCCAGAGTTTTAACTGAGAGATGGCAGCAGAGTAAATATGGTCCAGGAGAGAACCAAGAGCAAAGGAGGGAGGGACGTATACAGCCCAGAGAAGCAGCAGCTGGGGGAGCAAGGAGTGGTTTAGGACAAATTCCCTATGCCCAAATAACGGAGAAAGGCAACCCTAAGCTAATACTTGAGTTACATATGGATTATGTCAGATAATATATATTCTGTACATGGTGAGCACTGGATATATGGTAGCCATTAAAATAATAATAATAAATCTAAACGAATCCCACCTGGAACTATTTATCTGTGAAAGAATCTGGAGAGAGGGGTACAGCAGACCAGGGAGCCTCTGGGAATGAAATAATATTATTTAAAACATCAACAAACACTAAAAACATAGAAACCCTGAATGCTAGAGCTGGGAAATCTGTTATTTCAGTTTAACACTCTCATTTTACAAATATACAGATGGAGTACACAAGAGAGGGATGAAGTGCCTAGTCCCAGACCACAGGCTTTGTGGTGCTGGATCTGGACATTCTAGCTTCCAAGGAAAGTTATTTTCCACCTTATTTTTCACTAAATCCTCTTTAAAACCCACAAATAATTCAAGAAAAATTCTAAATAATGTCTTTCATAGATTTATCTTAGTGGAGAAATTACAGACATTCCCCCCCACTCTGCTCCATGTCCTTAGAAACATTTAGTGGGAAAGAGTATGCTTGAGAGTCAGTGATAAACGTCATCTCCTAAGGGAATGAAAGCTTTTCTCTAGGGAAAGACCACATAGAAGATGCTCAATTGTTTTTGAGTGATCTGTAAATTTGAGTTTCTGTTTTCCATGTTCATTCACAGTGAACATTTTGCTCAGATGGTAAAAAATAATTTCTAAACCTTATTCATTATAGGAAGTGGGGCTCTTGGGAAGGAGGATTGGAAAAGGGCACAGAAGCCTGTGTGACTGGAGTAGGGCTGAGAAGAGAGCTCCAACAAGCTGCCCTGGGGATCTTTCACTCAATGCAGAGGCCAGCTTGAGGGTCTACTGAGATCTTGTCTCCATTGGAGATCTTTAGTTATGGATTCTGTCAGCAAAGTCATTCTAGGAACCCTTGTGTCTCATAGATCCGGAGGCTGTACCAGTGAGGAAATGATGGGCTTTCACCAGCAGAACCAGCTTTAGCAGATCAGATCTAAATTTGGTTTCTTAGATCCTTCCAGGAGATCAAGATGTCTTATCATCACTGTTAGCTCCAGGTTAAGGATGGTACAAGATGTCCGCCGTAGTTCCTGCAGCAGAATGGGGCACTGACTTTGCCTTCAGATCCTTTGCCCTGGAGCAGAGTTGGCTTAACATCTATTAACTCCTGGACTGAGCACTTAATGGAGTGGGGCCGTAGCTCCTGTGTAAAGTCTGCCCCATTCGTGGTTTCCTTTGAACCCATTTTCTCCTTTGCCGCCTGGGTCTCCTAGAGACCTACCAAGAGCAAGCCTATATTCTCATGACTTCCTGGGATTTCTCTGTCCACCTTTTCTCCCGGGTTGACCTTCTTTCCAGGAAGCGTTGCTTTAGATGTTGCCATCAAATCCTCTAACTCATAACAGATCCCAGTCAGCCTGAATCTGAACTCTAGGCAAAGGAGTTAAAGACAAAAGGCTGGGTCTATGGAGCTGGAGAGATAGTTAAGCGGTTAAGAGCTCTGGCTGCTCTTTGCAGAGGACCTGGGTTTGGTTCCCAGAATCCACATGGTGGCTAACAACCATCCTAACTCCACTTCCAGGGGCTCCGTTACCCTTCATGGACACTGCACAACATGAACACACTTGTATACATGCAGGGAATACACTCATACACATAAAAAATAGATAAAATACAAAGACTGGGTCTACAATGGATTGAGTAGGGCGGGAGAGTAGTTCAGTGGTAATGTGTTTAGCAGGCACAAGACTCTGGGTCCCCAAGAGCGGTGGTCCATGCTTTCAATCCTAGTACTCGGGAGGCAGAAGCAGGCAGATTGAGATTGAGGTCAGCCTGGCTGACATAGCAAACTCCAAGCTCCAGGCCAGCTAGAGTTACAAAGAGACTTGTCTGAAAAAAAAAAAAAAAGAAAGAAAGAAAAAAAGAAAAAGAAAGACATCCTGGGTCCTAGCACCATTTAAAACTAAAATATAAAAATACCGGGATGGCAAAGGAACTGCAAATCCATTCTTCCTAGTACAGAAGAATGTGCATTTAAATTTGAATTTGAATAAGAATTCTTATTTATAAGAATTTTAATTTAATATAAGCACAAACATATGCATATAATGTGTATTTATATGTACTCATGTAAACATATAACTACACATACAGATACAGTATATAGACATTTATTTGTTTGCTTATTTATTTAAAGTTTGCATGGAAGTTTGAAAGGACAAGTCTAACAGCTTGCAGAGCTGGAGTTAGGAGAGTGCAGTGTGTGCCCTGTGAAAGATGGAATGATTTTCGAGTATTTCTGAGGCTAAGATAATAAGGCTGCAGGATGGGTCTGTAAGTGAGTAGCTGTGTCAGGCTAGGCCCTGCAATCTTATGCACTGTTACCATCCTTAGATGACATAATCCCTGAGGTTTTCTATCTGCTGTGTCTTTATACTGTGGAGCTCCTCTTTCTAGAAGCTAGCAGGAAGCTTTTCTCTTCCTAAGCCACAGCTCCAAACTCTGCTCACTGCATTATCAAAGGGACAGCAACATCACAAGTGCACATCCATCTGTGTCTTCTCCACCCCCAGATTCTCCCAACAAGCTGCTCAGAGCATCATCCACATTTTGATTCTGTGCATTCTTCTGACATAGCTTCTTTTGGATCCTTGTGCCTCCGTGGGGAACTCAGCTTAATTGAGTGTGGATGTTAGTCCAAATTATCAGCAACCAGATGGCCCAGAGACAAGGGGATTTTGATGTGAGCATCTCTGTCCTTCAGAAGGAAGAGATGCTGCTGCTCAGGCTGCCTGGGATGTGGTGGGTACCAGCAGTCCCAGCAGCTCTCTCACATCAAGGCACAGTCCCATCCTGAGTGTCCCCAGCAATCTGTCTGCAAGCCAGAGGACCTTGCAGGGAGAGTCTGGGGCCACAACAGGGCATCTGGTTCTAGTCAATCCCCTGCCTTTAGTCTGCATATGAAAACTGCAACTCAGATGATCTCCCCACCACCAACCAGGGTCATAAAGTCAGTTTCTGACAGACAAGGAAGTAGAGTTCACATGACTAACTCACAGCATAACTCAGTTTTATCTGAATTCTGGATCTTGGCAATTGAAATATGAGCACTGTTGTTTGGTACACATTGATTCTCTTTTATGATATGAATGAATATAAAAGCCAGTGTCAGAACAAAATATAAATAAGTGGGTGAGAAGAGATGCGTTAAATTTGACTACAGCTCTGTGTAGAGGGATGTGAATTTACAGGGGAAACCTAGAGTCAGTCAAGTGCAGTGGTCTTGGCTAAGCTCTGGCATTCCCAGCCTTAGAATTACCATGAGGAATATTACTCATCCGTGAAGTTCTTTCACATCTAGATTTAGTGCTTATGATAGCTGCAAACTCCTGGGAGGTATTGTGAACAAATGTTTCCACAAAGAAGCTGCACTTTCAACTGAACCTGCTGTAAGACAGATTAAAGCTCCAATGATTAGAATGTTGCAGGTCCATCCAGAGCCCAATTACAGTTTGTCCTGGGCTATCTTTAGCCCCTCTTAGTCATTCCTTGCCCACCTCTGTCTGACCCAACATCATGTGACTAACAGATTAAAATCTTTTGGAATTAACCAAACCCTAGTTTCTGCCAACCGAAAGCCTAGGAGTGGCATCAGATAGTACCTGAGACCTGGAGCTGAGATTTCCCTGCTTTACTGTAGCTGCCAACTTAATGTTTCCACCAATGTATCTGAAAAGTGTCTTGATATATGACTTTCTTTGTTCCATTACTGGAAAACTTCTTGAAACTGCTTCCATGTTGGAACGTGGAATTTCTATTAACCTAAATCTGTGTTACCAGTGGTCACTCATCTTAGCTCCAAGAATAAACTGTTTTCTTCTTTTTGAGGGGAAAGTCTTCCTTTTATGTCCACAGCATTCTTGCTACCCATATTGCCTGGTGCTCTGGTTTCGTTGTGGTTTGTCCCTCAAGAAGTCATGTATATTGGCAGCTTGGTTCTCAGGGTAGCAGTGTTGGGCAGTGGCAGAATTTTCAAAAGATGGAGTGTTTTAATTTCATGAAGTTCCTCCCTGAGGAGTTATGGACAGTTGATGGCTTGTAGGGGAGGGGGAGTCAGTTTTCTTTTGAAAATATTTTCTTACAATGAAAAGAAAAAATGAAGGAAAATTAAGTAAAGTTGGGCTGAAGAGATGGCTCAGTGGCTAAGAGTGTTTGTTGCTCCTGCAAGGACTGAAGTTCAGTTCCCAGCACTCACATAGGGTGACTCACAGTCTTTTGGAACTCCAGCTCCAGGGGATCTGATGCCCTCTTCTGGCCTCTGAGGCCATCCGAACTCACATGCACAAATCCACACGCAGACATACCTATACATGTGAATAAATTTTTTTTTGGAAAAGAAAATTAAGAAAATGTGAATAAACACTTTAAAATTGAGTGGTACAAAGAGCAAGGTGCATATAAATAAACAAAAAGCTTCTCAGTATCCAGTCAGCAGGGAAGTCAAGTCACAGGCATAGTCTCATTAGGATAACTTAGAACAGTGGTTTTGACAATAGTAAGTGTTGACGAGGACAAGAAGCAGCAGGAACTATTCCATATTGCTGCTGGGAGCAAAAAGTGGTGTAACAACTCATTTGGCAGTTTTTCGTATAATTACACATAATGCTTGTCTTTAGATCTACTCTCCTAGGCAAGAACCTTAAGCAACGACTATATTCGCAAAGTATTTGTATAAGGATATTAATACTTTTTATTCATAATTGCAAAAGCTGAAAATGGACTAAATGTACAACAGAAAACTTTCCACCAACTGCTCAGCGAAGAGTAATGGTGAACACCTCAGCCAGGTGGATGGATTAAAGAATGGGAAAAAAGTCAGTCACATAATAATACGTACCTGAGAGTCCATTTATATGAAGTCCTATGGCATCCCAGGGTGCCTGCATTTGTACCCACAAACTGACATACGGCACACATATACATGAAATTTAAAAAACAAAATAAGAAAATTAAATAAAGTTATATAGACACTTCAAAAATGGGAGAGTGGTGCATTAAACACATGATGTGTACGACACATACACTGCATGCACATGGCCACAGAATCTGACCCCGTGTTTGTTCAGAGTTAGCATTACTAAAGAGAGCCTTTATTGTTGCTGATGAGGAAAAGAAAAGGATTTTCGCATTAGAAAAATTTTCTTCTTTTGTTTAGGTTGGATAATTTTTATTGATCTAACTTGATGTTCACTCATACGTTCTCTAACTTTTTAAAATATTTATTTATTCGGGATAGGAACTATGTATGTTATAGTGCACATGTGGAGGTCAGAGGACACCTTTTGGGAGTTGGTTCTCCTTCCTTCATGTGGGTCCCAGGGATGGAACGCAGGCCCCCAGGCTTAGGGCAAGCACCTTTATCTGCTGAGCTGTCTCTCCAGCCCATCACTCAGACACTCTTTAACTTAAGTCTGTCTAATAATATTTCATTTAGACATTGAAATCTGTTTGTTTCCTGCTTTCTTTTTTCTTTCTTCCGACCCCTCGCCCCCAGTTTTTCTGGCGCTAGGGATCAGTACAGGGCCTGTGCATGCTAGGCAAGTTCTCTACTACTCAGCAATGTCCACAGTCCCTAGACACTAAACTTTTTCAATTTTAGAATTTTAACTCAATTTTTTTTTTTTTTTTTGGACACAGAGTCACACTTTCTAGCCCTGACAGGCCTGGAATTCGCTATGTAGACCAGGATGGCCTCGAAATCACAGAGATCTGCTTGCCTCTGCCTCCCAAGTACTGGGATTAAGGGGGTGTACCACCACACCTGGCTCTACTTGGTTTTTAAAAACTATTACTTTATGTGTATGAATGTATTGCCTACATGTATGTAAGTGCACCCATGTCATACAATGCCCATGGAGATCAGAAGAGAGTGTTGGATCCCCTGGGACTGGAGTTGCAAACAGTTGTTAGGCACCACATAGGTATTGGGAATTGAATCCAGGCCTTCTGCAAGAGCAGCCAGTGCTCTTAATCACTGAGCCATCTCTCCTGCCTCTCAACCTGGTTTTTTGATGTTTTTTATGTACAACACTTCTTATCTTCTAATTGACTATAACTAGTGTTGAAGCCACAGCTTTAAAATTACTATAAAACTGCATTATTGGTCCTGCAAGGTGGCTCAGTGGATCAAAGCACTTGTTGCCAAGCCTGATGACCTGAGTTTGATCCCTGGACCCCATAGCGGAAGGAGAGAACTGATTCCTGAAAGCTGTTCTCTGAGCCCCACATGTGCTGTGGCATCTCCATGCCTCCCTCATAATAATACATAACTAAATGCATTTTACTTTTTATGGGTGCAGGATGCCCCAGCTTGGGTTCCCACACTTGCAGAGCTAACACTTCTACCCACTGAGCCATTTCCCCAGCCAATTAATTTCCAAAAACAATGTAGAGGGTAACTGAGGAAGACACCTGACATGGACCTCGTGCCCTCCATGCACATGCATGCATGCTATCCACATGTACACACATACACACACACACACACACAATAACATAAAATGCTATACTTTAAAATTAACATAGGCGCTAACACATTTTGAACCTTCATCAGTACAAGCAAACCCACATTCTAGAATGAAAGTGTGTCAGCCCTGCCCATCACCTGAGAGGGGGCAGGATCTTGCTGTGAACTTGTCTCAGCTGAGCCTGTGGGTTTTAATTCCTGCCTCCACTAAGTGACAGTATGGAGAGGTAAGGCCACTGGAAGAGCTCTTTGTCGCTGACATTTCCTGGGAAGAATGGCTCAGTGCCATGCAGGGCCACAAGGGGAGGCACCAGCCTTCAGAGGTAGGAACTAAGTTGTCAGATGAGGGTGTTCCCCACCAGGCAGGAAGCAAAACATAGATATTGGGGTTTGTGGTTTAAGGGTTGTCACGACTTTCACACATCCGCCAAAGTGGGCCTGCCGGGGTCATGTAAGCAGCTTTGCCCCTTATCTGTATCTATGGCTAATGAACGTTAGCTAGACTAGTACAGAGAACACTTCTTCATGACACAAAGGGAAGAGCTTAAGTGCAAGCACAGCAGGCAAATGTTGAAGAGGATTGAAAATAACACTGGGTAAGACCTGCCCCCTACCTTGACCCTCATGTCCCTCTGTGCTGCAGGTTGCACGGTCCTTGCCATTAACTTGTTAGAGATTCCCAGACTGAGTGAGCACGTTTCTACCTCAGGGCCTCTGTACTTGCTGTCCCGCGTACTTGGAAAGCACTTCCCCAGAGAGATCTGTAGATCTCCTACTCACCTGCTCACAGATTCCCTAACCCTCCAAATTGTAGCTTTATCAGCACATCTAACCCTGTTTTCTACTTTTTTTTTTTAATCTCTGTAACACTGATCACCATCTAACTGCCCTGTGCTTTGTGTTTTATTATCTGTTCTCCACTAGAATGAATGACCCCCTAGGGAAGGATGTGTTGGACTTGATTATTAACATACCCTTAAGCCCAGGGTCTTCTAGTGAATTATAAGGGAAAAACAGACATAATGTGAATAGGGAATGGAGAAATGAAGTTTCCTTTCTACAGAGAAGTTAAAGGTTCAACATAGCTGTATCTCAATGAAGGGGTATATACATATGACAATATCCAATATGGACAAGACAGAGACATCATATGTAAAGTATACACAACACATACACACACACACACACACAAACACCTACACTCATACACACGTTTGTTTGTTGAGACAAACACCCACATCCATACCCACACCTATACCCATACACATACACACACACACACACAAACACCTACACCCATACACACACATACACGCACACACACACACACACACACACACACACATTCCCTGGAAGATCTTCAAAATCTCACTCATGCATTGACTCACACCTACAGATCATCTGAACCATTGGAGACTTTATCACTGAAGAAAGGAGACATTAATTCCTATTTACGGCTTCAGAGAAGGGCAAGAAATCTGGCACATGTTGTGACAGGTACAAAAGAACAAATACTGAATAGTTCTATTGAAATATCCACAGGGTCAAATTCAGAAGGTAAAGATTACCAGGAATTGAGAGAAAGATGAGGAATTATCTGCACGATGTAAAGTTCCAGTCTGGGAAGATGCATATGTCTGGCATGGATGGCGGTGCTGCTGTGCAACACACACGTGTTCAGTGCTGATAGACCTAAAACCAAACAGCGTGGATTTTTTTATACGTAACTCACCGCAGAAGCTTTTTTTTTTTTTTAATATTCTATGCTTCTGTCTTGGACATTTTATCTCTTTTCCTTCTTCTAGGCATAAGGTAGAATCCGAAGGATCTAAAAAGAGTAGTTGATCACTGTTACATGGAGTAAACCTCAAACACACATGAAAAACAACTATACATGCAACCCCTGTGATTATCTGCCCTTTTTTTATTTCTGGTGCTTTTCATTCCCATTAAATAGAATAAAATCTTTTTTTTCTGAGCTTAGTTTTTGTTAATTTATTGTATTTATAAAAATTAATATATTGTATCTCATGAGGGGCCACAGATGTTTGTTCCCTAGATTTCTATCTTGTTCTGCGTTTTGAACAGCCTAAGTATACCTTGCAATCTCTAAAGGTTTATTTGTGATCAGTATCAAACAGTCATAATCTACATGTAAAACACCATTTAAAGTAACTCTTGCCAGGTGTGGTGGCACATGCCTTTAAACCCAGCACTTGGAAGGCAGAGGCAGGAGGATTTCTTATGAGATGGAGGCCAGCCTGGTTTACATAGTGAGTTCCAGGTCAGCTGTGTCTACATGGAGACCCTGACTCAAAAAGATCAAAACTAAATCTCTAAAACAAAAGCCTCTCAATGTGTTCCCTTCCATGTGATTTAGCATATTTTCCATCCTGTGCATTGGGCTTTGAAATGGTTTTATTAGTTTAATGGAAGCCATGTGGGAATTACCTTATTCACATAATGCAAGTTTAAGGAGACCGTCTCATTGCTCTTATTTTAGACAGCAGAACCATGAACATCCACCACAGAAGACTCTCCTCAGAACCTGAGGGTTAGCACTTTAAAAGCTTCACACGGCTTCCTAGCTCATTTGTCGTTAGATGACATTTCAATAAATAAGTTTTCCAGTTTAAGGGTTGTTGATGACTTGGTGTAATAATTCTGTGCACGGTGCTCATTGTGTGAGCACTGGGAGTCTAAGTGTGTTGCAGTTCTATGAGCACAGATATCATCACTACATAATGATGTTAATATATATTTACTTTTGCCTAAGCAGAACATAAGACAATTGTATATTCACATGGAAAAATTCAGAGTTGTCTTTAAAAATAAGGAATTATTCTAGAACAAGATGATCAGGTCCCATAGATTGATCTTGGAGTTGTGGTTTTTTGGGGGAAATATTCTTTCATTTTGCTGTTTCTGCATCACTTTCCTGGGCCAGATCTCTTGGGTGTCATCTTGACATCTCTGAAAAACATAAATCATGACAGGCTGGCAGTAAAAAGTGACAGGAGGTGATGGACCGATTTGCACTGACAGATCTCTGTAGTGACTGTGTGATGGGGGCTATAAGTTGCAGAAGTCTAGATTATACACCATATTCTTCATATGACTCCAGATCTGCCAGAGGACACAGCAAGACCCACAATGAGCAGACAGAAATGCAACACAGAGCAGAGTATAGCCTGGACTCCGGCTCAGCAGTCCTCACACCCCTCTCTGACAATTCTTCTGCAAGTCTGTGAGAGCTTTTTAGAGGGCGGTCACTGGCTTCCCTCAGACAAGAGAATCGAAGAGGGAGGTGCAAGGCCTATCATGGCCTTGAAAGTTACACACTGTCACTGCCACTCTGTTCTATTGGTCACACGGGATGGGTCTGAGCCAGCATTGATAGGGACACGACTAGAGCACAACCACCAGAATCTGGAGCCTTTGGAAGAAAGGAAGTTGGGTGCAGCCTCATACTCTGCTCCTCCGAGTTCTATCCTGGACTGCCCCCCCACTTCTCCTACACAAGGAATCTCTGAGAAGACACATCTGCTGTTGCCAACCACTGGATTACTTCTACAACTTTAATTCCCTAAGACATCTGTTTCTACGTCAGATGTTAGAACTCACTGAGGGGGTGTGTGTGTGTGCATTCTGTTTTATGTATTCTATTTGATTCCAACAATTCTAGGACATTAGAAAAGAGTACTTTCATCCTGTTCCTAGTCATGTTGATGTAATTGATCTGAAGTGGATCTAGCCATTATTTTTTAATATGTTTGTGTGTGTGTGTGTGTGTGTGAGAGAGAGAGAGAGAGATGCAGAGAGACAGAGACAGAGAGACACAGAGAGATAGTGAGAGACACCGAGACACAGAGAGAGACAGTGAGAGACACCGAGACACACACACACACACACACACGCACACACACACACACACAGAGAGAGAGAGAGAGAGAGAGAAGAGAGAGGTGTTAGTGTGCTAGTTTGTATGGGGGTATGTGTATACATGCACCACTGCATGTATATAAAGGCCAGAGAACCATCTTTGGGTATCAGCCTTCGCCCTTCCACCTTGTTTGAGACAAGGCCTCTTTGCTGCTTCAGGTGCCAGGCTAGCTGGTCTGGGAGCTTCTGGCTACATTTCTTTGGGGTCTTTTTACCCTAACTGCCTAGCCAATTCCTACCTCCTTTTCTTATTACACCACCTCTGAAGGGGTTACCCAAATTGCCAATAGGGGAAGCTCACTACCACTTGGAGGCAGGATCAGGGGCTCTCTCAGGCAGTCCCCTGGATTCTCAGGCCCTCTGCTAGATAGAGGCCAGAGGGAGGCCAGAACTCAGCACTCTGGCGGTCTGCTGAGATCCCAGCCTCTACACCGATGGAGGTCCGAATCCACCCTCTCATGCTGTCTCCAAGTTTACAAATCTTACTGTACCAGTAGACAGTGTTTTCATGCCTACACCCAGGTAGCCACCCTCTCTTCTTTGTTTGTTTTTGTTTTCTTAAACTGGATATTCCTGTAGCCCCAACTAGCCTGTAACTTGCTATGTAGACCTGGCTGGCCTTGATCTCATGGAGATCTGCCTGCCTCTGCCTCTCCAAAGTTGTGATTAAAGGTGTATGCCACCATGTCCAGCACCATCTGGTTTTTAATGCAGCACAGAAATTGTCCCCACTTTTCAAAGCCTTCTAGAAACTTCACAAGTTATTTTTAAGAACTCACATAAGTGTCAGCTGTCAGATTGCTTCACTGTTAATTCAGTGTGTAACAAAAAGCTCTGCTGTTATTGTCCTTGTTGAATTAGCAAGAGGCAATCAACAAGAAATTAAAAGATAATAAACTTGGATGGGAAGAAGATGTGGAAGAGGGCGTGGAATGAAGAATATTGACCTTGGAGAGCATTGCCTCCAGGCGTGTGCATGAAGGCCATCACAAGTGGACTTGGAATTCCTTCCAGACAGTACATGCCAGCTTCTACCTGTGAGCCCTGCTTCCTTCACCCCAGGCCCAGGGAACTCATTTGTCATGAGTTCTGAGGCTTGCTAAAACACTGGCTTCCTATCTTTCTGAACAAAACCTATTCTTTGCATCAGAGACTTTGAATGAGTTCTGAGGGATGGCCAGGAGTCATAAATAGGGTCACATGCTTTACAATCAACCAAGTACAATTTCTTAAAATAAGTTTTTATTGATTTCAGAATTTCATACAAAGTATTTTGATCAGATTGGGTCCCCCTCTCCCATTCAGCCCTTCCTCCCTACCGCTCCTCCATTCCATGTCTTCCATTTTAATCTATCCTTTTCTTTTCTTTCTTTATTTAATTTTTGTTCTTTAAGGCCCCGTCAACTCCAATTTGTGACTTCCAAGTGGGGTCCATGCCCAGGAGTCTGGTCAATCTATATTTAGAAACAAAAACCTATAAAGAGGTATCAAATTAAGTGATACCACAAGACTACATACACCCTTTTTCTAGTAGGAGTAGCATCTTTATAAGAAGAGACACTAGCATGTTCTCTTTTCCATGGGCATTGGCCAGGGTAAAATCCCATGAAAATAAACAAGAAGGCAGCTATCTACAAGTCAGAGCAGGATCCCTCCACTAGAACCCAACCATGATGGCACTTTGATTTTACATTCCCAGCCACCAAAACTGTGAAAAGGAAATTTCTGTTGTTTAGGCTAGTCTATGGCCTTTGTGTTACAGCAGCTCAAGCTGACTAATACACTTCCCACCCTGCTGGTTGGATCTTTCTAGCTCTTACATGAACTTTATGTTGGTTCCATCTACCTCGGAGTGCTTCTGTTCTGTTGAATACTAGTGTTACTGGAGTTGGTAAGGTCAGAGCCTGGGCTCCAGAAACTCTAGCAAGCTAGGCTGAGCCAACTGTCCTTAAAAGGACAATTAAAGAGACAAAGTAAGGGCTAGGGAGATGGCTCAGTGTGTAAGAGCACTCATTATGTGAGCTTGAGGACCTGAGTTCAAATCCCAGCATTCATGTAAAAAAAAACTGGGCATGGTTACATGCAAGCTTGGGAACCCCAGTGCTAGGAAAATGTGTTGGGGGTGTGATACAGGAGGATCTCTGGGTGGATGGAGCTTGATGAGTTCTAGCTTAGCTCCAGGTTCAGTGAGAGGCTCTGTCTCAAGGGAATAGGCAGAGAATGATAGAACAGGACACCAGACATCCTCCTCTGGCCTCCACATACATGCATAGGGGTACACACGTATACCACACACACATTTGCTACACACACCACCAACACACACACATACACACACACACATACATGCTTCTTAAAACAAAACAAAACAACAACAACAACAATAAGCCCCCATCCCCAAACCCAAGTCCCCAAACCAACAACAACCAAAAGAGAGGGAATTAACTGTGGAGATGTATGGAATATGTCCACATTAAGAAGTGGAACAAAGAGGTCCAGTGCCACCCTCCCCCTCTCCTGAAGCCTATCATCCAGACATGAAGTGTAGGTTTAAATAGAGGGCAAGAGGCATATAGAATTAAATATTCCTGGTCTGTGTATTGTCCAGGCTTTTACTGATTCATCATCTGGGCTCCAGTCTCGTCTGCAAGGTGGTTTGACAAGCTGTTGGACCTGTGTGAAATCTTTTCCTCAGACAAGCTCCTCTAGCCTTTCTCCTTCTTTCAGCATGGTGTTTCTGCGAGACTCCATTGTTTCAATAGTTTGACTGACCATTGTTTCAATAATGTGATGCCAGAGTGTCTCTTTTGAAGATCTTCATTCTTCCCAGGACAGAATGCATTTGTTGCAACATCTTCCTGCTTTTTACTCTGAGCATGTAATGTCCTTGATGGCCTTCAAAACCACCTTAGCGTAACTATTTCTCTCCCAGGTCCAACACTGTGTGTGCCGTGCTGAATATCTATCTGTTGGAATCCAGACCTTAGCCTCTACTTTCCCAAAGAGGCTGACAAAACTTTTAAAGGAAAGTTGTGTACCAGCTCTGCCTCTCCCTCAGTTATCCCCAGTGACCAAAAAGCAGCTACAACTTGAGGCTTGAGCGAAACAACTTCAACCAAACAAAGACCAGATTCTTTCTGTAGTGGTGATTTAAACAAAATGCATTCCTCTATAGGGTTTTATTTGGAAGGTTCTGAAGTTCCATTTTTTGAAAACAAACAAATGATTTTTCTTTTAAAAGACAGCTGTGGTGACCTAACATTTCTATTCATTCTCACCTGGGGAAACTTTGTCATTTGAAAGATTTTACTTTTCTATGGTCTTTCCAGGGCTGCAGTGAATAAGGCTTGACTCTGCAGCTATATTTCATGACGTGTCATTACCTTTCTGCCACAGCAAACTAATGGATGGCTGGGAGGAAAGATACAATTTGGAGGCAATTAATTCTGCTTCAAGTCCCAATTCACCAATGCTAAATAGCACTCAATTCCTGACTTAAGCCTCAGAGTAACCTATGGAAGGCAGCCTGGGCTGTTCTTCAGCGTAGCCCCACTCTGCAAAGGGCCTGCCTTTTGTTCCACTTCCTCTTGGCCTGTGCTTGGGGGCAATTACATTGGTGATGGGGCTGCCCCTTGTTCAGTTTACAGTGCCCACAGGCTGCTTTATGCCCTGATTTACAGCATGAAGAGCACCTCTGGTATGCTGGGGCTTGAGACTTGTTAATTTGTCCCAACCACAGCAAGACTCATGCTGCCATCTGCTTGCAACGCTGCAACAGGACCACTCAAGGAACCAGCTTGTCTTTGTCTCCCTCCCTGTGGCTGCTTGCTCTACTCTGGAAATGGAATCAGACAGCCAAAAAAAAAAAAAGCCTTGCTTACTAGCATCATCCTAAGCGGGAGGCAGAGCCAGAGGCTGGCCCACAGACATCACCACTGGGATTACAGAGCCTTCCACTTACGATTTACAAACACAAGGGGAAATGGTTGTTAGGCAACTGCTGCTAAGAGATCAGCTCTTAAGCCCCTGTCTCTTCCTCTTTTCCTCTTACAGGATCACCGACGGCTGCAGGCAGACTTCTGGGAGCAGTTATATTTGCTGACTAAATCTAGAAACCAAGTCTAGGTCAGTGGACTTCATACATGTCTATCACTGACGTTTGTCACTTCCAGAGAGCTGAATCTCAGTTAATAGCTACAGCCTTCCCCTTCCATGGTCTCAAGTCAACTTTAATCACTGGTTAGCCACCTTGACCACAGTTCAGCATCCAGTGCCTCTGTTTCTCAACTGCTTGTTAGAGTTATTGGCTATGGTATGATGACTTTAGCCAGTACCTGGTTCAGAGTAAGTCTCAACAAATGTGGATGTACTCCCCACCATATTGCGCTCACCCCATCCTTTGTGAGCCAAGTCAGAGGTGGGAATCAAGCAAACACAGAGGGCAGAACCCTGAGATGGAGCTGAGATAATCTTGTTTTCTAGCTCCGTGTTGATATGCGTATAAGATAGATTCATCCCACAAGACAAGGATGACAGCTCACACTTGACAGCATAAATTTGGGCCACAGTTCCATGCCACTTACCTACACCAAGTCCTTGCAAACGTCACAACAACTTCATGGGATTGTTGCTATTTTTCATTATTTCCATCTCACAAATGAAAAATATAAGGTCTGTAGACATGAAGGAACCTCCCTAACTGACATAGCTGAGTGCCAGGGTCTCCATGCTGCCATATTGGTTGATTGGATTGCTGTGCTTTGGACCTAGAATACCCTTCAGAGGCCTATGTGTAAAGGCTCAAACCTTAGCTTCCCACTGTTGGAGATGGTAGAACCTTTCTTTCAAAGGTGGGTCCCAGTGGAAGGACTTCTCTCTCTGCTTGTCACACACCATGAGATAGCAGCTTGGCCTTACCGCACCTTCCCAGCATGCTGTGCCTCTCCATAATCCTAAAAGTAACAGTCAACTAACCATGGATTGAAACTTGGAAAATTATGTGTCAAAATAAACCTTCCCTCCTTATCAGTAGATGATCTCGGGTGTTTAGCCACAGTGATAGAAAATTGATTAACATAGTATACTCAGCCAAGCCACCGTCTGTCTTCCAGAATTATAGAAAGGTACAGTCTGAGGACCCCAGATGGTGTAATTTTGACATTACCATCTAGAACACCCTGCCAGAGTTGAATCCTTCCACTTGGGAGGAAGCTGAGGACAAAGTGGCTTAAATGATGGAGTGTGGTATGAAAGTTTTAAAACCAAAGAGAATTTGCTAGGATTTGTCATTGTGTCATACTAGCTAGTGACATCTCACAGTCCACTCTTTCTAGGTCACATTTTAGTGTGATCCCATATCCCAACGTCTTACCTGCTACTTCTGTTTCACAAGACTAAGCTGAGGACCCCCTGCGGTGAGGACCCCCTGGGGTAAGGTACAGTCACAGAGTACTTCTCTAACAGCGGTGGTGACTCTCCTTGTTCTCAGGTAATTCATGTCACTGAAGTGGCCCAGTCTGAGGTTCCAACTCTGGTGACTGACTCCATGACCCTTTCCATTGTTGCCTGAAGGGTAGCAGAAGCGTGTACACAAACCAGAGGTCTGGCGAAGTCCCACATAGGTTGCATGCATCCTCAGAGATGTTGAGCGGGTACCAACAGGAGGATGTGTGTATATAGGAAAAGTGCTCCCTGGGAAACAGATACCTGAACCTGCCTCCATCCTCATCATGCCTGGGCTTTATGGCCAGAGAGAAGACAGAACATCTTCAGTGTTCTTGGGCCCGCTTTTCCCAGATGCTGGACTCTGAGGTTAAGTTGATCTTAACTCTCATGATGACTTGATATTCCTCTACTGAGGCTCAATTCATCTCAGAGTTTATTGCCAGATACCATGTTAGAAATATATAAAATAATTTTTCAGACAAATTCAAGGCCATCATGTGCCCAGTGACTTTGCCAGGTAGAAGATGGTGCAAGTTCAAAAGCCATGCTGGGGGAAATCAAAGAAAGATGTAGTTAATCTACAGTATGAGGAAGTGGGAAGGTAGCCAGCCCAAGTACTAAGCACTTCAAGTGTGAAATCCCATCTAATTCTTAAAAGCATTTTCTACAAAGTGAACGTATTTCAAGTCATTTCACACATGGTTCTTAATGCATACAACTCAAGAAGGCCAGAGCCACAGTGGGTTTGGCTTAAAGCAAAAACCTGAATTTTTTGTCCCATATTGCATTTTTTTCAGCATTTATGGAGCACTTACTGGGCCCCAAATAGTTTGCCATATACAAAGCATATATTGCCTTATTTAACCGTCAACAAATCCTTCTGAGATAGAATGCATTTATCTAACTTCTCAGTAAAATGAGTCTTAAGTAACTTATATTATAAGTAAAAGAACAAAATCTGAGTTCAATTCTGTCTTGTTTCAAAAGCTATGCTCTTTGTCCAATACCATAAGATTCCTTATCTTTCAAAAAAAATGGGACTTAAGAGATAGATCAGTGGTTAAATGTGCTTACTAATCTTCCAGAGGACCCAAGTTCAGTTCTCAGCACCCATACTGGGCTGCTCACACCCTCCTGTAACTCCAGCTTCAAGTGATCTGACAAACTTCCGGACTTGATGAGCACTGCACTCAAGTACATATAACACCCTGCCCCTGACCACACCCCAGACACACAAGCATGGTGTTTAACAGAAACAGTTTTCTCTCAGCTGTTTTTGATCCCTGGTTGGTTGAATTTATGGATGGGGAACTTTGGAGATGTGGAAAGCTGATTGGAACTTCCAACAGGGCAGAGGACAGGAGCCAGAAGCAAACAGTACATGTCATAGGGAAATCTGCAGCCACAGAACAGGGGCAGGGTACTCCAAAATGGCCTAGTGGTTTGCTCTGAGACCACAGAAAGGCAAGAAAGCAAATGCTCTCTCCTCCCAAGTCCAGGAAGCACTTCCTGGGCCTTTTCTCTAAGGCAAAAATAACTTATTTGTTATAGGAGCCTTTTCTTAGATGATCCTCTGTTCTCTTCATTTTCATTTCTCTTCTTCTGTTTTGTCTGCACCACTGGACTACCCTCCACAGAGGGCTTTCCCACACCACTGGGCTACCCTCCACAGAGGGCTTTCCCACACCACTGGGCTACCCTCCACAGAGGGCTTTTCCACACCACTGGACTACCGTTCTTGTAGTCTTTCTTTCTTGGTCTTCCAGGACCTCATAGCATGTAGGAATAGTAGGGTATTAACAGTTAAGTAGGAGGGTTTGCAGTTGAGTTTGGAGATGTGCAAACTACCTTTGATACTCAATTAGGGTGACCAGTTTGCCCCCAGTTTCCCTGAACCTTCTCATATGAGAACAAGTCCTACATCTTGAGATACCCCTTAGTGTCAGACAGATCAGAGAACTGGCCACACCATACTAATGGGATGAGAATGAAACTATACGGCTGAGGCCTGTATATCAAATCAGCATCGAATACCAACTGTCATTTGCTTGGACGCGACTTCCTTTACTTGGAACAAAGAGGTATCCTCTAGACCCTTGCATGGTTTGTGAAAAACACAGATTGTGGAGCCTGCCCAGAGTTGGGATTCCCTAGGTCAGGGTTTCATGGAGAGTACATGCCTGGCAGATCTCCAGATGATGAGCTGTTGACCCAGCCCCACATTCTGAGAAGTGTGCTCCACTGCTGATGGACCTTCCTGCAGAAAGTGCCAGATTCCCCCAACCGTGATGACGCCGGAACCTTGCCACTAAGGCTGACCTTGTACATGCCCATTGAGCCATTTTATTCCCTCCAAAGTCTTGATTGTTCAGAGAATGAGGGTGAGTGATAGACCAGCAACATGACCACCATTGATTAATGAGCCCCCCGCTGCCCTTGTGCCTTCAGGACACTCCAGCATGCAGCTTTTGCCCTCCAAGCCCTGCATTTAGAGGAAAGAAATAAGAGGTCTCTTTAGAAAGCCTTGAAGGAGCAAGGCGCAAGGGGTTGGGCAAAGCTACAGATCACTGGAGAAATACCAACCTGACCCTCTCCAGCCCTCAACAAAGCCTTTTTTTGAGTGATTAGCCCCAGAGAAAGGTGATTTGTTAAAACCCTGGGTTCATGCTTTTGTGTCCCAGGCCTAGGACATCTGGCATGAGCGAGGGAGCTCTCTGATACCAGGCCGGAGGCCCCATTCTCATCCACTGGACTGTGCATCATTGAAACACTGGCTACTCATTCTCATGCTAATCTGTGAACTCCCAGAGCAGATGTGAAACGTTTGGTTCTGTTCTTGCTCACTTGTAAAGAACTAATGCAACTTTTTTAAAGGGAAGGGCAGAGTTGGGCTCAGAGAGGGGCGAAGGTGAAGGAGGAAGGAAGAAAGGAGGGGCCTGGGTTGAATTCCAGAGAGGAATGAAAATTTACTTCAGTGACTTTCTCTCTTGGTGGGCCAAGTGCTGCAGATTATGTGAACTTCAGTCAAACCAACATGAAGCAGGAAATGTAAATGAATATTATGGCAGTGAGATATGACCAGCTTATAATGCATACAACATTTATTATGATGTAAAGGCAGAAAGACATAGAAGGTTCTGTCTAGTGAGATCCACTGACTTTTTTTTCTCTCTGCCTGTGTAAAAGCTTTGTCCTTGGAAGCAAGAAGTCTCCAAAGATTTACTTGACAAACACATTATACTTGAACTACTTTGTATTTAGAATGCTATTAAAGATTGGGACCAGCTTAACCGAAAGCCAGTGGTTGTTCAAAGGCTATACCTATGCTTTTGGTACCTATTTCCTTTTTCCTATTGATGGAGAAAGGCATGTAGATTTGGAGAGAGAGGAACAGATAAATAACATCAAAAGCTGTCAGGCATTTGATACTGTTACTCCTATGTGGCTCATTTGAGTAAAGTGCCCATATTATTGATGAAATTGTAAATCTGTTAATGACAACATTGATTCAGTGGAATATCTAGATTTGTTTCCTAAGCTGTCATCAGGAAACTTCGTAGGGAGAAAGACTTATGATGCATTTGCTGATGGCAGACTGTCCCTCTAACCTAGGATTTGTGATCTGCTTAATGCATGCCACAGACGGAGGCTGACATCTGCAAAGCATGCCAAGTCAGGATTGTTTACACCTCTCATCCAAACGTCCTCTGTGCCCCACTAATTCACATCAGTCACTTTAACAGTTCTGATACATCAAGAGCATCTGCATGCTAAGTGAGCAGACAGCTACTACATCTCAACTTTCTTAAATCAGTGGCTTGCACTTCCCTAATCATAAGAATGACCTAGAAAACTTGTTAAACATGGAACTTCCAGGGAGCTTCCCCAGAGTCATGTTCACAGGTATGGCAGAAGGGGTAACCCAGGTAAGTCTGAGCACCAGAAACATCTGGCTCATGTTGCTAAGATTATTTGTGAGGTGTCCAAGGGATGGGCAGAAGCTGGCATATAACTTAGCTGAGCAGCCTTCTCTCACAATGCTGGCTTTTCTTCCTTTGTAGGTAAAGTGTTTGGACCATTTCTGACCTTTGATACTTTGGGATGCATATTCTCCCTTTACTCACATACTTGGCATTTCTGGCCATTTGTTTGCAGATATCTGGCATTTACTTCTCTCCGGAAAGTGTTTCTGTATCATTGCTTTTCTGTGTCTAGGAGGAGAGACATGGGGACATTGAGAGATGGAGTTCTTCAGGTTTCATACCTCTTGATACCATAGGGAAAAAATGCTCCCTAAACCATGGTTTGGAAAACTGGCAAAATCATCATTTTTATCTTTGACATCCAGAGAGATCTGGGGAGGGGAAGGTCAGCACAAATACAAGGTGGCTCTGTCCTTGAGGCCACTGCTCCATGATGGCCTGTCCTGAGTGGAGAACACATGAATTCATGGAAATTTTCTATCAGTGGTTCATACTGCAAGCTTGTTATACACACACATGCACACAGACACACACACACCCTCAAATACGTATGCATACATGTACATGCACATAAACCTTTTCAAAACCTTGGCTGTGTTTTTGAATGTCTATCTCTACCAAGGAGCCAGGTCCACATTTCTTATCAGGGATCATTCTGCTCATCTGAATCAGAGGCTGGAATGAGGCACCGGTTCAGGTGATCCTGAGGGACCACATGTAGACAAGAGCCCTTCACTGCCTCCTGAACCTAAGGAAGACCTCACAAAATGGTGTTAACCAACATCTCAGTAGTATGGGCAACTCAGCCGAGGTATCTTGTTCACATCTTTCTGAGAAGTTGCCTTTCCCCTAGTCCCACTCAATCCACTCAGCCTGTTTTCATTCTTGCCTTGATGCTTCCACTCATTTCTGCCCTCTTGATTGTCCTCTCCCTCTCCCTCCCCACTGTCCAAATCATAGCCATGTAATAAAGCAGCTTCCACTCAGCCTTTGGATAAACCACCCGGGAAATATTTAATGATAATTGTTCTTACAGTGTTGACTGGGTTGTCTGACCATTATCTAGAGTATTATAGTGGTCATATCATGATTTTAGATATTTAAAACAAACATTCATGAGAGAATCCCACTTCTCACCACATCAGTCAATGGGCCTTTCATTTATATTTTTTATCCTAAAAGAATCTAAACAACCAAACTCTCAATAACTTCCTTTAAACAATTTTCTAACTTCCCTTAAATGGCATGCCTCTTGTCTGGAAGCTACTAGATCGGGCAGGAATTGTGTTGATTCAGCCAATGCTAGGCACGTGCTATGAAAACTGTGGTAACAACCAGGCTGTAAAAATGTTCCGTTCACTTGAAGAGACCAGACAGCATTTTCTGCCTTTGTTTTCACAAGCCACTGTCACCAGATATTTTGTCCTGTCTGCACCCAGAAATGCGTATCATTATTTTTCCATATTGAAGCCATTTTACTTAGAAAGGACTATAGAAGTCCCCCTTACCCATGATTTCATTTTCCAAGGTTTCAGTTGTCAATGGCTAACCATGACATAAAAATATTAAATGGAAGATTCTAGAAGCAAAACAGTTTATAAGACTTAAATAAGGAGACATTCTGAGCAGCATGCTTAAATTTTGCATGATACCATCCAGGACATGAATCATCCTTTGTCCAGTGTGCCCGCTGTCTGTATACCACCCTCCTGTTAGGAACCATCTTGACTGTAACAATTACATGTCCGTGTTTAGATAACCCTTGTTTTCCTTAATAACAGTCCCAATCATGGGATTAGTGATGCTGGCATTTGAATATATTCTGAAGAGAATTCTCATGGTTCTCATCCCACATCATTACAAGAAGGTTGAATACAGCAATAAGATATTTGAGAAAGATACACATTTATATAGTTTTATTAGAGTATATTATTATGCTTGTCAGATTTTAATGTTACCCAAAAAAATCCTTACTGGGACTAATCTATAAATTAAGCTTTATCACAGACAGGAATGCATTGGAAAATCAAAGACTGCTATAGTCAGTATTGCCTACAGTTTCAGGCCTCCATTGGGAGGGCTGGGATGTACCTCTAGGGTAAGGATGTAGCATTGTATACTTTATTGCTCTCTATTTAACATTTAAAAAACATTTTTTAAATATCTATTTCAAAAATTATTCACACAGAAACACATCAATATATCTTCTTCCAACTAATATTTTAGAATTTCACAGCTTTTATAGGCTTGCCAGATTAAATTTTCTCTTCATATTTTTCTCATCATAAGAATCTGCCCTTATTTTTGAATGGTCCAGTGCATTGACTTAGAAGTGTCATTTCCCTCCAATAAATCTAGAAATATTTAATGCATGAGGCAGAAAGATGCCTAAATTTCAAAGGCATTTTTCTTTTATATTTAAAAAATTTATTACATTTGTCTATCATCTATCTATCTCTATCTATCTATCATCTATCTATCATCTATCTATAAGACCTGAGACTACACGGAGTGAAATACCACTGCTTAGGACACTCGTGACTGATCTAACATGGGGCTGGGAAGATGGTTCTGTGAACAAAGTGCTTGTTGACAACAATGAGGGCCTGAGTTGGATCCCCAGCACCCACACCAGGCATGGCGGCATGTGTCTGTAACCCCAGAGCTGAGGAAACAGAAACAGGAAGCTCCCAGGAACTCAGCCAGCCTAGCCCAAAATGACAAGCTCTTGGTTCAGTGAGCGATCCTGTCTCAAAAAATAAGGTTGAGAGTGATTGAAGACACCGGACATAGACCTCTAGCATCTACATGCATGTGCATTGCCATGCACATGCTCACACATGCATGCCCACACATACATGTCCACACATTCATACCTCTCTCCCTACCTCCACTATCTATCTATCTTTCTATCATCTATCATCTCTCTGTCATCTATCATCTATCTATCTATCTATCTATCTATCTATCTATCTATCTATCTATGTATCTATCATCTCTCTATCATCTATCTATCTATCATCTATCTATCATCTATCTTCTATCATCTATATATCATCTATCTATCTATCTATCTACCTATCTATCCATCTATCTATCATGTATCATCTATCATCTCTCTATTATCTATCTCTGCATGTGCATGCCATAAGACTCCTGTGGAGGTCAGAGGACAACCTGTGGGAGTTGTCTCTCTCCTACCATGTGGCTCCCAGGGATGGAATGCAGGTCACTGAACTTAGTGGCAAGTGCCCTTACATGCTGAGCCACCTCACCAACCTTCAAAGGCATTTTTCTTATAAAGTGCCTCTGTTATCTCTGCAGTATTATAATTTTTTTCCAAGTTTTTCATTCCTTGTTTGAAGAGAGTCACTTATAAAGATGTCTAGAGTGAGTAGCAAAAGATGAAAGAAGATGGAAGATGGCAGAGAGGCTCACCAAGGTGAGCAGCTTCAGCCTGAATGATTATTCCCATTCATGGGCTTGATTATGGCATTGCCGAGTGCTGTGATGGATGCGGCATGATCTTCTCCCACACTGTACCACATCTCCTAGCTCAGTTTCCCTATCTTAAAGTGAGAAGGGGAATCATTTTGTAGGGTTGTTGACAAAAGTTTGAGGAGTTGATACTTGTGAAGAAATAAAAACTGTATATGTGTTAGTGTCTCTTACTCCCTTAGTTCCTAATGAATAAAGTGTTGTTATATATTGGGTTCGATGCTTAAAAAAAAACTTTACAATGATGCAAAAACAATACACTCTACTTAGAGACCTGAATTTTGATCATTTCTCAGGCTGGAAATATGGGCTGCAAACTGGGAGTGCTGGGCAGCAGCAGATGCCCCTTCTCAGCAGCCATGCAATGAACAGCCAACTCTATGTGCACTGTGGTGCTGAGTTTGGGTGTCTGGTGGGTTAGGTTTTATTGTATTCATTTCAACTAGAATCTATTTGGCTTATGGGGATGAAACTCTATTGTCAACTAAGGATCATCTGAACAGCCTAATCTCTGGTCAGAATTTCATTTGTGCAAAACTTCCAAACAATTATTAAATGATAACTTTATTGAATTGAGTGTCTAAACTTAGTGATTAAGTATTAGATTATGACTCAACCATGATTCAAATGCTCATGAAATTATAATTTATATCTATTTCCCTTCTGTTGGTAATCTTTCATTATGTCGGTTTGGTGATATATATATTTAATGGAGTTAAATTTCAGCAGCTCAAAATCATATGAGTAATGACACTGTACTTCAGTTATAATTGCTACTTGATTCAAACGTTCTGATGGGATACCTGACAAGGTTAGTTATTCAGCACAAACTAAGCAAAATCCACAGCAAAATCCACAGCTAAGCAAAATCCACAGCAAGCACTCAGGTATCTACCAAGAGACAGGTCAGCATATTCTTAAAATCCTGAGCATGAAAGTGCATAGCCACTTATCTAAGCAGCTCCGCACTGGTAAAACTGCCCATATGGCCATGGCACATGAATGGAAGAACAAACCACAGTATATCTATGTGACAGAATAGTCCTCCACAATGGAAACTTAATCAACTGTTGATAGTCCCAACAACACAGATGAATCTTCAAGTGAGTATACAGAAATAAGACAGACTGCAGAGATTGCATAAGGTATAATTCAACCAACATAAGATGCACCTGTGTTGATTTGTTGCACCTTGAGCACACGGCCAAATACCAAGTGAACTGTCTGCACTCTAGCTCTTGACAATTCCATACTCCCATTATTAGAACAAAACTTCAAACCTTCTCTCCCCACCCAACTCCTTCCCTCTGCCTTGAGAAAACAGAAATGATTAGTTAAAACAAAGAAAGGTGGGGTGGGAAAACGGAAAGTGCATTGGAAGTCCTGAAGAGACATTGAAATGAAATGGACTTAACTTCCTAAGTCAGCTTGAATCACAGAAAGTTCTGGATGGTCAGAGAGATGCTTAAAAAATGTCCCATCTCGTCATCTTGCATCATAGATGCATATTGTCCAGTACCTGTGCCCAGATGCCCAGCCTGAAAATCTACTTCTGGCTGTTTCTTGCATCTGGGTACCAAATCCACTTCCTTCTTGCCTCCTCAAGGATTTAGTTCCTGTGATTATCTCTCTCCTCTCTGGACTAGATTATTCTTATCTATGTAAAATATAATGCATCAAGGCATTCAACAAACCTCCCCACCATCCTCTCCAGCTCCCAGCCCGTTCCTCTGCTGTCCTTACTTAGAATTATTCTCTTACCTGTAATTATCTTCTCAATTAGCTCATCTTCATCAAGAAACAAAGATACTCACATGGATGATATTTCACACCTGGAAAACCCGAACCTCTCCCTACACCTCACTAACCAAATGAAGTCATTCCTTCCAAGTTCAAGAATAGATTACATCTGACAAGCTCTGATCAATTCTCACTTCTGATCTACTCGGTCAGTGGCACTATCTGACTTGGGTGACGTGGCTGATTCTTCTTGAAGCAAATTCTTCCACTACCTCATCGTGTTAAGATCCTTTTCACCCTTCCCCACTGCATGTTGCTTGCTCTGTTTCTTTTCTAGCTCCTTACCATTGTTTCAATGTCCCACTCCAATTCCAGGCCCTGCTGATGTGACAACAGTGTTAAGTGGTGATTAGGCTGTGAGGGCTCCTTCTTCATGAATGGAATTAAAGTCCTTGTAAGAGAGACTTTATCCTGCTTTTGGATCCCCATCCTCATCAGATGAGGACACAGCACTCCTGCCCTCTAAAGTGTGACGCTTGCAAGACAGCATCGTGGAAATTTATAACCGGACAGCTAGCCTTGGACTTTTGCCTCCAAAACTGTAAGAAAATAAATTTCTGCTTTTCATAAACTACTTATACTGTAATATTCATTCTGTTATGCAGCAGAAATGGGCTCCAGTATTCTTTCTACTTCTAATCTTAATTTAAAACTATTCTAGTCCTCGGGGATTTGGTCTGCTTCACGCTTCTGTTTACAATTGTTTGTCTTTCTCCTTGAGACAAGATTCAATTTATTTCCATGATTTTGACTGCATTCAATAAACTGCAGCTTCACATTTCTTTATTTCCAATTTCTCCTCTGATTTCCACACTTCTATCTATTTGACATCTCCATATGGAAGTCTCATAATCTCAAATTAGTGTGAGCAAAAGTTGACCTTTGATTCTTTCTTGAGATATTTTCCTCTAGGTCAATCATTCATTAGCCACTGTGAGACATCTGTTTCCCTAAATACGCATGTAATTGTGTGATCATTCTCCGAGTAGCTTAGGTCAAAGCGCTAGGAACCTCCTTTGGCTTCTACCGTCCTTTTATTTCTCACATTGATCCACCAGCAGATCCACCTGAAAAACACATTTCAAGTGTTTCCACTTACCAGAACCTTCACCCAAAGCATAGTTCAAGATAGCAAGGTGTTTCCTCTGGACAGCGGCACTGCCTCTCTGCGGTCTCCATTAAGTTTATTTTCCATGCAATGATAGAGCAATCCTTTAAATAATAAATGACATCCATTGCTCTCGCTTAAAATACCACATTTTTTCCCAATACAACTAAGCAATCTCTATTCCTAGACTCGAGACTAAGTGATCTAGCCTGTATCTCCAGTGTTATGTGTGTACAATGAATAAATACATAAATAATAAAGGAAGGAAGGAAATAGTGCTTCAGGATCATAAGCTTGCGTTTGGGTTTCTGTTAACACGTTTTGGATCCACCAACTTATGGACTTTTCTGGATTTAACTCCCTAAGAACTGTTTGGATTTCAAGGGATGGAAAATCATCTCAACTTGCCTAAACTAAGAGTGTGTAAAAGCAGGATAATTCTGCCTTAAAGTGTTGTGATCCTTGCCTTCTAGTACTCTGATGGCATCTGTAGGAATTTGTCTCAGTTTGCCCATAAATCTCAACAAGTGGCCCTGTGTTTATCAAGCTCAGAAAAATTCCAGCCATAGTTGAACAAACAAGTCTCAGCACCCGTTTTGTTTTCTAGGAAAAGAGTCCATGGGAAAGAGACTTTTTGTTTGTTTTCCTGCAAGTTTCTGCAAAAGTCTCGAGGAGAATTCCAGCTGCCTGGGTGTGGGTCACTCGCCTCGTCTTGAACTAAGCCCTGGTGGCTAAGGCATGGTTATTCCCAGCTTATGTGTTTATTCACTTGCCCTTCTAGTTGGACATGGACCAAGCATGGAGGCACCCCCGAGGAGATGCTTAGTGCATGGAGCTGCTAGGATGGCTCGATGGCACAGAGCTCATAGCACAGTTCCTGGCACACAACAAATCTGTTGGTGTCAACTAGGTAAAAACAGCGTGCAGATAAATATTTGGAGGTGACAAAGTTCTACCAGATAAAACCTCTTATTCTAAACATTTCTATTGCTAAGTAAGAAAAAATAAAAATAAACAAAATATGTTCTCTGTTTTTGCTCAGAATTCTAGAATTGTGCAACAAACACATATGAAGGAAGAAGAAAGGATATAATAAAGCTAAAAGCAAAAGTCAGTGAACTGGAAAATAGGAAATAGTAGCTTTGTTTCTCAGGTTTCTTTTTTTGAATAAAATAATAACACAACATATGCAGTAAAGATGAACTGGAATTATGTTAGACAGATGTGATACTTTGAAAATTATCAGCAGATCCTGTATTCTACTTGGTGGACACAGTGATTTTAGCATGACTTTAATGTTGAGCAATTATTATACTTAAGTAAGTATATCATCATACAGGGAAGTTAAAGAACTAGCCACGCCCAAAGATTATTCTTTTTTTGCATTTCCTTGCCTCATACTTGCTAAGAGCTGGGTGTCCAGGTATGGGGAGTAGGCCAGTGTTAGAATGCTAGCCTTTGCAAACACAAGGCCCTGTGTTCAACTGCTATTGCTACAAAGAACAGGAGCGATTCACTCTTCTTCCTCCCGTGAATACATTTGCACGCGTATCTAAGTCTTCTCCATCATTTGGGGGACAGGTGACATCATCACATCCATACTTTTCTGGAACTTGCTTTTTCATGTAGCAAATGTGTTGGTGCTAAACTTAGTCATAGATTATGTTTCTAACTCATCCACTTTCACAGCCCCAGAGCACTCCCCAGGAAGGCCATTTTAAAACTATTTAGTCACTCTATTGACAGATGTCACCAGTTTTGATGCTGCAAACAAAATGGGAATCTATCGTATAAGTGAATATGTCTTTAGGCACATGTGTAAGTACTCCTTTAGCATAAACTCCCAAAGGGGCTATCATTTCTGGTTATTTTATGTTTTTTTATGTGTATGAGTGTTTTGCCTGCATGTATGTAAGTGCACCCTTGTGCACTGCCTGTAGAGGTCAGAAGAGGGCATTGGATCCTCTGGAACTCTAGTTACAGAGGATTGTTAGCTGCCACATGGGTGTTGGGAATCAAACCCTGGTCCTCTGCAAAAGCAGCCAGTGCTCTCAACTGCTGAGCCATCTCTCCAACCCCATCATTTCTGTTTTGACTGAGGGTGGGAGCTTGCCATTCTAAAAGCCACTACTTTCTCCGTGACTCTTTCAGATTTTCTATTTTCTTATTGTTCTTGGAAACTTCTGACATCTCCAGTGTTTTCACTCTGTGGTTTTGGGGGCCACCCAGGAATTCCTTTCATGCAGTTTGCTGTTTCTGAGCAGGAATTTCTACTGCTCATTGGCCATGAGATTTGTAAAAGCAAAGAGTGAAAATAAAGGCACTCCCGCAGTTTTCTTCTCTTCAGACTCAGGGAATTTAGTAAAATTCTTAGAAAGTCCCAGAGTGGCTTTTGGTGATTAAACACAAGTGTTAACACAGAATTAGGTCTTACTCCTCTGCTTGAGTAAGTTTCTCTTCTCTTCTCTTCTCTTCTCTTCTCTTCTCTTCTCTTCTCTTCTCTTCTCTTCTCTTCTCTTCTCTTCTCCTCCTCTCCTCCTCCCCTCCCCTCCGCTCCCCTCCCTCCTCTCCCCACACTTCCTTCCCTCCTATTCTCTTCCTCCTCTCCTCTCCTCTTCCTCCTTTCTACTTCTCTCCTCTCCTCTCCCCTCCCCTCCTCTCTCTTCTCTTTCCTCTCCCCTCCCCTCTTC
>NW_008357929.1:2127288-2296065 GCF_000622305.1 Nannospalax galili
CTCTTCTCTTCTCTTCTCTTCTCTTCTCTTCTCTTCTCTTCTCTTCTCTTCTCTTCTCTTCTCTTCTCTTCTCCTCCTCTCCTCCTCCCCTCCCCTCCGCTCCCCTCCCTCCTCTCCCCTCCCTTCCTTCCCTTCCTTCCTTTTTGGTAATAAATTACTAGATTTTCAAATGGGAATGGAGCAAATGGTTTCATAATTTTTCACATTTTATCATGCTGGGAAAAATATTTTCTATATGCAGTCATATGGCAGAAGTCTACTTGATCTTTAAAATAGTTTTCCATTTATTTGCATACGTGTGTGTGTGTGTGTGTGTGTGTGTGTGTGTGTGTGTGTATAACACTGTGTGTGGAAGTTAGAGGACAACTTACAGGCATCCATTCTCCTCTTCTACCATGTGAGTCCTGGGGATCAAACTCAGGTAGTCAAGCTTGGCAATAAGTGCCTTTACCCACTTAGCCATCTCACCAGTCTGACCTAATCTTTGTTTAAGAAGGCAAAATCCTCTTTATTTCTCTTTATTCCTTTTTTTCGTTCTTACTAAAGAAAGTGGTTATGCTGTTGTTTTCTCTGACAGCCAATGCTCTTTTTTTTTTTCCTTAAATCCAATTAAGCACTGTCCTTTCCTGGTGGTTTCAAATGTGACCAACTGTCATGACTGATGTTTGTTTTATAGCTGACAGAACAGCAATTTCCTATGGATATGCCTAATATTTGACTGTGGACAAGGACCTCTGAGTATACCTACTACTTTGCCACACAAGCAATCAGTGAGGTGGGAAAGGCAGGAAAGAGCTGAGCATCACCTCCAGTTCCATTATGTGGAGGAAATGCCCCTCCACTCTTTCAGCACAGCCCACCTGCTGCCTCTGGCCTTGGAACCACTGGGGACCACGATCATCTCTGCAATGGTTTCCTTCTACATACCCAAAGCTAAAGGAAAACCCATACTTGTGTTCACAACTGTGTATAAAGATACCCCTGATTTCTGGTTGTTTCTTATAGCCAAGCTGGTGCCATCCTAAATATCAGTCAATAGAGAAGTAAACAGGTATGTGGACAGCCTTCCTGGGCAATATGCCAAGGCTGTAAAATTGAATGAGTTAGGAAGTTTGCCATGTTGGAGTCAGCTCTCTCTACCTAAGCACTGCTCCGCTTTGCATCCATGCATTCTGCAACATTCCTAGTGCACTGCTTCCATCTTTCCTTCTTACCCACAGTTTAAAGGGTGCATTGTGTGGGTGAGAATCTGCACGAACGTGGCGTGTTTACTATGCTGTTTTTATTTCTCATGAGTGGCTTAACAAAAAGCTATGGGATCAAGAAGGTGGAGAAAACCTGAATATAACAATCATGAGGACAATTTTAATGACCAGAGGTTAGAAAAATATGAAAAATTGGTCACTTTTTCATATTATTAAAGAAACTGAGTTTAATAATAATAACCAAACAATTTAAAAATGACTCTGATGAAAGGCTGCCTTTTGAGTACCTATAGACATAGGTATATGAATAAAATCTTAGTAATACTCATAAAACAAATAATAATAATACCATATTACCAGGGAGCTGAACTGAGGGAACTTAAATGTTCAAACAAGTTGATGTAGCATGAAATGCTACTAAATCATAGAACGGAAACAATGAAGTAGAAGCATTTCAGTATTTGTAAAGGTATTACACACAATCCGACAACTACTTACAGTAATTGTATGTTTTTAATATTAGAAATAAATGAAGATGTTTCCTTAATAAGATAATTGCTCCATCCTTGGAGAAAAGAGCAAGCAACTCTTTTTTAAAAAATTATTTTTTATTGAAATTTTCACATATATAGTTTGAAAGTATTTAGATCCCTTACACTATCTGTACCTCTCCTCATTGACCTTCACCCATCTAATGTACTCTATTATATATATGATATGTCCTATAGCTTCTGACTTGTGTCTCCAAATGTCCTTCAGTGTGAGTCCATCCACTGAGCCCACCAACAGTCTCATCCCTGTAAGACACTTCTCTCCCCTTCCCAGCAGTCATCACTTGCCAAAACTTCCCTAGATTGGGTTGGGATTTCTTACCTCCTTCAGCATGTCTATACTGGTATTTTGTCTGGTTTAAGCCTGCGTAGGACTTGTGCATTCTGCCATCCTCATCAGTGATGCACACAGAGTCCCCGTTCCTGTGCTGTTCCTGCACCATGTCATGCTTACCGCTCTGCCAGTCCAACATAGCAAGAAAGATGAATAACCTGACTTTTTGAAAGGAGGATTTTTCCATTTAATTAACTATAGATTGGATTACTATTTTACTGAAAAGCACTATAACTAATACAAGTGTCTAATGTACATGGCAGTTATTGCAAATATGTATGGAAAAGTTAGCAACTTGCATACCCACTGAGATGGGGGAAATCATGACAAATATCATGGGAAAAAGATTCATTTCCAAAACAACCAACTAAATCATTCATGAATAACTATAATAGATGTCACAGGGATTTTATGAGGACAAAGAAAAAGTGTTTCCTCTGTGGTGAGACAGAATGATTGAAGGAAGAGAAACTGGCATACGCTATTCTCAGGCGTGAGTATATGTATTATAAACATGCAAATCACTTCCCCTGCCATCAGTAGATGAAACGAAATTTCAGTAAAACAGTCTATTTTGGGGCATTGATATCATACAACAAATATTTGGGGGAGATAAATACATAGAAATAATTATTCACTTTAAAATGATAGTATCTTAGCCAATTATCAATATTCACTCTTCACTTCCAAAGGCTGGTGTCCAAGATCAAGTTACCAGTATGGTTAGAGTCTGCTGAGGGCTGTCATCCTTGTTTACAGGTGAGAGCCTTCTTACCGCATTCTCACACTGAGGAGATAGATCATCCCTGTCCGTCTTTTCTGATAAGGGCACTTATTCCATTCATGAGGCATTTACCTTTATGATCTCCAAGGTCCTTGTCTCCAAACACCAATGCATTGGAGACAAAAGCTTCAAATCCAGAACGTGAGAGAGACGTTGGCATTCAGTCCATAGTAGTTTGTTCAGGGTTTGGAGTCATAAGTCAAGGACATAATTCTGCAATAATACTGTGTGGTTCTGAGGAAAGTGAGAGATTAGTGGGAAAGATAAAATATCTCCAGGTAGATTCAGGTATTAAATACAAGATAAACATATACTTTCAAGGGATCAAGGAAAGAACAGGTATGAGGAAAACTAGCTCATGATTTATGGGAAAATTGGGACAGTTACCGTATGACAAACAGAGAAGCTAATCAGGTGAGTGCTATGTTTTGAATATGGACTGTTCCACCAAAGCTCATTGTGGGATTTAACTGTAAGGTAATGATTTTGAGATTGGTGGGGGGCATGGGGGAGGTACTTGTTCACATGAAGAGGTCAATGTAGCTTCTCCAAAAATGGGTTATTGTGAAAGCAGTATGCTCTAAAACATCTGCCCGCTTCTGCCTACTCTCTGCTTGACTTGCTTTCTGTCAGGGGTTGGTGCGACAGGAGACCCTCACCGGAAGTTGGACAGGTATGGTACGATGTGCTTGGACTTCCGGTATAGTTAAGTCAAAAGCAATCTCTTCTACAAATGATGCAGTTTCAGGTGCTCTGTTATAGCACAAGAAAGTAGGCTAAGTAAGATGTAGGAAGCTTTACTCAGAATTTATTTTTCAATATCTCTCCCTAATCTCCCTCTCTTTCCCAGAATATTTATTATAAAAACTTTTCTGTCTCTGAGCAATTAAAGATCTAATTGTATGTAATCAATGTATGGACTTAAGAATTCACAATATAATCTTGTCTAAGTGTTATTTTCTCTTTGGTGAAATGGGTGTTTAAAAGTATTCATACGGCCAGGGATTTGAGTTACTCTCAGTCCTTTAAAACAGTGTGCCCTATGTTAGAGATCAAGCTATAAAAGGCTTCAAGGTGATCTTGGACCTTTAGTGTTTAATCAGTAAAGTTAAGTATTGTCTTTGCAGTGTCAGCTAATATTATTCTAACAGTTAAAGAGTAGGAGGTCAGAGAGCAGAGGCAAGCAGACCAGTCAGACTGAAAAAGGAAGAAAGCAATCCTTTTCTTAAAGTTGTAAATTGAAAACTCCTTCAGAGAAGTAAGTATCCAAGCCAGGTCTCAGTCTCTCCTCCCTCCCTCCCTCCCTCCGTCCTCTCTCCTGCCTTGCCTTCCTTATTTCTCTCTGTTCAAGAACTATGAGAGGTGTCAGGTGTACAAGGAAATTAAATACAATCCATAGGTCTTTCCTAAGAAATGAAAAACAGAGAAATGAGAAAATATTCTGAAGAAGAAAGATCCTGGGAGTCTTAATATCTAATCACATCTCTGTGAGTCCCACAGTTATGAATAAGATCAACAAGAAACACAATCGGGCTTTTTAAAAAGTATTTTTACTATAGTCTGAAAGACTGTAAGAGCTCTCTTTAAAAAATATTTTATTTATTATTTTTATGTATGTGAGTATATTGCTTGCATGTATGTCAGTGCACCATGTGCATACAATGCCCCATGGAGGCCAGAAGAGGGTGTCAGATTCCCTGCAACTGGAGTTACTGATGGTTGTTAGCTGCCATGTGTGTGCTGGAAATTGAACCCAGGTCCTGAGGAAGAACAGAAAGTGTTCTTAACTGCTGAGCCATCTTCCCAGTCTTCTGTATGAATTCCTTTTAAAAGGAAACCATTTAACTAGGGAGATACCCAGTCTCTTGGTGAATTCATCTCCTTTGGAGTTAGAAAGAGATGCCTACAAACCTGATCCTGCCACTTAATAGCTGGTCAACTGGGACCTGTTTGCTCATCTTCTTTGAAACTCAGTTTCTCCATTTGTAAAATGGGAGAGGTCATGTGAGCACTGGCACAATAGTTGCACAGCACTTGCCAGCATCTGGGTACATAGTTAGAGATACAGCATGTTAGCTATTATTAAAGACTAATTGCATTGATGCAGGTATGCTACATATGGAAATATTTCCTCTCAAAAGACATGTTCAAGTCCTAACCCTTAGTACCTACAAATGCATTCTTATTTGGAAGTGGTGTGTCTTAGTTACTTTTGTCTTTTCTCACAAAATAGCTACAGAAATAGTTTAAGAGAAGAAAGCTATATTTTGGCTCATGGTTTCCAAAGATCTCAGTCCCCCATGGGTGAGACGACAGGGCAGCAGAAGCAAGTGGGGGCAGACTAGGAAGCAGAATGCAGTCAGCTTCAGGTGACTGGCTGTTAACATTCAAAACTGCACCTTTAATAACCCATTTCTGCTGGGCAGGCACACCTCTTAAAGGCTCCTAAATAGTGCCACAGTTGGGGAGCAAGTGCTCAAAATATGAACCCACGCAGACTTTTCAGACTCAAACCATACCATGGTATCTTTGCAAATTAAGACATAACTTAAAATGAGTTCAAACTGCATTAGGATGGCCACTAAATCCAATCCTTGGTGCATCCACGAGAAGGGACAGAGTGCTGACATGTGGAGGAAGATGGCCACACTGCCATGCGGTGATGCATCTACAAGCCAAAGGGCATCAAGGTGTATCAGCAGCCATTAGAAGCTCAGTGAAGGCAGGGAGATACCCTTCCCTAGAGCCTTCTAGGGAGCAGGCCCTGATAGTACCTGGATTTGGGATTTAGGCCTCCAGAACTTTAAGAAAACAAATTGATGCTGTTGGTTTTTACCTTAGTTTGTCTGCATTATTGTTGCTTGGTTTTTGAGACAGGGTCTCACTGTGTAGCCCTAGCTGGTCTGGAACTCATTGTGTAGGCCAGACTGGCCTTAAACTCAAAGATGTCCTCTTGCCTCTACCTCCTGAGTGCTGGGATTAAAGGACTGCACCATCATGCCAGGCAGGCTGATGATGCTTTAAGTCATCAGGTCTGTGGAAATTCATTACAGTAACCCCAGGGATATATACAACATGCACTTCCTTTTTTAAAGATTCATATATTCATTTTATGTGTATGTAGGTGCATGTGGAGACTAGAAGAGGCAGCTGAATCTCCTGGAACTGGAGTTAGAAGCAGTTGTGAGCAGCCCAACATGGGTGCTGGAAACTGAACCCCAGAACTCTAGAAGAGCAGCAAGTGCTCTTAACTGATGAGCCATCTCTCCAGCCACAATGTATACTTTCAATTGGTTCGTAATTTGCCTGAGAAGCTACATTATTGTATAGGAACTAAAAACTGTAATTAAACATGTGCTTTTACTTTACTATTACAATGAAAGCCTTAATTTTTTAAAAAAATAAAAAAATAAATAAATAGTCTTATCCCACATCTGGGGAGGGCATCATGTGACCTTTAATCTCTGATGGCAAAAATGTGATGGAGGGGAAGTGGAGGAGGAAAGAGTGTGGCATGGAATATCACCTGATAGAAACCCCAAGGGGAAGAAAACAGAAGTCCCGCCCATCCTAGCCAGTACTTGCTTCCTTTCCAGCTGCCCGACTGTCCTCTGAGGATATTTTTGTGATTCACAGGTGTTGTAAAATTGGCCATGGTTTCCACTTTTTTACAAGCTTTGAGAACTTGATGGAGAAAAGTCCTGAAAATTCCCTAAATGCTCGTGTTTTCAAGGCTTGGTTGCCAGGCTCAAGGCACTGTTAGGAGGTAGTGACAGCTTCAAGTAGTGCAACCCTGTGGGAGAAGATTAGTCATTGGGGGTAGGCCATTAAAGGAGATATTGGACCCTAGCTCCTTCCTGTCTCTTTACATCCTGGGGACATGAGGTGAACAGGCCCCCTCTACATGGGTTCCTGCCAGGATATGCTGTGCCATCATAGGCCCAAAGAAATGGGGGCAAGTGGCCATGGGCTGGAGTCATAAGCCAAAACAAACTTTTCCTCCTATTAAATTGGTTTATTCTAGGTATTTTGTCACAGTAATGGAGAGCTGACTAGCACAGGGTAAAATTCCCTTAAATGGGATATGGAATGATTGGTCTACATCCAGTTAATATTCACACCCAGTTACATTTGTTATTTTTTTATTTCAAAAAAGCAATCACTAGAAGCAAAAGTAAAATGAGTCCTAAAAGGAAAATCACTTAAAATCTCTTGCAGTAAATATGAAGCAATTTGCATTTATGTGTGTCTGGATCCTTATTATGACATTTTCCTGCCATGCCTAGGCAATCTAGAGAACAATAAAGAGATTATTTGGCAAAGGGGAACATAAGCGCTCTCTCTCATCTTGAAAGTAGCACGGTTTTTGTTTTTGTTTTTGCTTTTAAGACTTGTTTTATTGGGGCTGGAGAGATGGTTCAGCAGTTAAGAGCACTGGCTGCTCTTTGCAGAGGACCCAAGTTCAGTTCCCAGGACCCACATGGCACCCAAGAACCATCCATAACTCTCTTCTGGCCTCTACCTGCAATGCATGACAGGTGGATTTGCAGGCATGCAGAACACCCATATACCTAAAAAATTTAAAAATAGAAAATCCAAATAAAACTTTTTAAAAATTTGATTTTTCTAAAAGTTAGATATATGTGGGTGTGAGTCTATGCAGGAATGTATGCATGTGAGTGCAGGTACCCACAGAGGCCAGGAGAGCCTGGCAGATCTCCTACAGCTGAAGTTAACTGTCTCAAGTGGGTTCTGGGAACTGAACTTGGGTCCTCTGCATAATCAGTATGTACTTTTAACCACCAAGCCATTTCTCTAGTCCCAGTACCTCAGTTCTTAAAAGCCTTATGAACATATAAATACTTGTGTAGCTCTGGCGGGCATGAAACTTCCTATGTAGGCCAGGTTGGCCTGGAGCTCTCAGAAATTAGCCTGCCTCTAAGAGCTGTTTAGGCTGTAGGAGGTTAAATCATTCATATGTTAAAATTGCATTTAACTTTTAACCAAAAAATCAACAGTAATTAATTCTGTACTTTTAGCGCTTAATGTTATAAATGGAAAAACCCATGTTATGCAGAAAATAGTTACTAAAATCTTTTAAACCATTTGTAAACAGGTGGTATAGATAGATGTTTTAGATCATGCCTCCCATGTGCCCATGTTCATGTTCCCTTTCAAACAGATTTAGGAAGTAACTGGCTTCAGTGCGTATTGTAAAGAATCTCAGCCCGTAATCAGTGTGCAGTCTAACATGCTTTCTGAGAGGTGAATCAGATTTCTGTTTTGAAGGCCACATTTGTCTATTGTCTATTATTCATAACACAATACCAAGGACTAAATTACCTTATAATGAAAAGACGTTTCTTTCATAATGACCCAAGGTAAAAGGGCTATAGACATTGCACAGAAAATTGCAGACATTGCAACATGCATGTTGGGATATATATGAGCAAGAAAGAATGACTCTGTGTGTGTGTGTGTGTGTGTGTGTGTGTGTGTGAGAGAGAGAGAGAGAGAGAGAGAGAGAGAGAACATGATAAAAAGAAAGCAAGAGAGAGCCAAGAACACCAAACTTGCTTTAGAACAATTGGTTTTCCTATTTCCTAATCCAGTCTTCACCCCTGTGAGAAAAACGCAGATCCTTCTTAAAAACCTAATGACCTCCCTTAAAGACCCCACTACCTCCACACCCTAACATTGGGAAATGAAGTCCCACCATGAGTTTTGGTGGAGACAAGCCACATTCAAACCATGGCAAGGGTTTTCTTGGCACTCTGGGTCACTTCAGGATCCATGCCCTCTCTGATCTCCCACCATGTTCTTCATAATCCTCTATTTTGCCTTCACATCTCCTGAGTGGCCTTAGATAGCACCAAGATGTTCTGAGGAGCTTGAAACTTGGCTTGTTCCATTCTTCATGGAGCTGGGATGAGTTACACTCAGCCCTGACTCATTCTTGGTCACCAGTCCACACCTCTCCTACAGTCTTCCTCATAGAACCTCTGGCTTCTCCAGACCCTGATACCTCTCAGTCTTTTCAGGGTACTTCTCTTGTGCCTCTGGAGCTTTAAGGGGGACTTTAGAGAGCTGTTCAGGTGCCTTCTCCTTGAAGAGCAGCACAGACCTCCTTTGTTCTTGTACAACTCTGAGGTGGAGAATCTCTTTGAGGCTTCCTCACTGAACCCTTCCTGGAAATCAAGGCTCTCGCCTCCATGGCTACCAGATTCCCTTTTACCTAGGGATCCATATCTCTGCTCAGGTCCTGGTAGACTTGTGGCTTAGGAGTAGTTCCTGCTCAGAATCTGGCAGTGTTTCCTTCTTTCCCTGGCTTATGTCCCTCACCTACAGCACAGGGATTGTTTTCAGCCTTCTTACAGAGTTGGGAACCTGTGACATTCACCTACACCACCTTTACCACTCAGGTCTGCTTTTATGTTCCACAGCCTTTAAATGTCCTCTGAAAAGATTAATTTATTTTTATTATTTTTATTTTATGTGTATGAGTGTATTGCCCACATGTACGTGAGTGCACCTGTGTCGTGTAAGGCCATGGAAGTCAGAAGAGAGCTTCGGATTCCCCTGGAACTGGAGTTAAGGATGGTTTGTAGCTGCCATGTGGGTGGTAGGAATCAAACCCGGGTCCTCTGCAAGAGCAGTCAGTGCTCTTAACCACTGAGCCATCTCTCCAGCCCCATAGTTTAATTTTTTATGTGCTATGAAAAGCACAGTGAGCTCTTTAAAATAAAGGCACAAATCCTGTAGTAGAACAAGAGCAATCATAGACTGTGTCCTTTGCCTTCGGAAAATAAACTGAGAACACATAAACTAACCGCATCATCAAACCAACTTTTAGTGCTGTATGACTTATTAAACATGTCTATTTTTCATCCAAGAGCTTTCTATCGTCTTTGATGCTTAATTTTTATTTCAGCCAACTTTGAAAACTTGGAAATGTCTACACAAAAATCTACTGCATGTTAACTCCAGTTTGGTAAGTTATCTTTGAAAACCTGCACCCATTTCTTTCATGTGTCACAGAATGTGAAAGAATAGACTCAGAACAAAAGCAAGGAGTGTGCAGTCTCGACGTAATTATCAACATTTCCAATTATTTTTGGCCAAATCAATAATTCATGAAAATTACCATTTGTCAAGACCTTAGTTAAAACCCATCCCTTGAGGAGAGTGGGCCCCAGGAGAACTGACAGAACAAAGAAAATCCCAGATACTTGGTGAAATCTCTTCCACCTGATCTCGAGCTAAAACAAGCCCTCACTGTATGCAGCTGAGGCCCCAATATGTTCAGAAAACATTCATCCTTCCAGACTCCTGACGACAGCCAGTCCTGTGAAGCATGGCGTATGTTTCTTGGTGTGCTTTTTCAGAACAATGGATGTTACTGGGTAAGGGGTGGGTGAAGGGAGCCTCTGGTCTAAAAGACTTGGACAAGACCAAGTAAAATTTAACGGGTTCCTTTCTGCAAAGTCATCTGAGAGCAGATGATATGCTAATGTGTATCAGGAACGTTCAAGAGAGGATATGGTTTCCCAGACTGATTTCATCACAGATTGATTGATGGTTTTATGGAAGGTTTCCCAGGATCATGGTTACATTTGGGGACACTCTGGCCTCTTCCAATATTGCAAATGACAAGAAAAGACCTGAGCATCCAATTAGAGAAAGATCTGCTAGGAATGAGCTGTGGTGTTCAGCACAATGGCTGGCCCTCACTATCAGCTCTCTGATTTTTCAACTTTGCCATCCTTTTGGTCTAAATTACAAAATTTTGCTAATATTAGTAAGAACCCTTCCTACACTTTTATATTTATTTGCTTTGTTTGTCAACCCAGAGCAACTACCTGCTCACCTCTGTCTGCAAAGATCTTACTCCTACAAGGCCCTCTCTAAATTCTGCTCATGTTAGAAACTGCCAGTGACCTGTATTTCATTTGAACTCATTCTCTATAACTCACAGTTTAGCCATGAATCTATTTTTGGTCATCATTTCATACAGAGATGAAGAAAATGATTTTACCCACAACATGAGATTAGTAAAACCCGTAGCTGCTTCAGACAGTCATGGAAATAGTTGCTGTGACTCCATTTCAGGTCTCTTTGCCCTGGGTAAGAAGTAGCTTGTAACCCAGGCATTGGCTCGAAGTCTGAGAGTGACTTGGCTCAGATACTGTCCTTGCTTGGCCTTTGTCTGCTGCCCACTCAGTCCACCTGTCAGTTCACTTAGCATATCCCCAAGTCACACTAGAGCAGGCCTGACTGCAAAGACAGATGCCAAAACAGACCAGCAAACTCGGCAGACTGTGAAAGGCTCAGTTCAGCTGTGATGCTTGAAAGAGCTTTTGAGTTTTCTTTCCGTTCACCTGCTATGTCTGCTCTATCACAAACCTTTACCTGTTTTTCTTGTACAGCTAGTTTAGAGTTTCCCTCCTTCTGTTTGTTCCCTTTGCTAATGTTGTCATTTGGGCTTCTGTGACTTCATGGCTGACCATCACACTAAAGCTTATAAATGTGCCGTCTAAACTTTACCAACCTATCCAATACACAGGTCTCAGAATCATTGCTTTTAAAATTCTCCTCTGTTAGTTCTGAGTTGAAGAATATCAGGCACTTGAGTTGGAGGTCTGAAGTTCCTGGACCCTATTTTTTTTGTCTGTTTTTGTTTGTTTGAACTATAAATATATAGAATGTTTTGAAATCAAATAGCTTTATGTTCCAAAAAGGGCTAAGTCAGACTTCTAATCTCCTAATACTGTGTAACTGAAGTACGTTCAGGGAATGATAGAGCTTTTAGAAACCGTATTGGTTGATGTTCAGATACGAGCCAAAGCAGAAGGAGAAAGGAAGGGATTTCAAAAGCAAAGAATCCATTTTATGAAAATATCCAGGAATGTATTAAATAAGACACTTTAGTGTTGGAATTTTCTACTTCTATTTGTTACAGGCTTTCTGGAGTGAGGCGACATAATCACTCTTCAGGTTAGGCAGTGGTCCCGGGGACAGGAGAGCAGGTCCTGCCAGACAGGTGAGAGCGAGTAGACCCTGGTTGGCCTCAGCTGGTGAACAGAAGCAGCATAGGTGGGGGTCATTGGTAAGATTACCTCACCACAGAGGGTATCTGATGCAATTGAAAGATACATGATGTTCTAACAGCCTAATGACTGTTGAAAACAACAGCACTACCATCAACAACACAATGCATCAGCCAGCCTGTGTCAATACCAGCTCCCAGGCATAGAAGAAGCAGGGACCTCAGACCAAGTTTGCTGGAATTTCTATCCCCAAAGTCATATGCTCATGATATTTCAAGGTGGGACTTTTTGGTAGGTAACTAGGTCATAAGGACACTGACTGAATAAGTGGTTATCAAGGGAGTGTGCTGGGTATCACAAGAGTGCATCTGTTATCAAAGCCAGTTTGAGCATGTATCACGAGCCTCACACCAAGGGATTCCCTGTCCTTTCTAGCCTTAGGACTCAGCAGAGACTTTCCACCAGTAAAAAGGCTTTCATTAGCTGGCTCCTCCACCTTGGACCTCCCAGCCTCCAGAACTGTAAAAAATAACCTTTTCTTTATAAGTTACTCAGGCTCAGGTATTCAGCTGTAGCATCAGAAAAATGAACCGAGACACCTTCCATGTGAATGAATGAATGTGAGTGGCTCACACAACCTGCCATGACCCAAAGTTTGGTTTTCCCGTGTTTTTCATTTGCTGGTGATCAGGGCTATTTTGTGATTTTCCTCAGTCATATTTTGACCACAGTCTTTCTGCTTGGTCTGAAAAATAGTTTCTGGAAGAAAAGTCCCTATATAAATCTTTAAAGAGAGAAACAACAGGAGCAGAAATGTTGGGAGGGAATAACAAGAGGAAAGTAACTTCATGCTTATATCAGTATATCAGTATCTTCATGCTTAGCAGTGGGATGTAAACCAAGAAGAAATCAATCATAGTATAATGCAGAAGGCTGGCAGAAAGCAAACTTCTGGGAAAGTTCATGATAAGTTTCTGAAAGTTCATGGATAATAGAAACATTTTCCTAAAGCTAAATAAGAAAAAAAATATCAAGATTTTGGTTATAGGCAACAAACAAATATTTATTGATTGACTGTTGGGGTCATTGATGCTTATTACTATGACTCAAAATTTACTGCACACACCATAATTCCTCCAAGACTCATTTGAAATCTAACACTTCTTCCAAATCTCTCTCTGATTGCCAGCAAATAATTGAATGTCACCTTTGCTCTATTTAATGAGGATGGATCACTCAGCTGAAATACCCTCCTGTGTCAACTCTGTATAAGAGAAAGCGCCCTACAAAGGCAAAGGTAGCCATGTCAATGTTCACAGACATCCAACAAATGTAGATTCTTAAGAAAATCCTACAAAGTCCTCAAGACCAAGCTCCTGCCTTCTCTTTTGCCCTCATTTCCTGCTCTTCCCAGTTCTCTTCAACATTTTCCCTAAGCCAATCACGTAATTCATCCCCACTGCAGCACAGACTGTTTACAACACAGCATGGCCCCTCCTGCCTCAGCCTTTCTCAATAAAATGTCCACTACCCTCCACCTCTTCTCTTGATCCATTGGTTCATTTGACGCATATTCCAGGGCACAACCTTGCATCAGGTATACCAGTGAGCCCTGGTTGTGAGTCCATAGGGGTATTTATAGTCTAAGAGGGAGACATAGATAATCACACATCTCTGTAACTATGTGCCTTCTCTGAGAATCTGGACCAGGATCTTCCATCAAATCAAAGGCAGGAGATAGAGAGAGCATCCTTGAAGATGAGTTTTGAGTTGATATCTGCAGAATAGATTGGGAGGAATGTGCTGTAGGTAGGAATACCACATGCTTTGAGACAGGAAGAAGAAGGCTCACCCAGGAAATAAATGTGAAACCTGCAATCTGGTAGTTTGTTGAGTAAAACTTTATATTCTCAAGAGCACGTGTATATACTTTGTCACATTAAAATTAGAAGCTCATGAAGCCCATGTTCCCCCACAGGTGGGACATATTCTGTTTGCATTCCCAGATCCATTGTGTCCCCTGCTCCTGCTGCAGGAGACTGACCTGGGTGCATAACATCAGCAGGCTTCTGAGCTATCTGACTTCTGTATTGGTTATTCCAGTAGGTGCTCTGACTCCAGATGAAGGAAGAGATGAGATGAGGATGGGGACAGGAGCAGGGCAGTGAGGGCCATAAGGATTGTTCTTAGGAATGCTGGTTTCCTGAGGAAAGGGAGGTAAAGTCTGCAGTGAAGTGCTCTAAATTCCTTAGGAAGAAAGTATCTATATATTTCTGTCTCCTCCTACACACACACACACACACACACACACACACACACACACACACACACTCACACACACACACACACACTTTCTCTACCTGGTTCCTTTCCTAGGAGGTTGACTTGGGCCAGACTCATCCAAACACCAAAGAGAGCTGCTTCTCCAAGCAGCTGTCCCTTCCAACTATGATCCCCTCTCCTCTATGATACATTGCGCTCCTCTGGATATAAAGGTGGTAACTACTTTGAGACTGCTAGCCTACCCCAGGATTCCTGATGATACCTGTCCTCTGTTTTTGCTACTTCTCTGTAAACAAAGCTTCTGCAAGTAAAGCTGCCACACATTTCCCTAATTTGAATGTGCTGTCTGACTCCCGTTAAGACCATACATACAGCTATCCTCCTTCACCAAAAAAGCATTCTCACCTGAACTGACCACTTCAGTAGTGACAAACTACATGTGGGTACTGAGCACCTGAAATGTGGCTCCAGTCAAGATGCACTGGAAGAGGAAGGCACACATGGCATCCAAAGACTTGGGTGAAAGGAAACAAGGGGTCCTAATCCATGTTCTGATGCAGAACGGGTGAATATAAACAATAGAAATTTATTGGGCTTATGTTTCTGGGTGCTGGGATATCTGAGGGCTTGGGGCCAGGATGATGAATACCTATGTAGGGATGTGCAGAGGCACAATATCACCTCCTAATGGAACTCCAGGTGAACTTGGAGCGTAACATTTTCCAGATGAGGAAACTAGAACATGCTGGTGAAAGTTTGTAAAATATTATGCTTTCAGCACAACTTTAAAATGGCCTCTATGGGCCGGAGAGATCGCTCAGTGGTTAAGAACACTGGCTGCTCATGCAGAGGCCCTGGGTTCAATTCTCAGCATCCACATGGCAGCTAAGAACTATCTATAACTTCAGTTCCAAGGGATATGACACCCTCTTGTGACTTCTGTGGGTATTTCATGAATAAGATTCGCTTACATACATGTAGGCAAAATATTAACACACATAAAATAAAAAAAATACATTTAAAAAAAATAATAAAATGAGGCTGGAGAGATGGCTCAGTGGTTAAGAGCACTGGCTGCTCTTGCAGAAGTTTCAGTTCTCAGCACCTGTATGACTGCTAACAATTGTCCTTAAGTCTGGATCCAGGGGATCCAATTCTAGTCAACACCCTGTTCTGGCCTTTTTGAGCACATGATGCACTCACATAGACGCAGGCAAAAAACTCATACACATAAATAAAAATCTTTTAAAAAATAATAAAATTGGCCTCTGTTTTTGCTGTCTCTCTTCTACAAATCAGAATGAAATATCTAGAAGAAAATTCAGAGATACATTAAACCTTAAGTCAGTATTAAACTTCAAAGTAGCTGGGCATGGTGGTGAATGCCCAGTACTGGGGAGGCAGAAGCAGGCAGATCTCTGTGAGTTTGAGACCAGCCTGGTCTATATAGTGAGTTTCAGGCTAGCCAGGGCTGTATAGTGAGACCCTGTCTCAAACAAACAAACAAACAAACAAACAAACAAACACAAAAACCAACTTTAAAGTGGTTTGTCAATATCCAGTTTTCAGACACGAGAGGGCATGGAAACTTGGCAAGGCTTGCTGCTTATCCTGGGAAAAGACCAGAGCTTTCTGCCCTCAAAGTCTAATTAGTTTCTCATTGGTTGTAGAATCAGCTGGGATTAGTAATTTATGAACACCAAACTTTACCCAGCTGAGTTTCTTAACACACTCTTGTTCTATCCAAGCAGACTTAGAATCACTAGGTTTCCTTTGGAAGCTGCAACAACCCTTCCCTAACTTTTACATCCCTAGTCAAACACGGTACAAGCAGGAAGAGGACAGAAAATTTCCCAAGACTCAACACTGGGCAGCTGGAATTCCCAGTGAGTTTCCTGAGACCTAGTCATTGTGCCTGCTGGGCACTTGTTAGCAGGGCAGGGGGCCCAGAAAATGTTCTCTCCAACATGCAGGGATTGGGATGAAGTGGCCAGGACACCTTCCGTATTGCCAGGCATCTTGAGGAGACAGCTCAGGAATAAGAAACCAGTAAGACCAACAATGGCGAAAACCTCATGCAGTTTCCATGGGCCACATCCTCAGGAGCCAGCAGGGCCAAGTGTAACCCTTTGTGACCCGCTCTTGGAGCTCAGGAAGAGGATATAGGGTCAGGAGAGGTCGGAGAAAGGAAGCTGTTGTTTATGAAAGCGCCTTATAATCATTAAACTTTATCAAAAACTAGGCATATGGATTTGGAACTGGAGCTAAACTTTTTACATTTTAATCCCTGCCTTTGATTTATTTATTGATCCATTTCCTAAGGAGTTGTTTCTTTCTAGGTCCTGGGTGACTCTTGATCCTTTAAAATAAGCAGAGGGAAAATTCAAAAGAAGGGGGAAGAAAAGGCTTCACTCTAGGGCCCTCAGCGGACAGTGGGGTAGGTAGAAGTCAAAGCCCACAGGAAGACAAATGGGGGCGTGGCCTGCAACCAGCCGCTCCCAGGAACTCCAGCAATCAAACTTCCAAAGGCTGAGAGCCCGAGGGAATGAAAATGGAAGGAGGTGGGCTGGAGCCGGGTGAGGATGTGGAAGCTGGGACAGGAGGGAAGCAGAGAGCGGGGGCCTGGGGGCGGGCGGGGGCGTCAAGACCTCTAAGGGCTAGGCTGAACTGGAGCGGTTCCGGAGCCCTTAAACCAGAGAGAGCTGGAGGGGTGGAAGTCAATTCCTGGGGATCCGAGTGGCCCTTATCTGTCAGTCAGACTTTCCGGGAGCCGCTGCAACCCCTCGCAAATCCAACTGCCCGGCGATCGGGAGGGAGGGACCAACCGTGGAGAAGGGGCGTCGCCTCTGCCGCCCCCGCCCTCTCCAGTGCCATTGGGTCGACACTGCACTGCCTCGCCACCTTTTTTCGGCCCCACCCCTAGGGCCCCGGTGGCCCGGCCCCTGCTCCCCTGCTCCGCGTCCCGCCGTGAGGTCCTGGGGTTGGACGAGTCCCGGCCGTTGACGTCACCGCCAAGTTTGCTGCCCCCGGCGTCCCACGTGTGGCGGCCGCGGGGGAGAAGGCGGGGAGCGCCCAGCAGCACAGTGGCCTCGGCCGCTGACAGGTCCGCTGCAGTGGGACCCCGCGCGCGGCTCCTAGAGGGAACCCGAGAGTAGTGAGGTGGCTTCTTCCAACACCCCGAGAGGTCCGGAAGACCCGGGGATCTCACTCGGACAGAGGGACTAAGGGGACTTTGCTCCGGGCTGAGAAGATTTGAGCCCCGACCCCAGATCGCGCGCCTAAGCGGCCCAAGAGCGCAGAGGACGCAGGGGCTGGGGACACGCGCTCGCCGGTGTCCAGAGCGCAAGCAGCGCCTCTTCCCTTCCGTGGCGGACCCAGTCCGGGATGCAGGATCGCTGAGCGGAGATCCGCACCGCCCGGCCGCTCCAGACCCGGCTGAGCCGCGCGCCAGCGCCACCGCCGCCAACACCCCTCATCCGGCGATTCTCGGGGACCCAGGGTGCCTCGTCAGCTCAGCTAGTCTCAGCCCCGAGAGGATGGTTTCTTAAGCACAATCCCTCACCCCCTTCCTGCTGGGTCACCCGGAGCTCGAGATCCTGCGCTGGGCTCGGTCCCGGCACTAGATCTGGCTGCCTACGGGTCAGCTGTCGCCCGCGTACAGGCGATGTGGCCTCCGGGAGGCGCGCAGGCCGGCGGGGATGGCAGGGCACCCGGCAGAGTCCCGGCCTAGCATGGCCCGCGCGCTGCCCGACGTCGCCTCCGGCTAGGATGGCCTCTCGGGGCCCGGCCGGCTCCCACCCCATCTCTGCCGAGCCGCTGTCGCGCAGCATCTTCCGGAAGTTCTTGCTGATGCTCTGCTCGCTGCTCACGGCCCTCTACGTCTTCTACTGCCTGGCGGAGCGCTGCCAGCCGCTGTCGGGGCCCGTCGTGGGGCCGTCGGGAGGCGGCGAGGGGGCGGGGGTCCCGGGTCTCCGTGTCCCGCCTGGACCCCGGGAGTTGGCCCTGTGGCCCGCGGCGGCGCAGAGGAAGCGCCTCCTGCAACTGCGGCAGCGACGGAGGGTCTGGCCGCCCCGGCCCAGGGAAGGCAGCTACGAAGAACCCGACACCCCGGGGCTGGTCGTGGGTCCCGGCGGCTCCGGGGCTGGGAGCAGCGTGGCCGAAGCTCCCCCAGGGACCCTGGCCTTACTCTTGGACGAAGGCAGCAAGCAGCTGCCTCAGGCCATCATCATTGGCGTGAAGAAGGGAGGCACGCGGGCGCTGCTGGAGTTCCTGCGGGTGCACCCCGACGTGCGCGCGGTGGGCGCCGAACCCCACTTCTTTGATCGCAGCTACCACAAGGGCCTTGCCTGGTACAGGTGAGCGCGGGGATGGGATGGGGACAGTCAGAGAGCAGGGGGAGGCTGAAGGGACGGCCAAGGGTCAGCTGTGGCAGTCCCCAAGTTGGGGTGTTCATTCTCCACTGTGCCTTCTCCTTTCGGGAGAGGGCATGTTGAGAGGGGGAAGGAGGAGGAAGGAAATTTTTTTCTAGATTTTAGTTCTTGGAATGCCCTTTCCCCCAAATAGATAATCCTTCCTCCTGTTCCTTAAGTTGTACCAGTATTTGGATAAAAGAAAAGAAAAAGTAGGAAGGGAAGAATTCCCTTGTAAGTCAGAAACCTGTTCCTCATTATTAGGCTCTCTCTCTCAAAGCAGCCAGCTTCTATTTCTTTATCTTTTGGGCAATTCCCTGTGGTTAACATAAATCTTTGCTTAGGTGTTTATTTACCTTGACCCTTTGCAGGATAGTTGTCCAAAGTGGTAAGTAATATAGAGATTTAGTAAAAGTGTCAAATGCTAGAGTTCTGTAGTTTGTAGTTTGGATATCCATGTCCCAGTAGGTGCTAGCAACCGGTGGTCACTGGATGTTAAAGAAGCTTCCTCGGTAATAACTTTTGTTTGCGTCAAGGAATGAGTTTGGGAAAGTACTTTTAATATGTACAGGGAAAAGTAACTTTTGTCTCTGGACTGATAAACTTTCTAAAAGTCTTTGAGCAATATTTCTTTACAAATAAGGTAGCTAATTAAAAAGAAGAAGGAAGGCAAAAAGAATGCATCGAGAAAAACGCTGTGGATATGATTTAGGAAGTAAGTTTTATTTAGAGGGTAAGTTTACATTTGCCAATTTCAAATTCAGATCTCCTTTAATAGTAGGATTAGTTAAACTCTAATACATTCTAGTGTGGCCTGGATTTGGTTTGCTGTAAAAAAAATATTGATTTTTTTTCCTTTCCCCAAATTCAAGGAAAAAAAACCATATAGTTAAAATGTTCCATTTTATAAAATTTAGCTTCTTCATAAAATATTCATTCTCATTTTAACTGAAACAATATTATAAAAGTTACACCACCATTTGGATATTCTGCAAAAACTCACTGAAGGAGTCATTCATAAAACAGAGATGGGCATGATTTGACAAGTTTATTTACTTGAAGGGTCAAGAACACCCTCAGATTGTTTTCAGGAGCTTAATTTATAGTTTGGCCTTAAAAATCAAATTCAAGCATTAAACACTTCTGAAACAGTAACTTTCCATTTGTTAGAAAGAAAAACAAACAACCTTCCCCTGATACAGAATATATATCATTTAAAGTCATCACCCACTTAAAACATCCCTTGTGTTTCTGTCATTTATGTTATATCCTCTGGGAAGTTCTTATAAAAATGACCTGTTGAATCTGGAAACAACAAGTCCTTCTTTTTAGCACAAAGGCAGCTCTGTTTTTTTCATCAAGGACACAAGAAAGAGTGATTAAAGACCCTTAAAACTCTTATCTATAGCAGCTTGCATTGAATTCAGCCTCATACAGTGCTGGAAGGGACACATTTCAAGCCATCAGTCTAAATATCTAGAGCAACCCTGTGCTCTGAGGTACTATTAAATATGGTGAAATATTTAGTATTAAACCCCTTTCTTTTCATTTTGCACTATAAACTTTATTTGCACAAGGTAGGCTTGTTTCTTCTTATTCCAGTAATGGATATTTGAGGGCATGGTACATCTACAGACCTGGATCTTATTTTCTGAGGGACTTTCTGAAATCATGTAAAAGCAGGAAGGTTTGAAGGTAACTAGAAACACAACTACTTAAAAAACAAAAAAGGTTGGGAGAGAGTTATAAACTTTGAGGCCGCTCTCTCCTTTGGAAACTGGATGCATGCTATAAAGTAAATCTCTTTGGATTGTTTACTCCGGCAGAGGAATTCTACAAAGCAATTTATGGTGGTTACAAAAATAACTGCACAGTAGACTTCATGGTTTGGTGAATTTAATTTTCCAAGTGTTGGAGCGATGTCTTTGTTTTACTGTTTGTAATGTTTTTATTGAATGCATAAATTTAAGCTAACTCAATTACCTAGAAAACTCTTATTTAAAAAATCCAACCTATGGAGCTGGATTACAGGATTATTTAATGAAATTTCTCCACAGTCCTTTTTTATCTTGACTCTGAACTTGGAGTTTGATGCTTGTGAGGAAGACTGAAGATTTAACTCTCTGTATAAGAAAATCTCACACAAGCTATTGTGAATTTTAACTACTTATATTTAGTTAATATTCCGAATAGGGGTCTGGTTAGACTTTCCTGGGTTGCCCCAAATTTAGTGTAGGATTTCTGCCACATACTTAGGATCAGAGAGAAAGAGAGAAAGAGAGAGAGAGAGAACCCAAATACATATATACATACACACACACATATATATATATCCCTGAAGAAAATTATGGAAGAGAAAACTCTGTATCATATTTTAAGGTGCTTATTGACATAGGAGAATAAAAAAATGGCTAACCTTATTATATTTTTTCCCTTGTTCAGCGACTGTTGTCCTAACAGTTTGCTGTGGCAGTGCCCCCTACCGTCCTCACAAAGGGAGAAATCTGTTGCTGTTAGAAGTTTGAAGAAATCTCTTGATGAATGAGTTTGAGAGTTAGAAACGTCTGTTGTTAAGATTTTTCTATATATTTCCATCACCAGAAAGAAGCTATCTCATAGAATATGTCTCCAGCAACAAATCCCTCTTTTGAATAAACTTACAGTGAAGACAAAGAAAATGAATTAGCTATCCAAAATCTCTAAACAGGACAGTACTCTGACTGATTTGAAGCGTTTTAATATTCTTAACAAATCTCCAAGCAATTTTTATATGATACGAGGCATGTTCATAACAATTCAGGAAACTTCAGTGTAGTTTTCTGGGTATGAAGCTCCACGCTGTCGAGGTTTGAAAAGCATTCCTCATTACTTAATTTAGCAGACACGATATCAGTACAACAAATGTCTGTGGCTTGCATGTCATGGGAAAGCAATCCTCCGCTGTACGGCCTCCATTTGCATTGTATGTGTGGTGAGTTCATAAAGGAAACTGGAAAACTGTTTCACTAGCTTCAAAGTGTCCAGATCTCTACTGGAAGGCCCAACCAGCTTTTTATTTCAAGAGCAGTGAGCTTAGAATTGAATGAGAAGGGCCACCTCTCTGCTTATTTATCATAATTGAACCAACCAAAAGATACGTTGGTTTTTTTCTACAAGTACAAAAGACACCTACTTGTAAGGTAAATAAATTACATATGTATATGTATATATACAGTCATCCCTTGGTATCTGTGTAGGATTGGTCCCATCCCCCCCATAGCTGTCAAACTTCTCAGATGGCCAAAACCCTTATGTAAAATTGTACAATATTTGCACCTAACCTAAAACATGCACCTGTATACTTTAAATAATTTATAGGTTACTTATAATATACAATGTAAATGCTATGTAAAGAGTTGTTATTCTCTTTTGCATAGGGAATAACAGCAGAGGAAAAAGTCTGTACATATTTAGTGCAGATGTGACTTTTTTCTGAATGTTTTTGATCCACAATTGGTTGAGTCTGTGTGTGCAGAACCTGCAGAAAACAAGGACCTACCATGTGTCTATCTATCTATCTATCTATCTATCTATCTATCTATCTATCTATCTATGTATCTATCTATCAATCATCTATCATCTATCTATCTATATCTATCTATCTATCATCTATCCATCTATCAATCTATCTACCTATCATCTATTTATCTCTATCTATCATCATCTATCATCTGTCTATTATCTATCTATCTATCTATCTATCTATCTATATTTATCAACTATCTATCATCCACCTACCTATCAACTATCTATCTATCTATCTATCTATCTATCTATCTATCTATCATCTATCCATCTATCTATCCATCTATCTACCTATCTTCCTAGCTGGCTAGCTAGCTACCTATCTGTCATTTACCCATCCATCTATCTCTATCATCTATCCATCTACTTGTCTGTCTGTCAGTTCTAGTTTCTTATTTTGGCATAAGATAGGAAGCATTCACTAGTCAGTCTTTTGTTCTAACGTCCTACATTTTAGTTCCCTTACTTTAGTGAGTCTGGGCCATTTCAGCACAGACGACTGTTACTTTATAGCATACAGAAGATCAAAGATTATTTAGCTTGGTTTGGAGTTGGTACTCCCCTGATTCATCAAAATTTGAAATTTTATGACCACAAATGATCATGGCCTTGTTTTTCAAGAATACTGATCAGGCGACTTGAGTGGAGGCACTTTTGGTTCGTAGGAGAATTCAGCATTTTGTGGCAGCTGGGAACAGCTGCAGAGTACCTCCGTGAGCCATTTCCCACCCTCCTGCACCACCATCTCCTTCTGCAGGAAAAGTTTGAAATTTGAGCCAATGGAACTGCAGAGCCTGGCCACCCATGCAAGGTCATATGAACTGATGTCCAAAGTCTGTCCTTGAGCAAGCAAAGAATAAAGGGTGAGGTGGACCCTGAGCCTAGAATCCGTGTCTGTGGACGAAGAGGGAGGTATTTCTTCCATAGCTCAAATTCCCAGGAGCTCTGGGTGACTGGATACTTCCCACCTGGAAAGTTTAAGGCACCAAAATTCTATCATTTGGCTTGCTTGTGAATGTCTGAATTCTAGGCCTATCCCTTGTAGATGGTACTGGCAAGGCAAATGATTAGTCCTCGTGTGTGTGTGTGTGTGTGTGTGTGTGTGTGTGTGTGTGTGTGTGGAAGATGTCACACAGTATGTGGGCATGGGATGGAATTTGTTTGAGAAACATTATTAGATGGTTGGACTTCTCAGCCATGCTGGGTGTAGAAACAACAGTGCTTCTTGGAGTTTCCTGGATTAGAACTGAAATACTTCGTGTCTACATTCCCTCATCATGCTGAGGTTTATGGTGCTGATGTCCTTTGTGTGAGAATGCACAGACAATCTGTGTGGAAATCCACCACAGCATTGTGATCTCCTGCCCTCCCCTTAAAAAGAAAACATGCTGGCCCAAATATTTGTCTCATATAAATAAATTGGTTGATTGGTCAGGGAAGAGTGAGTGCCAAGTCTGTATTTTAGAGGGGCCGTGGGAATAAAATAAGCCTGTTCAATTAATGACAACGGGGGCTAACCTTACAGAGACCAGATGTTCACATCATGAAGAGTGTTGGTCACAAAGCAAACAAACTTCCTGACATAAACAACTGTAAGAACGGGTCTATGAACCATATTCAAACAACTGCAGATTGCACTCTCCACCAGTCCAATTGCTGGGTCCAGTCAGGAGCTTGATATGCTTAGCTCTCTAACTTAGTGGGAAGATCTTCTACTACCACGTGATAGTAATGTGGCTGATAAAGAGAACTACCTTAGTCAAGCATGGTGGCCCACCCTGTAATCTCAGCACTACAAAGGCTGAGGCGGGAGGGCCGCAAGTTCGAAACCAGCCTGGCTATTAAGTGAGATGCTATTTCAAAAAAAAAACAAAACAAAACAAAACAAAGCAAAACAGCAAAGCAGATTATAGTTTCTTGGTCTAGTTTCCCATTAATATTAGACTCTAGGCTTAGGGAAAATTAGTTACCATGAAAGTGATGAGTTAAATTTGTAGTTTCTTATTAGGTATGTGTCTTTCCTATGTACAAAGAAGAAATTGCACTAAAGTAACACTTTTGCCTCCTGGTCTTTTTCCTGATAAGATAGCTTTACTCTTTAAAATCTTTGCTAACTTGATATGGTTTAAAAATCTCTGTGGGGTTATTAATATAATTATACTTTAATAATTTTAATAATGAAGTGTGTGGCCAAAATTGAGACACTGCGCAAAGTCTCAGTTTGGCGAATGAAAGATGCGCTACAAATTCTTGTTTCTAATGATACAGTTCTTGGATATCTGCATTTGTCAGGCACCTGAACACCCACAATTATCCCCTGGTCACTTCAGCTCTGTCTTGCAAGCACAGATTTAGGGGGTTTGAGAAGTTTTCAGATGACAGCAAATGTGGGACAGGAAGGGGAGGATGTTTATTAATAATACAGTTAAGTATTTTCCATTAGGAAGGTAAGAGATTCTTTGAAAGGTTATAAACAAAATTCGTGCTCGCTGGAGAGCCACCTACTTTAACTGTGATGTGGAGCGCCACCTAGTGGTAGGACAAGCAGTCAGGAAACCAACTCCCTAGAACGCTCATTAAGATCAGGAGGGAATGCAAACAAAAAAGAAACACGAAATTGTGTAGCATTCACAAGTGATATCTTCCCAACCTAGCTGCTGTGCTTGGCCTCTTTTAGGCACACAGCTCACTTCCTTAGGGCAGGCGGTTTATTCTTTGGAGAGAAATAAAAGAGACTTGACTGGACAATAAACCTGAAAAGCAAGATACAAATGATTAGAGGATTTATATTAGAAATGTGTTTGACTGAAAGGAATGCCATATGCCCCGGATTACTTTTGTTAGTGCGTTTTGCCTCTGTTTCTGAAAGCTGGCTTCAGAGGAAAATACTTCCAGATGATTCTATTTCAACCTCAGTAACACAGGCTTACTCCTTCCTCTGTGTGGTGAAGGAGTTGGAGGAGGGTCTTGATTCTTAACAGAACAGGCAGCACACAGAAGCTGGCTTAACCCTTCACGCACCTGGTGCCCTGTGCACTAGCCTGTCCACCTCATTGGGGACAGCTCATGGAACAGTGAGGAGACCTCAACAGAGATGCAATTCTGACCGGCAGCCCAAGGGGACAGGGTGGGGTCAGCTTAATGCACTGACGGTAAGAAAAGGGGAAACTAGCAGACAGGACCTTAAAGCTAGCAACCAACCACGCAGCTAGGCTCAATGCCTTCTTATCTGTCGCCCTGATATTATTCTGTGAACATGACTGTCATCTGTGAGATATTCTCTGTGTCCATAGCCCATGGAAACATGAGAACCTAAGAAAAACCAAATTGAGAGGCATTCAACCGCACACTGGAGTAGCACTCTTCAAAAGTATCCAGACTATGTAAAACGTAGACTCACAACTTCTCCCCACAGGGTATACAACAGTGAATCATTACTAAGAAGGAAAGAAATTTAGGGGGTTTTCTTGATTGGAGCCAGGAACAGAAAAAAAAAATGCTTGTGGAAAATGGGGGAAGTCTGAAAAATATGCATAGTTAATAGCATTAAACTGTCGTCTCCCTTTATCTGAGATTTCACTTATGTGTGGTCAACCACAGTCTAAAAATATTAATAGAGAATTCTAGCAATAAACAATTTGTAAGTTTTAAAACATCATGCCTTTCTGAGTAGCAGGAGGAAACCTCATACTATTGCATGTAGGATGTGAATCACTCCTGTGTCCAGTGCCTCCACATCGTATACACTACCCACCCATTACCCACTTATTGGCTCTCTCACTTCTCAGCTCCAGCCTCCCAGTATCCCATCCCTTGTGTGCAGCTAATGCTTATTTTGTTTAAGTACAGGAGTAGGGATGTTGGCAATTCGGACATGCCAAAGATAGCGTGTTTCCTTTTAGTGAAAAAGCCAAATCTCAATAAGGAAAGAAATGTCAAATGCTGAGTTGCTGAGGTCTATGGAAAAAACAAGTCTTCAGTGTGTGGAATTGTGAAGGAAAGAGGAATTTTTGTCAGTTTTGCTGCAGCTGCTGTTGCCATAGTACATAAGTGCTCACTGAAGTTGGAAAAGCCAGTAAGTTGCTCTGTGTGTGTGTGTGTGTGTGTGTGTGTGTTTGCAAATATTAGTTGTGGTTTTTTAGTGCTATACAATGTCAGGCACTCACTGGGATTCTTGGATTATTGGAAGAACTCAAAGGTGAATGAAGAGGGGTACTTTTTGTTGTTGTACGTTTTGATTTTTTTTTTTTTGAGATAAAATCTTGATATGTAACCCAGGCTGGCCTTGAATTCTCCATTCTCATGTCTCAGCCTTCCAAGTGCTGGGATCACAGGCACATGCCACTACACAGTCTAGTTTGCCAAAATAAATTTCTTGGTTTTGATCAATGTAGTGTCTTAGGTCTGTACATGTAAGATGCTAATCTTAGGGAAGGCTGGTGAAGCATGTATACTGGGAGTTTCTTTGTGCCATACTGTGTGATTTAAATGCCCTAAATCCCCAAATGAAAACAATAAAGAAGGCAGGAGGAGCTTAAACAGGGCAGAGAAGAGGGCTCTTGCAGAAACACTGACCATTCCGGTACTCCTCGCTCCTTTCCTTTGGAGGCCCCGCACCGCCTGGGCTGGCTGGCTTCCACTCCTTGGAGCACCTGTTGCCTCCAGACGTGCCCAGCCTGCTCTTGGCTTGTTTCAGAATAGTGTTGCCTCCTGGCTTGCTCTCCTAACTTAGTCCCTGAAAGAAGTACAGACTGTTGCTCTCCCTTCTTTGTCTTTTTGATGGCTGGTGAATATAAAGTGAAGAAGGTTGGGAAGCCCTCAGCCCTGATCAAGTCCCTCTTGGGCCAGAGGGGCTTGAAGCCTTCATGCAATGACAGGGCTTTGAGGACCAGAAAGGGCTAAAGTAGGGGCTGGAGGAATGTGAGACTTGGGCATATGGCTTTTCTTTTCTTTTCTTTTCTTTTCTTTTCTTTTTTTTTTCTTTCTTTAAACCACAAACAGGAGAACAGGTCTCAGAAATGGGGAAGCTGGTTATGGGGTAAAGGGATGGGGCTATAGTGACAAGATGGTGTAGACTTTCCAGGCCAGCCTACATGTACTACTCACTAATTGGGCCCAATGACTCCCTTTCTGGTATAGTCATTGCCAGAGCAAAGCACACCTGAAGCCATTGCTGCACTCCTGACAGGGAGAAGAGAGAGCATCCCATTGCCCAGTGCTGGAGGGTCAAGATGGAGCATGCTCTATCTCTGAGTGGCTTATCCAGCTGGAGCCACTATGGCCCCTCTGCCAGCGTTCTCTGACTAGGTGGTGTGCTTCTGTTTTTAACTAGACAACTGTGCATCTGGGCTTCTTGTTTTTCCTTGGTTAGTTGATTAGCTTGTCTTTTCTGAGTCTGTTGTAGACACCCCTTGTGCAAGGGATAGGTGTGAATGCTTGTGTAAATAAAGATAACTTTGTGGTTTAATACAATTCTCCACTTGGCATTCTTTTCCATTTTAGTGGAAAAGAGTGTGCCTTTGAATGATTTTTACAACAGCAAAATATTTGAACCCTGTAATATGTAATTGGTAAAATCCATCCCTTTAGGTGTAAAATGGCAACAACTAAATGTGTTGAGCCCCCACTGTGTATTGGATGAAGAAGAGTGATGTGGTATTGTACTCTGAATGATCTTAATAGGACTCATATTTTTAAGTTGGTCCTATTATTTCCTATATTGTATACAAAAGAAAAACAGGTTCCAAAGGAGAAGTAACTTACCCAAAATGGTGTAACTGGGGCAGATCCCAAGACCACCCAGACTCATCCCTTCAGTGGTTCACTTTTAGGGTGTTCTGGGATGTTCTCAGATAGAAATGCCCATATGTAGTTCCTACCCAATTAGCCAGCCATCAGTATCCCAAAGATGTTGGGTACTGAAAGATGCCAGTTACTGACAGATGCTGGATACTGACGGATTCTGGGTATGCAAAGATGCTGGTTACTGAAAAAATGATGGCTACCGAAAGCTACCCATACAATCGAGAGATTTGGAGCTTATTAGGTTCTGATCATGGACCTTCAGTTATAAAACTGGGCAACACATCAAAAGCCATTTGAAAAAGCAAATTTAAATAAACATCTTTATTGGCCTATTGAATAACTAAAGCCACCTCTGTTCACCACCCCCCCCTTATTATAGCAGTGAACAAATCCTATTGGGCATATTAGTAATACTGAGCTAGCCAACTGATTTTCTTCCATATTCATTAGAAAATAAAAATAACCACTAAAAAAAAAAAACAAAAAAAAACCCTCTTAAGTGAACCAAGCAGGGAGTTTCTGCTACAGCAGAAAGCCAAAACATGGCCAGGAGCATAATGGGAGGATGATGCTTGATTGGCCTTCTCTCTGAATGCTGCCGAGCCAAAGCACCTGTCTCGTCCACATTTTCAACTCTTGATTGGCACTTTTCTTTCTTTTTAGATTTGTTGGTAACCCTAAACAGAGCACAACCCATTGTTAGTCAAGCACTAGTTCATCAATATTACTGTTATTAGAAATGTTTGTTAAGTAGTTTCCTGCATCCTGGGCCTTGTGAATATGGAGCCTGCCCACAGTGCCCAGGCCATAGGACATGTGCCCTGGCTGTTGATAATTGCATGCCCTAAATTATATATAGAGAGAGTTTTGGAGGACATGCAGCAATGACAGAAACACTCTTGGGGTGAAAGCGGTTAAAGAATTACCTTTTCTTCTTCCTGATCAGTGGATTAAAGCATTGACTAGAGTTGAATCGGGGCTCTCTTCATATTTCTGCCTTTCATATGTTTTCTTCAATATTTTGATGTATGTAGGTTTGGGGACCCTACTAGCCTGGCTGGCCTTTGGAGCCTTGTAACTAATTTGTGTTTTATGGTGTTGCCTGCTTGTAAAAGATTAGTGGGAGAAATCTGAGTACAGACAGGAAGGACTTTGCTTTTTCTCTCTTGAGTGTTCAGAATAGGAAGTAATCAATCAAATTATGGGAATAAAATTCCCTTTGCCTTTTTCAGTGTTCTTACTTGGATTAGATCTTTCTTTTCACTAGGAAGTATCAAAGTTGCCAGGGTAGGTTGAATGACTAAGGCAAAAATGATGTGTTTGTTTCGGTCATAAATCTTCACTGATTCTCATTAAGTTCAGGTATTTAACAAAGAGACCTGGATTAAAGTGCAACTAGTTGTATTCTCAGAGCCACCCCCTCCCTGCATTACCTTCCTTAAATGAAGCCATGCCTGCACTAACTTCATGTTTTGAAAAGTTTTGTGGGGAGGGAGGGAAATGATGCCAAAAAGCAGTGATTTTATGTAACAAACAAAGCTTTTAAGTAAACAAAAACTTGTGTCTGTTTTTTTTTCCTTTCTTTTAAAAAAATTTCCTGACGGACTCTAATTATTCTTGTAGTTTCTTTCATCAAATGTGGGTTTGCTTTTTCTTTTCATTTTTTTCTTTAAGAAATGAAGTTCATTTGTTTTTCTTTCTAATGGGGCCTTGCTCTTTTTTCTTGGTGTAGGGGGCCTTGGGATTGCAACAGTATCTGTTAAAAAAGGCTTTTTCTGAAGCCAGAGGGTCCGTTAGAATGTCTTGTGAGGGTTTAATGATGGAAAGAAAACAAATTGGATCTGTTTTATATTTGTGTAGGGGGAGGTCACCGAGACCTAAAGCTTGAGATGAAAATTCTTGGGATTTTCAGGTGTGTTTGCCCCATGGCAATGGGTGGTGGTTAGAGAGCAAGTGCTGGAGAAATTTTTTCTCAGCTCCTGCTGTACCATGGAGAAAAATGGACTCATTATTTCAGTGCCTTCTGATATGGTAGAAAAACATGAGAATACTCACGTGTAGCATGCTGGGAAATAACATACATGTTGGAAACCCAAGGCAGAAAGCTTCACATTCTCCATCAGCCTCTGGGTTTCCATGAAGCTGATGCTGGCTCCCAGCCTCTGGAATATGCTAAGACCCGAGTGAGACATTGGAAAGCTGGAGGATGAAGAGCCCTGAGTTTCCTAACTTGTGAATCCAGGGACATGAGTTATAATAAACCCAACCGCTTCTTTCAAAACATGGAGTTAATAGATAGATATAATGGCATCTATAACAGATTAAGTTAGAACAGTGGATGCCATAAAAACAAGACTGGTATTCATTTAGAGAAACTTAGTTTTTGTTATCTACATACATAACAAAGTACATACTGAAAGCTTTGGGTAGTATAAACAAAAGTTCTATTTGAAGAGAGGTAATCATGAGTAACCAGCTCTACCACTAATGCAATAGCAAGCCACGGACAGTATGGAAGTGAGATGGCTGTGTTCCACTAAAGTTTATTCCCCCAAACTACAAAGCTCCACCTGTATCTTTGAGCATCTCATGGGCTGTCCCTTTCCTTTACCTCCTGTTACTCTCAGCGAGCACTGGCCAGGACCATCAGGGCGAGATGGGATGGATACACAGTGCAGGCGATTGAGCCCCGTTCCCGATCCCATTAAAAAAAAAAAATTACAGTGTCCCTGCCTCTGTGGGAGCTCATTTAACATCTTCTACCTTGGATCAGTATAGCAACAGTCCCCGGAAACTTCTCGAAATATTTAGGGTAATTCTGCTCCACATGATGCCATTTTGTAGAAATGCAATTATTGGCTCAGCTGCAAACATTCTGTTTTGGGAGGGTCACCCAAATACCAAAGTAGCTGTTGCTCGTTTTTTTGTTTGTTTGTTTTTGTTTGTTTGTTTGTTTGTTTTTTAACTTAATCATCCATTTTGATGTTTCCTCAACTTGGAACTTGTGTGTGTTTGATTTATAACTCCCCACTGATCTCTCTTCCTTTTTTTTTTTTTTTTTGGATGTTTGGGCATGGGGGTGGGGGGGCACAATGAGGGCTTGCTCATTACCACCAGACTTGTGTTCCCACAGTGTGGTTGAGTTCACCATTCTGTTTGTGTGAGTGAAGAGGCCAAAGCTGAGGGCTGGAGAGACGGCTCCGTGGTTAAGAGCACTGCTTACTCATGCAAAGGACCCAGCTTTGGTTCCCAGCTCCCACATGGTGGCTAACAACCATCTGTAACTCTAGTTTTAAGGAATCCAATTTCCAATGCCCTCTTCTGGCCTCTGTGGGCTTTGCACACTCATGGTACACTTACATGCAGGCAAAACACTCATATACATTAAATACATACATACATAAAATTAGTAAAAAGAAGAGCTAAAAGTTGGAAATGAAGCCTGAACAAAGATTTTTTTGAGAAATCTTAAGTGGCATATTTAAGAATTTTGAAGTTTATTCTAGGTGAGCAGTATCCAACAGGAATGTAGACTTACAATTCAATGAAACTATAAACCTTAGGGAGATGGAAATGCTAAGTATCCTGTTTGGTCAGTACATGTTGTGTAATGTATTAGATTATCACCCTGTATTTCATAAACAGACACACGTACTGCATCATTAAAAAAACTTTTAAAAAGAAATGTAATAGACATTCTCTCTGCATGCTTAGACATTCTGTCTAGTACCCACATCTAAGTGGCATGGGTAAGGAAGAGAAAAGAATTAAAGACATTTATTAATCAATATGTGCACAATATTGTTCAACATGTAATCAAAATAAAACAGATTAATGAGGTAGCTTGTATACATTTTACACTGGCACATCTCAGTTCCTGCTGGCTGCCCTTTAAGAGGTCTGTAGCTCGGTGAGGCCAGCACCTCCATGATGGCTCTGTGCAGCTTTCCAGGCTAGGGTTGGGCAAAAGGGAACTGAAGGTTTTAAGAAGATCTGACTTTGCAGATAGCCTCTGGGTTTACTTTGGAAGGCTAACTCTCATATGTGTCACAGGGATGCACAGCCACTTAGATGGCTCTTGAATCTGGAGGATGGTGCAGTTCTGACGACGGACTGCAGCATTCCAGCAGGCAAGATGAGTGGGGGAGGATTTGCTAGAGGCTTTCTTCGTAGGACTTATAGCACTGTATGGAATGCTAGTGACGGGGGAAAGGAGAGAAAGTGGAGAATATCTGAGCAGGCTATTTATTGACAACTACAACTGTGATAGTGAACGCAGAGAGAGGACTAACAAGTATCAAAAACAGCAGGTTTTATTTAGACATGGGAAATAGAAGGCCTTCGGTTGTGTCAGAGCTCATGAGCATATCTGACTTGGGATGGATGCATCCAAGGGCAAGACCTTACTAGATTGTGCCAGTCATCAGCCCACTGAAGACGTGAAACAGAGCTCAACAGAGGATGTAAAGAGTTCACAGTTTAAACTCAGGAAGACAGTCTTCACCTCATATCATGCATGCACATACACTTGGAACTGTACAGATGTCTATGATTTAACTTTGAAGGACATTTTAAAAAGATGAATTGATGGATAGATTTCTTAAAATTTGGATAGAATGATAACTAGATATAGGCCAATAAAATATTAAAGCATATATTTAGAATTGAATGGGTACGTAGATGAGTGTTTATTGTACAGTTCTTTCAAAATGTTTGCTATCTTTAAAATCTGTAAAATGTTGATGTAGGGAAAGGTATGGTTTCAAGTTCAGTGCGGTGGGAAGGTTAACTAGAAAGTTGAGAATATTATCTTTTGCAGTTGGGAAGTCAATGATGATCTTGAAACCAGGTGGGCTCTGTGGTGCACAGAAGCAAGACATCAGCAAGTTGATCGGTAAATGGAAATTCATCAGGAGAGATAAACTGGAGGTGCTTCACCACTCACTCATCTAACTTGCCATATGTCCCCTTTGCCTCCAGGACTTGAGGTGGCCCAGGAGACCATCATTCTTGCCTTGTGACCACTCTGGCTAGTCATCCACAAAACAAGCCAAACAAAGAGGGTTTAGATTGTGTGAAGTGATTTTACCCTGGTTTATGCACTGACGTGGTTACTTATAATACATGGTTGGTTTAATCGTCAGGTTTTTTTTTAACTCAGAGAATTTCAGCTATGCTTTCTTTTTTTTAAAGAAATTTTTTTTTAAATTTTATTTATTTTTTAAAATTTTATGTGTATGTGTGTATTGCCTGCATGTGGGTAAGTGCCCCCATGTCATGCAATAGCTGGGGAGGTCAGAAGAGGCTGTCGGATCCCCTGGGACTGGAGATATGGACAGTTGTTAGCTGCCATGTGGGTGCTGGGATTCGAACCTGGGTCTTCTGCAAGAATAACAAGTGTTCTTAACCTCTGAGCCATCTCTCCAGCCCCTGTGTTTGCTTTTTAAAATCTGTGTATTGTGCTCTTCCCATGGAAGCTAACAGTTGCCAGAGTTAATTATGGGACACATATAGGATATGCTTGTTCAGTTTTCTTGAGCATTTTGATCGAGGTAGTGGTTCTTTTTCTTTTTAAAAAGATTTTTTTTATTATTACTTTTGTGTGTTTGTTTTGTTTTTTGTTTTTTGAGACTGGGTCTCCTTCAGCTGGCCTGAAACTTGCTATGTAGACCAGGTTGGCCTCAGTGCCACAGAGATCCTCCTGCCTCTAAAGATGTGTACCACCATGCCCAGCCTATTTTATTTTATTATTTCTCACCACCACCCCCAGCCCCTGCCACCACTGTGATGAATGCAATGCCTACAGAGGCCAGAAGAGGGCATCAGATCTCCTGGAGCTGGAATTATAGGAGGTTCTGAGCTGTTCAATATGGGTGCTGGCAACGGAACTTCGATCCTCTGGAGCACAGCAAGCACTCCCCTTTAGCCACTGAGCCAACTCTCCAGTCCTGTAGTGGCTCTTTTTCAAAATGGAGATGCAGCAGCCTGTTCTAAATACCACTGCAAGTGTGAAAGGAAAAACAGGCTTGCTTTAAGAATCTTCCCTTTTTTCAACACTTGACTGAACAGTTCTAAGAGCCAATGATGGAATCTAACTGCCTTGTTTTTTCCTCAGCATTGAATGTTTCTTAAGTTTCATCCATTGCCCGTGTTCTAGCAGTGACATAGTCTCAGCTCTTCACTGTCATCATCAAATCCCTGTTAAGAGTCACACACTCTGATATGATTCTGATATTTTCTTTTCCCCTTCTCTGGACGTTTTAGTGATGATGAGAGAACACTAAAAAAAAAACAAAAAAAAAAAAAAAAAAAAACCCTGAGCGAGAGAAAAACCAAACCAATTTGTTCCTTTATCATCTTACTCACAAATGTGTTGCTTGTGGTCAAAAACCACACTGTTATAATGGTTGATTTCTCATTTACTTGGTAGGGATTTTTTTTTCCTCTAAGTCATAGAAGCTCACAGAGAAGGACTGTGGAGGATATTTCAAGATGAGCCAGGTTTAGAACAAGCAGAGGTGTGTGGCTAGGTTAGTGGTTACTCCTGTGACTTCTCTTTAAGTTTAGTGTCAGAACATTGCAAATAATTAACTTTACCACAGCTGTCCTTATGATATAGTCACATATGTATTGGGGAGCAGTGCCGTGACATTTTAAGGGTGCTTTTTAGAGGGGGTGGGGAAGACAAGGCGAGGGGCGAGTGTAGAGGTTCCGGAGAACAAAAGAAGCAGAAACCTTGTGGCTCAAACTGAACCAAGTTCCTGACGTTTTCCTTTGCTAATCTACTGATAGAAGTAAAGCCGGCCTCGGTGTGACCCTCCACACACATGTGAGAGCATTTTAAGTGTTTCGCTGGGTGAAACAGAAACTCCACATAATTGCAGCAGAGGAAAAGGTAGAAAGTAGAGGGGAAGTGGGCAGCACCGATGAGGCACTTTCAAGGCCAGCATTGTATTTGCTTTTTCAGGACAAAGTGGCCCATAGGAAGTGGGGGAGTATAATTTAAAAGCACTTTCAGGGCCTGTAAATGGTTCAGTGGTTAAAGGCTTGCTGTGCAAGCAGCAAGTGTGAGGACTGGAGTTTGGATCCCCAGAACCACGCTAAGGGAACCCAGTGGTCTTCTTTGGAGGCAGAAATGGAGGACCCCAGCGCAGTCTGGCTAGATCAGCTGTACTGGTGAACTCAACTGAGTGACCCTGCCTCAATGAATAAGGTGGGGTGCTGTCAAGGAAGACTCCTGATGTCACCTCAGGCCAATATGTGCACATGTCAACAGGCACATGCACATGTATGCATATACACACACGTGTGTGACCACACACAGGGGATCACGTCTGCACAAACTCCATACACATTCACGAAAAGAAAAGCAGTCCCAGGTTCTCCTGATGATCATCTTGGATATTTCCTGGAGACGTGTGGGTGCTGAAGTTCTCTGATGAGGAACGTGTGCACCTGCTCTCCAGGTCTCCCTAGCCTTGCCTCATGCCTCTCCTCGCCTGAGGGTTCAGTGGATTTCCTCATAGCCGCCAATGATCATCTTTTCAGTTTCCACATCATTTTGTTCAGTTGGCTTTCCTTCACAAAGAATCGTTTTTCCTGTTTCTGTTATAATGTTTGCTTTCCCATTTAATTGATAGTGATTATTTTCTGCAACTCATGACCTGCATAGTTGCTTCACACATTACATAAGGACAATGTCAAGTATGTACCTACCGAAGGCTGCTCTCCATCACGGTGTTACAAAGGTGCAGCAGCATCTCACATGTACTTTCTTGATTATTGATTTGTCAGGGAGAGACAGCATACAAACCATCAATTAAATACAGTTATAAATGACAGGGCAGTGTTATGCAATTCTAAAAAGGCAATCACTGTGGAACACATAAAAATCCATTGGATAAGAAACGCTTTGTTCTATGTATAATGGTTTAGCTGTTCATCAAACTGCATCAGTGGTTAGAGTGTATTTTGGCTCTAGTCTTGCGAGCATGTTTCCTCTTCATTTTATAAAATAGCAAAGAGAGTTGGTGGGATGGTTCAGCATGTAAGGGCACTTGCCACTAAGCCTGATGACTTTGAGTTGGATCCTCAGGACCCACATAATGGAAGGAGATAAATGACTTCTCCATGTTGTCAGTTGACTTCCATGCCCACCATGGCATGTACACACACACACACACACACACACACACACACACGAACAAATAATGACATTTAAATCTTTTTAAAAGAAGAAATAATAGTTCTTTGAAGTGGTTTTGCAAGCTTGCTGGTTTAGACTTCTCATATACATTTATTACCATACTGTGGGAGCCAAATTTCAAAGATTTGGGCAAACCATTGTGCTTCAAAGTAGAAAGTTCAATAAATAAATAAATTAGCAATGAGATATTTAAGCAACTTCTGTTTACTCACTGAAACATTTGACTTTAATGGAGACCTACAATCAGAAATCTGTAGAACAGACAAGCTCAATTTTGAAAGCTCAGGTAAAATCATTTTCTTTGAAAACAGAAAGTTCTTTTTCTTACTCTCCAAGGTCTCTAGAAATGTGAACTGTTGAACTCAGATTTGAGTGATGATGTACTATGCTTTGCCAAAGGAGTTGTTTCCCCTTCTATAACATCCATCAGGAAGAAAAGGAAGTGTTTAGTTGGACAAACTGTTTCCCAGGGAAGCCCTTTCATATTTGTTTGTTTAAGTCAAGGTAGATTTAAAATGAGAGGAAAACTTCACGCTATTCTCAGGTAACACTCTGATAAAAATGGATGAGTCTGTGGGTTATGTTTTATTGACACAGAAATGCCAAGATAGTAGCTCAAGAAAATAGGTGTCGTCCATAACCCAAAGCAAGTAATTCAAACTATTTAATAGCATTAGTACATTCATTTAAAAATGGTAGAAAAGACCTCATGTTTTATGTCCCTGCAGATTTCTGAGATATAACTATAGCAAACTACAAAGTATATTTAAAAACATTTTTGTAAGTTAGAAATACATCCACTCATAATGTGTGACTAAATTCACTCTTACTATACTCAATTATTATTGGAAAATTCTGGAGTTGGTACTGTTTCAGCCCTCTGAGAACTGAGCTTATTTATTCTTATCTAAAAATAAAATGCTTTATTAATAAGAAAAAAGTACACTATCATTAAGTCTCATTATTTAGCATTAGAAATCACCTCAAGGTCATTTAATCTAATCCTTATCTGATAGACCAGTTTATTAAAACATTTCTGGAGCTATTTCAGTCATCAGATGATATTTTTAAGATACATTCCCACACACTGACATAACATAAGTTGTTTGGAGAATAAAAGTCTTCATTTATTCCCTTTAATCTTGTTTTACCTTCTCCAATGTAGTATAGTGTGGACAACTTCAAGAGTGTTATTTAATAGCTCAACTTTATTTCTTAGGAGCACAATGTCAGTTTTATAATGTTTTGAATTTCTGAACTTTTCCAGTAAGATCAATGTATTAGGAAACCATTGGCACATAAATAGTAGTTTGTTATTTCATATGAAAAAATTTTCCACAAAAACCACTAGAAGAATGTAGAAAATTGTACCCCCTTGAATCCAACCAGACAGGAAACACTCCTACACGCCTCCACCATCTGTTGCCGGCCTCAGTGCCTGTGTTTTGAGGCACAGCCACCCAAGTCTGTTGTGTGGCTAGCCGAGGTCGATTTTAGAAGACTCCCATGTCATCACCTGCCAGTAATGCACAAGCTGCGACCCTTCCAACGTCTGCTGCCTCCCCAAACCTCAGTGCTTTCCAAATTTGAAGTGTTGTCTCGTTTGGGGTATGTTGAGATTTACTGACCATTTACCATTTGTAAAACTTTGTCACCGCTGGTACTGGCTTCGCTTCTTTATTACTGCAGTTTTATGGAGCACACTGATTTTAGGGACATATGTATTGGCATTCTCACACAACCGCACAACTGCCTGTGTTTGTTCTCTACTTACAGAAAACTTGGCAAAAATAACAAAAGACAGTGCTTTCGGCCAGCTTCGTGTATCTCTTTGCAAGCATTATCTGTTTTCACGTTTTTTTGAGTGTGCCATTTTTAACTTAATAATGACCATACCATTTCTTATGATGACTTTATCATTTAAAAGCATACTATAAATATGTTCTAACCATATTGCTAAGTATTTTATCAAACTTGCAATGACATTTAATTCCTCTTTAAGAATATATCATGATTTACTTATTTTGCCTTTGAGGTACTTTCTAATTTGAAGTTCTCATAAATGATACGCTTGATGGAAATCTTCATTTGTAATGCTATTTCTGCTACCGAGGACAAGTTAGTAGGAACATATTTCCAGAAACAGAATCGTGAGATCAAAGGCTAAGCACATTTGAAACACATTACTAAATTGATTTCCAAGTGACTATGTGAATATATTCTCAGCAGACAGGTATCCAGAGAGCTTGCATACCTTTATGATGCGGAACACCTGAGATGGGAAATTTCACGTGAATAGAAAAGTGTCCAATCGCATCGATGTTTGATTTCCTTTTTTAAAGATACAGCTCTAGACATCTGTGTATTTGAAAATGTATATCCATATGGTGGGGTCAAAAGTGTTCAGCTCATCTAATAATGTAGTGTGTTCTAGGTACTTGGACGTTGAAATGGTTCGGGTTTCTTGGATATGATTACTACTAGAAACTCAATGTCTATTTTTGGTTCATTCATGAAATAATTCAAATAACTGTCACACTTGTTGAGAATTGTTTCTGTTGCCGTGGTCTCTGTCACTGCTCTTACTCAGGTAAGAAGGCACATCTAGCATCACAATGAGAATGTGACTGTCCTTTTTTTGTTTACTTATCAGCTATGACCAAGTCCTTTCTTGCACAGAGCACTCTGATACAGACAGGAGGAGAGTCCAAGGGCCAAGGCTCCAGACTGGGTTGAAGAAAACAAATCCAGCTGTGGAAAGCCTTCCCTGTAAATAGACTTTAAAGATTTATTAAAATGAAATTAAAGATTGCATAGTTTTTGCTGCCTGGCTACCAGAAGTCACCTGAGACATCTTATTGTTCAAGGTTTAATGTGTTTCACTTTGACAAACAAAGCTGTGGTGGACTCCCAGTAACCACATCAGCAGTGCTCACCCATGGTTATAGTCTCAGGATAATATCGCAGAAGAAAAATAATGGAGTGAAATTGTCCATGCATTATGTATTTTTTAAGGCTTTTGACAGATATCACAAAATCGTCCTTTGGAAGAGTTGTACCAAATTCTCACTGGTATTGGGAAAGAATGCATAATGATAAGGTTCTAGATGAACAGCTTTCTGAGAAAACTTCCTCTAGCCACACATGGAGATGCCTAGAGAAAGATTTCTCAGAACGTCTGGGTGTGTACAGATAATTCCAGACTTACAATGGTCTGACTTTATGATAGTGAAGACATAATACCACTCAGGAGAAACCAAACCTGGAACTGTGATTTAGATTTGTTTCCAGGATGGTAGCACACAGGACAATCCTGTCTAGCAATGCTGGCACTGGTAGCAAGCTGCAGCTTCCCAGTCAGCCTACTACCATGTGGGGGCAACAACTGGAACTCTATTGCAGGTCAACGATATTTTGTTTTGTGTTTTCATGTCTTGTCCTGTTGACAAAATGCCCATCAGTGTGTCCATTAGTTGTTTAGCACCCCTGTCACAAAATGGGTTTGATATTAGGTGATTCAACTGACCTGAGACTAATATGGTTATCTTGTTTCCAAGGTAGGCTAGGCTAAGCTGTGATGCCTTGTAGATGAGGTGCATTAAAGCCACTTGGGGTTTATAACATTTTCAACTTATGATGGGTCAGGACCCATAATAACGTATGTTATTTTTTACATATATATGTAAGTATACTTTTGTAGATATATACCACAATTTATTGTTCATATTTAGCCCCTTTAGGATGGATAGCCTTAGACATAAAAGGGGCATGTCTGAAAACAGTGCATATGGCAGTCATATTGATTGTAATAAAGAACTACTCCTGAGTTTGCCATGAATTAGAAAGCTTACCCAAGGCAGTCTTTGAAATTTCATATCCTCTTAATAAGAATGTCCAGTCCCATGATTCCCATTGGCTCCCTCTACACCTAAAGTTGTCCCGTTCTGCACGTGTTCTGTGTTGGCCAAATGAATGTGACGGAGAGTGCGTAGACATCACAGTGGTTTTGAGCAAGCTCAGCCTCTTATTCTCCCTCTTTTGTAGGAAAGTCCCTTAGCCTGGATGATTTCCTCTCTGGACCTAAAGGCTGCAGAGCAGGGGTGGAGGTGGGGAAGCCCCCTAGGGAGGCAGCTGCTTAGGAACTGCATGCATGCACTGGGACCTGGGAATTAATAGCACCTTAGCAGACTGGGAATGTAGCCCAAGCCAGTCAGAATCAGAATTTATGGAAACTTTAGATCCATCAATCAATAGCATGCTAGGCAGGTCTACTTACCAAGCAAATACCTATTCTACCATCAGCACTAAACATGAAAATTGTGATTAATTGCACTAATCAATTTACTGACCAAAACCCACTTAAGGTATGGTTGTTTGGTATGGTTGTTTGCTTTTGGAACAATGGCCTAAACCTTACAATATCTCTTGATCTCCTATGGGAGGGCTGTAAATTAAAATGGAATGCTTTAGACAATATGTATTTTTAAAGGTCTTTGGGTCACCTCCAATACTGCTGTAGGGTTTTGAAGATATGTCTACAAATTCTTTGATACTACTTCCTCCAGTAGCTGGTATGTAACCTTCCTCTTAACTCTGGGCTGTACCTAACAACACGCAACAGACAGAACATTTGGATGTGATGGAATGCTTCCTTCTGGGGTTGACTTCCAGGGTCTTGCACGTGCTTCTGACTTAGCCCATGGAAACAACAAAAATGAGCAGCCCCATTTTGTGAGCAGCTCTGCAGAGGAGCACACATGGCAAGGAACTGAGGCCTCCTCCCAACAGCCATGTGCATGGGCTAGATATGGATCTAGAGTTCTGGATGAGCCCTCACATGGTTGTCATTGACTAGACTTCCAAGAGATATGCCAAACCACAACCACCCATATATGTTGTCAATGGAGGAGGTAATCAGTGCTTGTGAGTTTGTTAGTTAAGGTCCAGAGTCAACATATCTACCACCACCACCTTCGGAGGCAGAGCTTCTCAAACCTGAGTATGTTCCAGAAATCACTCAGAGAGCTCCGTAGAACACACGTTTTTGAGTGTGTGACCCAGAGATGATTCAGATGACTCAGAGATGATGTTATGTCTGTAACACAGTCTCAGGTGATGCGGATGCTGCCAGTTGGAGACCATGCTGTTTACACTAAGGCCTTTATCTTTTCTTGGATCTTGCTTTGAATATGGCACTCACATGAGGGGAGGACTTTCCCATGTCACATTCCCAAGCATAGGCCTCCTGGAGCCTCTGTTTTCTCCCAGCACCGAAGGGAACGAATTGTAACAACATGGACCATGAACACTGCTGAGGCTTATAAACCTACTCGGTGCCTGCTCACCATTCCAGGAAGCTGTCCATTTTCAACTCTTTCTTATCCAGTACAGTTTCCCTCTCCTCTTAGCCCCTACTGATAACTCTTTGCATGATCTAATGCTGCCTGGGAATCTCTAACAAATGTCAAAGAAAGATAAAATTTGGGAATGGTCCATAACGTAAGAGTTATAGGCCAAAAAACTTGTTCTATTTTTTCTCTGACATGTCATCACATGATTTCACCTTCATCTAGTGACCCCTCAGAGGCCCAACCCCAACACCATCGCATTGGAGATTAGGGGTTTTACTCATAAATTTTAGGGGAAGTCAAATATTTAATCCATAGCAATTGAGTCAGTGTTGGGTGTAAGGACAGAAATATTGGAGGTGGACATGCCACCAGGGAGATGACTTGGAACCTTTTGAGCTAAAGTTAATGAAGTCCCAGGTTAGAAGAGAGTGAAGAAACAGGAGCTCATCCGATTCTGACATCTGCCTGGTTTGGGAGGACGGAAAGTTTTCAGTGTGGTATAGAAATGATGAAACTGAGGGAAGATCAGAAAAGGCGGCAGTTCTGGGTGGATATAGAGGACAGAGAGGACATCCCTCTGGATGGGGAGGAAGGTGGACAGTTCTATGAAGACTTTTATGTGTAAGACTGCAAAGGTAGCCTTGGTGTGATTTGATTTGCTTGTAAAGAAAAGGAGAAATCATGAATATACATTTCAAGAAATGGGAGCAAGAGGCCTTGGGAAAGACCTCAGTGGTGACTTTGTGCTATGGAAAAATACTGTAAAATTGAATGAGACATGGCACTGCCATGTATATCACATATACAGACACATACGTGTGTGTGTGTGTGTGTGTGTGTGTGTTGGTTAGTTTTTGTCAACTTGATATAAACTAGAGTCACTTGGGATGAGGGCACCTCAACTGAAGAATTTCCAGATCAGACTGGTCTGGGGCCATGTCTGTGAGGCATTTTCTTAAGTGCTAATTAATTTAGGAAGGCCCAGTCCACTGTGGGTGATGCCATCCTGAGGCAGGTGGGCCTCGGTTGTATAAGAAATGTAGTTGAGGGACTGAAGAGGTGGTTCATCAGTTAAGAGCACTGGCTGTTCTTGCAGAAGACTTAGGTTTGAATCCCAGCACCCACATGGTGGCTAACAACTGTCCATAACTCCAGTTCCAGGAGGTCCGACATAGTCTTCCGTCCTCTGTAGGCACTGCATGACGAGGGTGCACTTATGTGCATGCAGGTAATACACTCACACACATAAAATAAAAAGTAAATAAGAAAAATGAAAGAAAGGTAGCCGAGAAGCCCAGGAGGGGCAAGGCAGTAAGCTGCATTCCTCCACAGTCTGCTTCATCTCCTGTTTGAGCTCCTGCCCTTTCTTCCCCCAGTGATGGACTGGAAGTGCAAGATGAAATAAACCCTTTTCTTACCAAGCTACTTTGGGTCTTGGTGTTTATCACAACAACAGCAAAGCAAACTAGAGCAAATGTCATGGCGTTTAAGGCCTGTGGTCATCTTAACTATGGGTAAGAAGGCGGTTGCTGAGAACCAATAATACTAAAGATTAAATGAGTTTGACCATTAGGATGGCAAGGTGAGCAGTCTCATGGGTAGTCAATATTTTGACTGAACTCCAGACATGAGAGTAAAATCTTTACTGGAGTTGACTGTATTATTTTTTCAGTCACCTTGAAGTCTATGGCTTTGAGGGAAAAAAATCTCTTTTTGCCTATTGGGATTAAGCAAATGTTCATATGTAGGACAAGGGTTGTCTGTTTTCTTCAAGTCAAAATGTGTAATTGTTAACGTACTCTTTATTCCTCCCATACCCCTAACAAGATGCCTTATTCTTTGAGTTGGTGTTTTGCCCATTCTTTTATTTTCCTGTGGTTTCTAGCACATGGTAGAAACTCAGAAAATAGCTGTTGAATTCCCCATCTCCTTAATCCTGTAAAATAAGAGGTCAGGTCTGAAGACTGGGCTGTCAAAATGACCTTAGCAAGTTAAAATACACCCAGGACCCTTCCTCTAGGAAGCCCAGTTCTGTGAACAGAAGCCAAAATGTTCCATAGTAGTCAATTCAATCATGCATTCTGAAAAAAACTTCAGATTCCAACCCTCAGCATTTCTCATGGCCCCTCTTCCAGACACCATGGGAGTTGTCAGCATCCTAAGTTCTTCAAAACCTCTGTAACACACACACACACACACACACACACAAATACAAATGCATTTGGGGCTCCAGGCTTTCCAGGTAAGAACCTTCAAGAGTCTATGGCTCCAGAAAGGAAAGAATTTGGTACATTGATATGGGATTCAGGACTTTTGCTACTCAGTTTACCATGTGGTGGCTTGACTGGAGCAAGTTCTTCCTTTCTAGAACTTGGTTTTGACGTCTCAAAAAGGACTTGACTTAATACTTTCTGATGATATTTAAGCATCTTTAAAGGAACATTCCCTAAGCAATTCACAGAGGAGGGGAAAAGGAACTGGTAGGGGCAGAAATATCTGAAAGCACTTTGTCACTCAGAAAAGTATTTTCCTGTGGTATCTTCCTTCATCTGTTTTTTTTTTTTTAACACATGAAGCTTTCATATATATCAAAGCTTATTGAATGTTTTATGACGACCTGTCTACCTCCTGCCAGATTCTGTTCATAGCATTTTACTTACTCCTTGTATCACAAGCCTTCCCAGATAGCTGGTGTATCCTCTCTTTGCTGTCCTCAATCCCCTCAGACATCATAGGTCTGTAAGGAAGTCAGGGAAAGTTGTCAGTTAGCCGTGAACACACATTAGAACAAGCAAATTGGTAATTCACACTATCTTGAATAAACTCTGAGTTAATTCTTCCTGCAAGCTGAAGAACGGAGCATTTGCTGAAAGAACCATCAACTGCATAATGCACACATGTCAAAATAAAAAGGGGTTAAAAAGAATGGGAATTCGTAGAGGCAAATACGTGATGTTGGTCAGACAGGGCTCGGTAGAGGTTATGCTGCCTTCACTGATACTTTTCTTCAGGAAGTCTCATCAGAAAATAGACTTCACTGTTTCTGCATAGGCCTCGCAGTCTCTGCTCCTTATGACTGCTCTCCCATTTTTCTGCCTTTAATTCATTCTGTGGCTCGGTTGTCACTGGTGTGAGCTTGTGTGGGTCACAATAGCAGGCGTAAATTCCCTGAGCTCACGTAGCTAAGAAAAAGGCACGTGCTCGGTGCATCTCCTGCCTCTCTGAGCTCAGTGGCTTACTGTCATGGACCTCAGTTTCTTCTGTAGCATAGCTGGGCTGCTTTTACTTTGCTTTAATAAGAATTGCTGTGATTTTTAAATTTTATTTTGTTTTGCCAATTTTTATGGAATTATGTGAATTTCATACAATATATTTTGATCATATTTGGGGATCTCCCCTATCCACAGTCACCTTTACTACCTCCTGCCCAATTTCATGTACTCTACTATGCATATATAGGCCTTTAGAATCAAATTTCTGTCCTCAAATGCCCTTTGAGTGGGTCTATCCACTGGAGCCTGGTTAACATGCCAAGAGTCTTACCCTTAAATGAGCCCGACTCTCCTCTTCCTAGCTGCCATCAGTTGCCAATAGTTCAGGTAGGTTTGGGATTTCTTACCCACTTTCCTACATGTGTGCTGGGATGCTGTCTGTCTTGAGTTTAGGTAGGACTTATACACGCTGTCACCATTGCTGTGGATTCATATGAGTAACTGCCCAGCTGTCTGGAAAACTCAGATTTCTTGTGCTTATCCACCACCTCTGGCTCTTACCATTTTTCTACCCCCTCTTCCACAGTGATCCTTGAACCTTGGGGGACAGAATTTTGATATGTGTTCTATTCAAGGATAAGCACTCTGTAGCCTCTCGTTCTCTGCACATTGGCCAGTTGTGGGTTTCTGTGTTAATCACCATCTGCTGTGTAAGGAAGCATCTCTGCTGAGAGCTGAGAGCTGCATTAATCTATAAGTATAGCAATGTCATTAGGCATCAGTTTAATATTCTATTTAGCAGAATAATAATATTGGGATGTCCCCTATGTCCTGTCTAGTCTCAGGTTCCTAGGCCTGATAGCAATATCAGGTATGGGCTCCATGTTATGAAGTGAATCTTAAATTGAATTAGAAAGTGCTTGGTTACTCCCATGACATTGTGCCACTGTTGCATCAATGGGTATATCTTTCTAGGTCATTTATAGCTTGCAGCACTCACAGCTGGGTAAGGCTGATGATGAATTATCTCTTCTGGTAGCATACATAGCACCTTCCAGCACTATAAATGCTGGCCAGTAGAGATGAGCTTTGAAGTCAGCACACCAGCTTGATTTCTTGTCATTTGTTCTACAGCTCATGTATGTAGTAGCTTCAGTAATAAGGTCTTGCCATTGAATTCCAGTGAGTAATTCAGTTTCCTTAGTAAAGTATGATGAGGCCTTTTACTTTGCTTTAATTTTAGTTGTGATTTTTTTTAAATGAGCTTCTTAGGAACCTAAGACCTCTGTAGGTATATGAAAAAGCAGATAGACTCATCATTTCAGTCATGTTTAAATAAAAGTCATAAGACAAAAAAGGGGAAAAAGAAAGGAAACTGGAATCAATACATCGAATCATGCTGTTCATGTTCATCTGACAGCATGTTAGAATCACAACTGAGTCATTTCTTTTCCTTTCTCCAAAGTAATTTATAATGTGACATTATCTTCAACATGAAAAATGCATCAGAACCAGGTGTCTGATGTTCTTATCATGTTAGCACAAAAAACAAGAAATGAGTTTTGAGGGTGTGGGCCGGAGCAGGAAACAGCCAGCTGTTCAGGAGAGAAACTGAAACACCGCAGAGGGGAGATGTTGCTGGCCACACCTGCCAGACCCTAAGCCGTTTCCATTTTCTCTCGTGCAGTGAGAATATCCCAATGTTACTGGTTCTTGAACGTTTTGTCACCTTAGAGCCATAAGGAGAGGCCAGGTGGTTGGAGTGACTGTTTGCTGACCTGCTAACTCCCATCTTCCACATGGTGCTGCTCTCCAGGAGGGATTAAGAGTCACTCCCAGAATAGAACTTCCAGCCTACACATCTAGGACACAGCTTCTGGCAGCAGGAAGGTGGGTGGAGGGAGGAAAGACTAGACACCCATTTTAGATGGAGATGAATGGAGAATGTGGAAACAGGGAGGTGACAGCCTGTACTGATAAGTCAGCTCCAAAAAGGACAGACACAGCCTTGAGATTCTTCTGCTGTACACCTTGGGGCTTGGTTCTATGTTACCTTTATTTCCCCACTGTCTTTCCCAGTACGTTTAGTTTACTTGAGAATTTTACTCCCAGGCTGGCTTTCCTGCATTAAAGTTTTAGAAGTTGATTATTATGAAAACGAACATATTAAAATCATTAATGGTCACATGGAAGGCTGGCAGAATACGGCTCCAGAATATCTGTGGATGTGCCAGCTGATTTATCCAGGTTTGGGGCACTGGCTGGCATCCTTGTAGCCATCCCACATGCCCTGCCTGTCTGTAGTGTCTCAGTAAGACATGTGCACACTTAATGTTCCCCTTTTTGAGACTAATATAAACTCAGCATTAATACTTTTATTAACCTCAGAAACATTTCCAGTCATGAGATGGACTCAACTGAGGGAAGATGTGATCTTCTCCCTATGCCCACTGACAATAAACACAAGAATGTTATATAAAATATAAGAGTTGCCACAACAAAAGCAAGTTCACAAAGCCAGAGTTCAAGAAAGGAGCTCTTAGGAGAGTGGGTGGAGGTGATGTTCTAGGAGCTGAGGAAGGATGAACCACAGAAGGACCTGAGGGGTGGTTCTCAAACTGGCAAGAGGCTACATTTGGCCTGGGAGAGCGTGTAAAAACCAAATGCCTTGACAACCCCCGGGTCTAACTTCATAGATTAGAGAACACTACTTCCTGGATTAAGAAAGTAGTGGAAAAGTTGCAAGGAATTTTGCTTTTTCTACAGACTTTTGGGCAAAGGAAAACAATACAGAAAACAGTAAGGCATATAAGGAATTAAAAGTACAGGTCTGAGCCATACATTTCCATGGGGGTCTATGTTCATGGATCTGTGAAGTGTGAGACCTTAAGCCAAGAAGTCAATCTAAGAACTGATCCCAGGACCACTGCCTTGGTGTCATTGCAGAAGGAAAACTAAATTGTTCTAGGTAATTCTCACAATGTAATTTTCAGGAAACATCCCAGTAAGAAAGAAATCCTCCTCAAGGGAGGACAAGCAGACCCAGCAACCTTGGCAGACCTCAGAAATTCACAGAACACTTGGAAAGACGCATGGCTTCTTCGAACCATTGAAAAGATAAAATGCAAAGACTGTAGAGACAAAGAAAGGGAGAGCATAAACCATATTGAGAGAAAAGAACCAAATCAAATGTGAAATCAAAACATATAGGACATTGGAATTGGACAGACGGTTCAATAGTTAAGAGCACAAATCACTCTTACAGAGGAACTGAGTACAGTTCATAGCACCAAAGTCAGGTATCTCATGACCCTCTGCAACTCCAGCTCCAGGGATCTGACACCCTCTTCTGGATTCTTCAGGTACCTGTATTCATATGCACACACCCACATGTGGATGGACAGACAGACAGGCACACATGCACAATTAAAGAAATACAGAACATTGAAATTAAAAACTCAGTGTATAGGACAAATTGCAGATTAAAGATCAGAAGGCCTGGTAAGAACTAAAAGGTAAATTATCAACTTAAGCGGCAGAACAAAACATCTGAAAATGTTAATTGTCAAAAAGATTTGAGAAATTTACCTACGCCATGCAAAGGTGGGAGCTAAGACAGGGTGGTTTAAAGACAGAGGACAGATCAATTATATCCAAGATGCATTTAATGCCTCCAGTGGACAGCTGCTGCATACCATGCTGTGTAAGAAAGACGAGATTCAGAAGAAGACTGATGTGATAAATGATGAGCCAAGGAGGCTGTAAACATGCCCTGACAGGCAGAAGAGCCAAGACCATACCGTTAATAAAAGGAATACATTAGCCAAATCAACACATTGTACTAGTGGTAAAATTAAAACAGGAAAAAGGTGAAGTGGAGGCCAAGGTTCAGACACATTAAATCTCTTCCTTGATCAGAAGACTGCAACATAAAGAACAAAGTGAGATTTCCTGTGGGGTGTGTGTGTGTGTGTGTGTGTGTGTGTGTGTGTGTGTGTATGTGTGTGTGTGTGTGTGTGTGTGTGTGAGAGAGAGAGAGAGAGAGAGAGAGAGAGAGAGATGAATTCTGAGCTGCCCAACATAGATGTTGGGAACAAATTCTGGTCCTGTTGAAGAGCAGAAAGCCCCCTTGACCAGAGTCATCTGTCCAGTCCCTTCTTAAACTTTTTACACTGTTGACCCATTTGGCCTGAGGAAATTTTACGTGAGCCTAGATAAATTAAATATATATAAGATGAAATATTTACTGGTAATAAATCGTAGACTTATTTCAGAATAATTCTTTGATATGCATTTAATTTTATAATTTATTAAAGATGAAAACAAAGTTGCCTACTAATGGGGTAGATGTGCTTGTTTATTTTACATGAAAAATTACATCTTGGCTGACTATTTCATATGACAGAGTAAGAAGCCGCTCCAATGGTCAATATTTTGATTTTGTACTCATCAATGCTAAGAAAGCTGCTCTGCATAAATACATAGTACAAAACAGCAGATGTGTGTTTAGTGCCATTTTAGAAATTGTTGGAATTTCTGTCTTAATCCCAAGGCAAAATTCATTTAACAATTTATGAAACTCAAGTCAGCAACTCAAACAGTAGTTTTTAAAATCAAACACTGTAACAATACATTCCAGATATATCTACTTTGATACTTACATGCTGAGGCTTGATGACAGGAAAATATTAAAAGCCTTTTTTTCTCTAATTAAGCTGTTATGTATCTATAAGAGCAAAAACCTTTATGTACAGTATGAACAATGCAATTCAAAACACAGTTGTCTCAATTCTGAACTGAGGTGTTTTGGGCAGCGTTCATTCTGGCTTGTGCTATGGGAGTGTGTGCAGTGCAGAGCGCTGAGTTCAAAACCACGGCTGCAGTGAAGCCCTGTGACGTAATGCAGGTGAGTGCCAACAACGTTTCTCAAACCCACTGACTGTGTGTTAATGTTTGATCACTGGGTGTTCGCAAACCTTTTGCTGTTGTGAAAGTTTTGTGACCCCACGTTTAGTCATAAGATCCCCCTATGAGGCTGTGACCCACAGTTTAAGATGCTTTGTTCTACATTGCTGGTAAAATGAATGCTACTATGAGCAGGCAGAAGCAAGCTTGGTGTGTATGGAAATGTCATTAACTTCTGTCACCAGGTGTCAGAATGGTTTGTCTTGAGAGTGATGCCTCCTAAAAGTAATGTATGCTCTTTCTTTAGGAAAGTTCTTCAGCTTTTGGTACAGGATACTATCCAAGCATTTTATTGTGTAATAGTAGATTGGTCCATTTATTCAACTCTAATTAATTAATAAAAATGATGTACCTGGCACAGGTACTAACGGCGATTCTGTGATGTTTAAGTCACAGTCTCACTCACAGTTGCTTGGTAGCATCTTGAGAGTACACAGTGCCAGTGGTAGAGGAAGGAGGGTCCTGTGAGCCCAGGAACTGGAGGCCAATAGAGCAACACAGTAGACAGTAGTCTCAGAACAAAAGAAGGGTGTGTGAGAGGAAGGAAGGAAGGAAGGAAGGAAGGAAGGAAGGAAGGAAGGAAGGGGTAAGGCAAGGAGGGGGAAGATGGAAGGGAAGGAGGGAGAGAGGGAGGGAAGAAAAAGGGAGGGAGGGAGGGAGGGAGGGAAGGAGGAAAGGGAGAGTTCAGAAACATACTCCGAAGTGCAAAGAACGCTGTGTTCTCCAGGGACAAATTTCCCTCCCCACCAAGAGTAGCCTTCAGTCTGGTACTGGGGCTGTATGACACTCAGGCAGGCTTTGATGCGTTGCTGGAGTTTTCTGTCCTCTGGCTTCCATTCGCTTAGTGATTCCTAGAATCAGAATGAAGGAACCTGCCAGTTTTCCGACTCATCCAGCTGCTATGGTGAGGAGCAACTTTAGCTCCCCTGATAGCCAGACGCACACCCAGGCTCTACACTGTGGTATCAGGATGCTACTGCTGTCTTCTTCGTTTGCCTGTTCCTACCTACTTATCTGCAGAAACTTAACTGTTTCTCCCGGTCCCAGAAGGCTGAGGATCCCTATGCGTGGTGATGAGTGAAAAAAAGCTGGTTCCAGCCCACACAGAACCCTCCAGGCACCCGAAAGGGCAAAGACTTTGTCTTCCTCCTTCAGATGGGAATTCGCTTCCTCATCCTTCCATTCTCCTTGCACTCAAACCTGTTTCCTTCAGTGCCACGACCAACCTGAGCGATGTGATTCCAGCCTTTCCCAGGGTGTTGTTGGGCATTTGGGAGGCTCCTCACTTTTCTCCTCCCTCAGTGGGATCTGTGAATCCCTGAAGAATCTGAGGGGACCTTCACATACCTTTCCTCCTTCTTGTGTTGGTAGTGTATAGCTTCATATTTTCTTGCCCCGCAGTGCACCCCAAGAAAGTGAGGGAATGGCAGCTGGCTGCCTTAGCTGTTCAGGCTCTGTACGCACCTGATACACAAACCCCTTGTAAAATGAATCTGGGGCCTTTCAGGCATGGAAAGTTACGCAAAAATCATCTTTTTATGAACTCAAATACTGTGCTGTCATAGTAAATATAAGATGGTTTACGGCCACAGGGCACATGGATCAGCTTCATAAACGCAGACTGCTGGAGCTCAGCTGGGTGCCTGGATATTTGACCCTTTGGATGGGGTTCGGCCCAGTGGAAATGTTTGGCAGTGATTTCCATCAACGTAGAAAAACAGGACTTACAGCCCATAAATTCTCTGCCTGCCCAGGCGTGGGGGCAGGGTAGGGGGTGGTAGGGCCTGGGGGAAGGACTGAAGACAGAGCACAGAGGATGCTTAAGGACCTCCATCAGGATAATGTTTCCCCAGTTTTTGAATCTGTCTTTCACTCTGGACATTTTTATAGGGCCATTCAATCCCAGGATGTAATGGAGATCAGAGCCAGGAGGGAGGGGGCTGCACTGTCAGGAATTCGATAGGGTTACTGTCCCCTCTGCCTGCTGTCCCTCCTGTGTGCCCTGGCAGCCATGCTGGTGACAGGATGTGAAATGTTTGCAGAATGGACTGGAGTGTCTGACTGCAGGCACGTTTGTCCCTATGTCTCTTGGCTTGTCCTAGCCAAAGACTGTGTCTGACTCATCTCCTGGCATTTGATAGGAACTTAAACTCTAGCAGGCTGCCCAAACTGCTTTTGAGTAGAGACAGAGCTAAAGTCACTACTCAAATATTTTCTCCACAGACAGAGTGGTAACAGTGATGCGACAAGAGAAAGGAGGGAACCTGATCTGTCATTTCTTCAGTTTGGGTATTTGAAAGGTTATGAATACTGGTCTTTATTTAAGGCTTTGCTGTCTGAAAGGGACATTTGCGTGGCTTTGTCCTCAGCCCAGGCCTGAGCTCCCTGACCTATCAGGTGCTTCTGAGGAAGCAGCCTTTAGTGCCACCCAAGCCAGAGGAATCACACTCTCATTCTGCCGTGCACACATTCTCCACAAGTCCCATGACTGGGACGGTGGCCCTGGAAAAGTGCACAGCCCTCTCTTTCTGATGCTGTGGCAGTGAACTGCCTACATTTGGGGTGGTTTCTGTCTCCCACTGGAAATCCCCTGTGTTTCCAGCCTCGTGGACTGTCTTATATGAGATAGCCAATGCATTTGGAAATGGCCCTGACCTTGTCTTATCTCAGAGGAAAGGTTTGTGAGAAAATCAGTATCAGAGGGTAAGAAAAATGCGAGCTAGCATTCCTTCCCAAGACCAGAATGCTTCAGGGTAATGGGCAAAAGTTCACAGCTACTCTCTTTGAGCATCCCTTGCCCTAGGAAAGTGGGTCTCAGGGCTGCCTGCTTATTAGAATCACTCAGAAGCTTGTGAACACCAGGTTCTCAGTTTCATCCCCAGAGACTTGCATCTTTTTGGCCTCAGGTCTATAAGGAATCTGTGCATGGTTTAAAAGCTCCTAAGGCAGATCTGCCATGCTTGGAGGGCTGGGGCTTTCTGCCCTGAATGTGTGGTGAGCAGAGAGGAAGATGGAGCAGCTCCTCTGGTCTCTTTGTGCTCACATCTCCCAGGCATTAGGCACTTTAAAGTTTTTGTATATTGCTAAATGTGGTGGTTTGAATGAGAATGTCCCCCATAGGTTCCAAGGATCTGAATACTTGGTCCCAGTAGGTTGCGCTGTGTAGAGGTTTAGGAGGCATGGCCTTGATGGAGAAAGCACAGAGGGTGCTGGCTTTGGGAGTTCCTAGCCTTGCCCTATTTCCAGTTTTGTTCTCTCTGCTCCCTGCACAGGCTTAAAGATGTGAGTCCTCACGTTTCTGCTCTGGCTGCCTCTGCTGCCATGCCTCCCCACCATAATGGAATCTTTTCCCTCTGGAACTGTAAGACAAATAAACTCTCCCTTCTGTAAGTTTCCTTGGTCATGGTGTTTTATCACAGCATGAGAAAAGTGGCAGGGGGGCTGGAGAGATGGCTCAGCAGCCAAGAGTACTGCCTGCTCTTGCAGAGGACCAAGGTTTGGTTCCCAGCACCTGCATGATGGGTCTATAATTCCAGTTCCAGGGGAATCCAGCACCCTCTTCTGACCTCTGTGGACATTGCATGACATGGGTGTACTTACATACATGCAGGCACCATTCGTACACATAAAATAAAAATAATGAAAAAAAGAGAAAAGTAATTAATTCACAGAGCTATAAGCCTAGAACTGAAACTTTTATTTCTTGTATTTCTTTTTTTTTCAGTTTTTTTGAGACAGGATCTTCCTATGTAACCTAGGCTGATGTCAGGCTTAAGACAATCCTCTTGCATCTGCCTCCTGCCCCTGTTGGGATAATTGGCATGTGCCACCGTGCCCACCTGGAGCTTGAATTTGAGCCACCTTTCCTACGGATAAATGAGTATTTTTACTTTAATTTCTCATGGTTGGGGTTTCTTTTTAAAAGAAAATATTTTAGAAGGTTTCCTGAAGTGCTAAGCATGTTTTCTTCAAAGCCAAATTTTGTGTTATTTATTGCATCTGTAGTTTAAGGAAAATAGCATTAACATATAATAATTATTGGTGATACTGTGGTGGTTAGTGATGGAGTTACATTGTTTTAGCTGGAAATGAGTTAACTAACTTTATCTGGGCATAATCAGTGAGAGATCCAGAAATCTGCATTTTAAACCCTAGGTGAAGAATGTGGTGCCAGTGTGATATCCTTGTAACTTGGAAAACTTGCAAAACTAAAAATATATGGTTGCAAAGAATTAGTAGTGAAAATTTGTGCCAAACTATAAAAATCAAGCAGCAGGGACAAGAGAGGTGGATCAGCAGTTAGGAGCCCTTGTTACTCTTCCAGAGGATCTGAATTCAGTTCCCAGGATCCACATCAGGTGACTCATAACCACCTATAACTCCAGCTCCAGGGGATCTGGTGCCCTCTGTTGACCTCTTGGGGTACCTGCACTCATATGCGCAAAACCACACAGACACACATACATACACATAATTAAAAATAAAAATGAATCTCCAAAAATTAAGCAACAAATAAAGAACCCTCAACTAAACAAATTGTTTAAAACAGAATGATTATTGTTAATTGTACAACCTAAACCAAAAAAAAAAATGTACCATTGCATATTGTAATCCAGCCTTTTAAATTACTTTAACCTTGTATGTACACTCTTCCATTCTATACCAAGTGAGGAGTGGAATGTGGTGGTTTGAATGAAAATGTCCCCCATAGGCTCCAAGTATTTGGACATTTTGTCCCCAGATGATGGCACTGTTTTGCGAGGTCTTAGAAGGTGTGGCTATCCTGGAGGAAGCACGTCACTGGGGGTAGGCTTACAGAGTTCTTAAGCCTTACCAGATCTCTGGTCGCCCTCTTGCTTCCTGTGCCTGCGATGATGTGAGAGCTTAGCTTCTGCTGCTCCTGCTCCAGCCACCTCTAGCCACTATGCTTCCCTGTCATGATGGACTGTAATTCCCCTGGAACTGTAAGCTCAAATAAACTCTTCCTTCTATAAATTGCTTGGGTCAGTGTTTCTATCACAGCAACAGAAAAGTGACTAATACAGTAATTGGTACCGAGAGTGGGGTGTTGACTGTGAAGAACATGACCATTTGGGGTTTTGGAAAAACGTGGAAGACTTTGAAAGTTTGGGCTAGAAAAGTGGTTGATTGCTGTAAGCAAAACTTAACAAGCCTTTCTAGTAAACACCTGGAAGAAAGTAGTGCTGAGAACAATGTAGTTCCAGAGGGAAATAAGGACTTAAGCAGCACTTGGGATATTTTGGCAAAGAGTCTGGCTGGAGTCTGCCCTAGACCAAAAAGCTTGCTTGAGGCTAAGTTGAAAACTAATGGACTAATTTCTTTGGTGGAAGAAATTTCAAGACAGCCTAATGTAGAAATGGTGGCATGGATATTAATGGTGAATATTATGCAGATCTACAGTGAAAAAGGACAAATGGAGCAGAAAGAAATACAGTTTGGATTGAAAAAGAGCACTAGGAAGATAAATGTTGGAGCCCTGGCATATGATGATGAGATGAGGAGGTCATCACCAGGCACAGGAAGCAAGAGGGCGACTGCAGATCTGTCAAGGCTTAAGAACTCTGTAAGCCCATCCCCAGTGACTTGCTTCCTCCAGGATAGCACATCAATGAGCCCTCCATTGATAAGGCGATAAAAGTAATTAAGGAGGGGCCTAGAGATTCAAACTTAAATAATGGAGAGTGCCTCCAGGGCAACACCACACTCAATTAAGCCTCCAACTTGTGAAAGGAAAATGCTGCAGGGACCCTGGAAGAGAAAAGCTTCTAAAATGGGTAAAGCAGGCTGGGGCCCATGCCAAACTTGCTGTCAGACTTGGTGGTGTTGCTCACCTGGTGCTGGCTTTAGAGGCATGAAAGATGGAAGAGTGAAGGGGTCATCAATTCTTCCTCCAAGGTTTCAGAGAGCCTCAGAGGCCAGCCAGTGTGAAGCAGGGGTGTCCCTGCCTAGAGAAGGCCCTGATAGGTCATTGCATGAAGCTGTGAAGATGAAGCCTAGTTGGCAATGGAGACCCCAAGAAGTTCGTGATGCCAGAGCTGTGAGGCATCTGCCAAGACGACCTGTATACAGGGAGTGCTACCAGCACAAGAGAGTGATGTGTGTTGTACGCAACAAAGCTAGACAGGCTGAGCCATCTAAGCCCTTTGGAAGTAAAGTCCCAGAAGTTGGACATAGAGCTACTGGATTTGGTGTTTGCCCTGCTGGTTTTTGGTCTTGTTTTGGTTTGGTATTTCCTTACTATGCCTCCATTCCTCCCTTTTGGAATGGTAATGTGTATTCAGTTCCACCGTATGTTGGGAGTATGTAATTTGTCTTTTACTTTTATAGAGGCTTACAGTTAAGATATTTACCTGAGTCCACTTTGGACTGTGGATTTTTGAATAGTATTGAGACTGATAATGACTATGGGGACTTTTAAAGTTGGACTAAATGCATTTTGTATTTTATATGGTCATGAACCTATGGGGGCCAGGGGGTGGAATGTGGTAGTTTGAATGAAAATGTCCCCCATAGGCTCCAAGTGTTTGGACATTTTGTCCCCAGGTGATGGCACTGTTTTGGTAGGTCTTAGAAGGTGTGGCTATCCTAGAGGAAGCACGTCACTGGGGATGGGATTAGAGAGTTCTTAAGCCTTGCCAGATCTCCAGTCGCCCTCTTGCTTCCTGTGCTTGCGTGATAATGTGAGAGCTTAGCTTCTGCTGCTCCTGCTCCAGCCACCTCCAGCCACCATGCCTCCCTGCCATGATGGACTGTAACTCCCCTGAAACCGTAAGCTCAAATAAACTCTTCCTTCTATAAATTGCTTTGGTCAGTGTTTCTATTACAGCAACAGAACAGTGACTAATACACGAAATATGCAGCTACTGAAAATTTATCATCATTTAAATTTTGTAGGACAGAGGGTATTTTAAGAACATGAAAGTTGCTCAAGACCTTGATAATAAATAAATGATGGACTAAAAATTTTAATATAAAATAAATATTAGAAGCTTAATGTTAATAACTTATAATTTATAAAGTTCTATATATTTAAAATTACAGTGCATATAAATTTTATGTATAACATAAATTATAATAAATTAGCTATGTAATTATTTTGGGTGTCACTTGTAGTTATAAGTAAGTAGTTTGGATATTTGTAAAGTGTAAGTATATTTGGAATTATTGTGTGATTTGGGGGAAATATCCTGTAATATGATATGCACTGCCTCAGATTTCCTCCCAGCCAAGGGCTTAGGGACTAAACAGACCTAGCATCCTAAATGGGAAAGCACTGCCCAAGAACTGAGTGCTTCATCTATTTTGCATAAAAGGGGGAGCAAGAGGCTTTGTCTTCTTTTCCACGTTCCAGTGCTGGGGATGCTTTGAGCAAAAACTCTATCAAGAAGCAGAAGTTCCAATAGGAGCAGGAGGAATTGCATATCACTCTCATTCAGGTGCATTTGACCTTGAGTTCCAGTGGTTGTTTGGTGTTACCCTTAGTGTTTTGTTTTATTAGCTTTTTTTTTTTTTTTTTTTTTTTGAGACAGGGTCTCCGTGCAGCCCCAGCTGGCCTGGAACTCACTATGGAGATCAGGCTGGCCTCGAATTCACAGAGATCCACCTGCCTCTGCCTCCCGAGTGCTGGGACTAAGAGCGTTTGCCACCACACCCGGCTTTATTAGCTTTTTTACTTGCCTGACATCTTTGCTGTCTGTTTTGTCTTTTAAAGCCACCAGGAAGTGTGGTCCAGGCTGCCTCTGCAATAGAGCAGTTGCTGGATTGGTTAAAATGCACACAATCTGCTGGGCTTAAGCTGCTCACCTGCATCCATGTCTCAGAAAGAGCATGGTCACCTACTCAGACAGTTGTATTTCCTGATTTTGTTGTTATGAACCTTTTTCCTTTCTACATGGACAATGATTTTCATTAATTCTGAGTAAAATTAACTGGAATCTTAACTCTGTTAATTTTATCTTTAGTATTTTTAAATTAAAAATCTATTTCTTTCATGTTTCTGGTATAGAAAGTACTTATGTAATTCCCCTCTGCAAAATGAACTAATTGCTAGCTTTTACATCCTGGGACAGCTATTCCATCCAATCTCAGTTTTGTTACAAAATTAATAACTAATACGAATGGAATATTCATATGTGCCAGGCTCTGGGTTGATTTTTATTCATTGATTTACATAATTGTTATCATTACCCGGGAGATAGGTGCCATTACAAGCCCTTGTACAAAGGGAGAAACAGTGACTCAGAGATGCACTGCAGCTGGCTGTTACACAGTCTTTGAGAGTTAAAGTTGGGATCTAAATATAGACCAATATTATTCCTGAGGTCAAGTCTTCAGCCATCACGCTATACTACCGGGCATTTCATCATTACTTTTCAATAATATGTAGGGTTTTTTCCCCCCAAGGGCTGTTGTGACATAGACATTTTCTAAACATTTTATGGAAATTGATTAGATTTCATATTTAGCCTTTAAATGGCCAAATGTTTTCTCCTCGGCTCTCACCATTATCCAGTTCTTTTAAAAGAACACATACAATGTGTGCAACATACAAATTATAAAAAAAAAAAAACTGCCACCATCAGAGCTATTCCACAGTACTGGCTTCGTTAGCTGTAGAAAAAGGTAGTTTTTAGAGAAATAAACTTGTCTAGTCACAGGTAAGCTTTTTGATGTAACCACTGACCTGACTCCCTTTAGTGTTTAGTCATTTGCTTGCATAATTTTTTAATAACTATGGTTTTGATTTTTAAATTTTATATTTGAAGTTTTAAAAAATTCCTATTTAATTGAAATGTGAATTTCATACAATATATTTTGATTATATTTAGATCCCCTGCCCTCCTGCATCCCCATTACTACAACCCACCAAATTTCATGTACTATATTTTACATACACAAACACACACACATACGTATATATACATATATGCCTATAAAGTCTAATTTGTGTCTTCACCTTTGGTGTGGGTCCATCCACTGATGCCTGGTTAACTTACCAAAAGTCACATTCTTAAAAAAGAGACCGACTGTCCCCTCCTAGGAGCCATAAGTTTCCAATAGTTCCTCAGGGAGGATGGGGCTTTCCTATCCACTTCCCCATGTCTATCCTGGGATTCTGTCTAGCTTGAGCTCATGGGGGATTTGTACATGCTGTCACCATTGCTGTGAGTTCATGTGAGTAACTTCCTGGTTTTCTGGAAAACTCTATTGAATGATCACTCCTTATGGTCATATACCACTTCCGGCTTTTACAGTCCTTCTGCCCACTATTGCATGATGGTCCCTGTACTTTTGGAGACAGAAGTTTGATGTAGCTGTCCAATTCAGGGCCAATCACTCTGCAGTCTCTCATTCTCTGCACGTTGGCCAGTTGTGGGATTAATCACCATTTGTGTTATAACGAAGCTTCTCTGGAGAGAGTTGAGTGATGTTTCAGTCTATGGGTATGACAATGTCATTAGGAGTTGCTTTAATATTATATTTATTTGGCAGAGTAATAGTATTAGGCTTTCCCCTATGGCCTGTGATCTATTGACCCTCAGGTTCCTATGCCTGATGTCAATGTCAGGTATGGGCTTCCTCTTATGACGTAGATGTTAAGACCCTATTGCTGAAGACACTACATATGCGAGTCATAGGAAAAAGGAGGAACCAAACTGGTACTGACTTCAAAGCTTCATCTCTACAGGCTAATTGTCATAGTGCTGGAAGGTGCTGTGCATGCTATTGGAAGAAAGTAATGATTAACTTTACCTAGTGGTGAATCCTGCATGTTTCAATAGCTGGCTTGGCAAGGTAGGACCTCTGGTGCAATAGTGGCACAAATATTATTGGAGTAACCAATCAACTTAAAAGGGAAGTTTTAATTTTTATTTCTGTTTCTATTCCTCATAGTTTAAAAAGTAGCACATCGTTTTAATTAAGATTACTTGTATGTCTAATAGTTTTTTAAAAAATCTATTCTTATAAATCAAATCTCTGTAAAATACAATTTTCAGAAGGCAGACATTGTTCCCCAAACCTCTGCAGAATCTCATTTGATTCCTGCTCTTCAGGTCTTCTGTGATGTCAAGTGAAGGACTTAATCGTTTGTTTGGTGCTTTTTAGTAAGTTGCAGGTTCTCCCTTTATCCACTCTCATTCTTTCTCAGTCTCTTTGTGCTTAGTGGATGTTTCTGTCTGGGATCCAAGGCCTTGAGACCTCCACAACAGCCTGTCACCACCTGGGCTGCTGGCCCCATCCCCTTCTCTCTGCCCTCTCCTTCCCAGTCTCATGTCCTCACAGCTTTCTTTGCAGCCTGAGAGAAAAATGACTTCAAGTTCAGCCTCCATGTGATAATTATTTTCATTACTTTTGTGCTCTGGTTTCTTTCCCTGCTCTCACCTGCCCCCTTTTCATTTCTGCCTACCTTCTAAATCTAAATTGCAGCCTTCCAGCCCATCTTCACCCCTCTGAAGTGGTCCCAGCTCCATCGGTTTCTGTGAGATGCATGTGGTTTTGTGAAAGTGTGAGGCATTACAGAAGCCTTTCCTCTTGTTCTGTCTATTACATTTTCCCTTTTCATTTAGGGTTTGTTCCTTTGTCTCTCTCGTGGCTGCTCTTTCTCCATCTGGTATGGGTTGTTATCTGTTGACCTGGGCTCTAAGTTTTTATTCTGGCTTTAATGTGCTCTAAAAGTAGAGCACATGGCTCACCTCAAATAAATGCGAAAAACAGCTAATGAAAGAGCCATTCTAATTTGGTGGTTCAGAGCTGCCAGGAGGGCCAAGAGGTGGGCTCCCAGCACACCCACCAAGGAGGGAACCAACCGAGGGTGCTGTCCCAGGACCTTTGTTCACAGCGGCAGATCTGTTGGCCTCGACAGCTGCTTTCAAGCACGCTCTTGTTTGTTGAACTTTTCCTGTTTTTGTTTATTTCTTTTTTGAGTGAGCTACACCCCTGTATTTGGAGATTTGATTTTCTTCCTGCTCATTGTGCTTGCATGAGCTTTAGGGAGGCTTGTCCCTGTCCAGGGGAGTCTGCCTAGTGCTGCATTGCTTTGTTCTGAGTAGTTCTCTGTTCTGTGAGGTTTCCTTACTTGGTAACCCTCCCTAAATCTGGGGGGATTTGAGCTCCTCTGGTGAAGTCTCTAACTTAATGTTCACGACACCATGGGGACCATAGCCCTAAGATCATTCCTTATGCTGATACCACCTGCAGTGTCTCCTGAGGCCCTGGATGCTGAACACGGATGTGACCCTTCAAGAATGCTCAGGATCCAGGATACTTTCTGGGTTTGTATTCCCTTCCAGTAATTTTGCATAAAATTACTGAAAAAGGTGAGAAGGAAAACCCTTAGGCAAGCCAAATGTATCTTTTATTTCGTAATGCTTAGAGAACAGATCCCTGGGAATGACTTCCTACCTGTCTCTGATTCTAAGTTCTAGTATATCATTCATGTGCATATTTAATTTCTTCACACATCTGCAAAGTGACTTGTGTGATTTTGAACTTTGCTATCTTAAACAATTGTCCCGGTGCTTTTTGCTAAATGTATATCTCTTTATAGTTCTCACTGTTTTGGTAAAGTTGCCATGTATACTTTGGGGTGAATCACATCTTGACTGAATTTAAGAGTCTGAACTCCATGTTAGTCTGTTTTCTGTTGCTATAGCAAATCGCACAAGTCTGTGGCCTTTATAAAGGTATAGGTTCATTTAGTTTACTATTCTAGAGGCTGGAGCAACCCAAACATTCCAACATCAGCTTCAGGTGAGGTTTTCTGTCACATCATAGCAAGTGACCAAGCTCACGCTTTCTTTCTTCTATTGAAACGACTAACATCATCATGGGGCCCCTGCCCCAAAACTGCCTATAATCCTAATTACAGCCCAAAGGCCCCAGATCAAAGGATCATACCATTACTATAGAATGTGAGGATTAAGTTACTAACACACAAACTTTTGGGTGGCCACAGAAGTCCACGTGTAAGCAAGTTCTTATATAGTCAAACAAAGCTGAGTAACTCTGACATTGCTCTAGGAAGCTCTGCACAAGGTGCTTCCAGGCTGAGAGGATCCTGTGTGTTGTGGGACCCAGGGAAGAGCAGGCAGATCTCAGGATGGCTGAATGCCAGCACGGACAGCTTGTAATTTTCCAGCGTGCTTTTGTTCCTAGTTGCCAAACAGAATCTGTGCGCATGAAATATGTAATGTTGATGTGACCCCTTTAAACAACAGCAGCTTCCCTTCTGCCTGGCTCATTCCCGCTATGTGAACCATGTGGTGGGCTTGTAGAACAAGCATTTGAGGAAGTATTCCTGGGGTGAGATGGAAGCAGAACCCTAGGTAGGCAGATGGCCAGCGGGGAGGAATGAGGTTCGGTCTGTTCTCAGGGATCCGTGGATATTTTGGATCAGCAGATATGCAGATCATGAGCTGGGAGATGTGAGTGGTAGTGCCCAAGAGGAAAGTCATGTGGAAAGGATGAGGGACAACTGGGAACTGCAGGTGTAAATGCTGGCACACTATTTGCCAGTCAGGTGGGCTGCACTTGGTGATTTTCAGTAGTGCCTTTTTCTGGTGGCTGGGGTAGAAACTTGGTATACTAGGGTGCAGGGTGGCTGATGTGTGGGGACATCAGCAAGGCATAGTTTGAGATAACAGGGTGTAGAGGGGTAGGCGTGGAAGGGATGGTGGCAGTGGTGTTAGAAGCTGCTGGAAGCTCAGGGATGATTCTTAGCACCCCCCAGCAGGTTTGGAAATCTTGGAAAGCATTTTTCTTTCCTGCTTGAAAAACAAAACCTTTGCTTTATCTCTTTTTCAAGGAGGAAGCTTGAGTATCTGCTAACTAGATTGCCCCAGAAGGCTGGAGAACTGGCCTTCCCTCAGGCAGCTTTCTGGGTAAGGGAGGCAGTAATCCACTGAGCATCACTTAGGGGTTGAACAGAGCACAGGGCCCTGGGAACTCCCAATGGCAGTACAGGTTTATCAGCATCCACTGACACTGAGCAAGGCCTTGTGGCTGTCAGATGTCAGCTCTGGTAATGACTGTGCCTTGTAGAGTTTTGTGAATCTTTCATTCTCCTTGTGAGCACTTTTACTTTTTTATTTTTAATTTTTAATAAGCTTGAAACATTATACATTGCTCATTTGCTACTAAAATTGGAATCAGTAGAGCAATAACTAGCAATTGCCTCCTAAGTGCTGTGAATTTCCCTTCTACCTTTCTGGAATATGTGGAAAGCTCCAAGCTGCTCAAGCAACCAGACTTTTGACCTTGGGCTTCATAGCCAGTCTGATAGGATTGTTGAGCCTCTTTCCTTTCCACAGCTTAGCCTGGTCATTCGTCTTTAGGGGGAAAAAAGTCCTAGTCAAATGGATATGATGTCTTGTTTGTGACACAAGCAGCCCCCAGATTATTCTTTTCTGTTTCGGCTCTATGGCATTTGCTTGGCTTTCTGTGTATCCTGGTGCTATCAGTGGCTCTGTCCACCTAGCTTGTTGTCTCCTTTTCTTTGTAGATTCCTTCTTAGAATATTGATAGGAATGTTATTGGATCATCTATTGCTCAAAAACTCCTGCCTGTGGGGGGCATCAAAGGAAGAGTGTTCCTTCTGGATAGCACTGTATGAAAATGTACACAGTTATGCCAAGAGTCTGTTTATGGTTTTAAAAAAGAAATATCCGAGAGGGGAAAAATGTGTGTGGAGAAAGGGAGTTAAGAGTGAAGAGCTAAGGGCTGGAGAGGTGGCTCAGCAACTAAGAGCACTGGCTGCTTTTGCAACCTGGGTTTGGTTCCCACACCCACATGAAAGCTAACAATCATCTGTAGCTCTAGTTCCAGAGGTTCCAGTGCCCTCTTCTGACATCCATAGGCAAAGCATGCATGGGGTTTACTTGCATACATGCAGGCAAAACACTCATATGCATAACATAAAAACGAATAAAATTTTTAAGTTAAAAAATAAAAAAGAATCAAGAGCTCATGGTGGTAGAATGCTTGCCTAGTTCGTAAAAAAATGAATGAATGGATGGATGAACAAATGAATGAATGAATGAATGAATGAGTGTATATAGGTGTAGGAGTGGCTGAAGTGGGGCCTGCAAAAAATCAATCAAGGCCTGAATAGCAGTTATCTGAGAAATTAACATTATTCTATGTATACAAAATAAACTTGGAGCAGGGAGAAAGGAGTCAATTCCACAGCTCATGAGTATCTCAGAAGAAAAGCTTTCCAAGCAAGGAAGGATATACATGGGCAACTGGTGAGGGTTTACATTAAAGAAATCTAGGGAATTTTAAGATTTGAATTTTAGGATTGTGAAATCCTGCATAGGTCCTCAGATCCTCGAAGACCCAAGGATAAAGAAGAGTTTAGCCTTTTTTTTTTTTCAACTAAGAGAGAAAGCGCACTATCACCATCAAAGACATCTTCTGGAGGCCCTTGAGAACTCTTGGTGCACACAGGCATGGTAGTGCAGCTGAACCCCTCTGTTTCATGCAGGCAGCTCCTCTGTGTGGGTTCTGTCGAGGTGGTCTACCTGTCCATCCCTGGTGCTGCATCTCTCAAAGTGTCAGTATGCTTTCTGTGCTATGAGCTCACCACATACACTGCTCTCTGCCCCCAGCCTAACCCCACAACCTCACTGTTAACTCCTGCTCCATTCTCAGAACCCTGTCCATAGGGTTCTGTGGTCTGTATGGGCTGTTTGGCCAGAACAGTCTTCACTTACTATACAGACTGCGCCTGTGAAAATAGTCTCGTCTGACTGTAGACTGCTGTGGCTATGTCTCCTGGCTTCACTTCTGTCATCTTTATTAAAATTTTTCCACACTAAAAACAATGACAAGGAAGTCTAAGTTTCCTTGATTGCACAAAGACAAGCAAGCAGCTTTGTACCCAGGAGACCAGGAATTCAAATGACACTACCAGGCCACTTTTCTAGGTAATTGATTGCAATTCTCCTCCTTGCTTGACAGGGAAAGACTACAAGTCAACTCCCTGAGAGGACCTTCAATTCATATATTTGTGCAAAGGGAGATGGAGAATGGGAAGAGCCTCACACCCACCTGCCACATCCATCCCCAGTTCGCAAATACATGAAGACAGAAGTGAAGACACTTTATGGAAGCGAACATTGAAAATACTGCTAGTTCCTTTTCATAGGCTGAAATTCATTTTAGCAGGGAAAACAATGAGAGCTTTTAAGCGAAGGGCCGTGGCTGAGGGTTGAGGACTGCTGATTGGCCCTTCTGAGCAGGGTGGGCTATGATCTGAAGTATGGGCCAGGGAGCCTATGGCTCTGTGTGTGGTACAAACGTGTCACTGCAGGTGCTGCTGCTGTGCTAATACATGGTGAGCTTGTCTAGGGCTTAGACATCGAAAGATTGTGGTTGATTATTTTCTGCATTGGTTTGAATTTTTAAATATCACATCTTATTTATCTTCATATCTCAGTTTTTTGGTGGCCCTTTAAACTTTTTATCTAAGGCAAGTGCTCACTTTTCTTATCATAGTCTTAACTATAAATATGTCTCCAAATCTGAGTGGCTACAAAAAGTAGTAAGTTCTCATAAAAATGACAATATGGGTATTTTGATCCGAGGACTCTACTGTGAATGGTGTTTGGTGTCCCAGGCTGTGAATAGGGCAGGCTAGATGTAACAAGGTTTCTCAGGTTCCTCTGAATGCCAGCAGGCAAAGGGGTGAGAACAGAGCGGAGGTTTCCAGAGCCCAGCCAGGGGTGATCACATCTTTCAAATTCTTACTCTGCTGGCTGTGGCTCAGCCACACTGGAAAGTTTGGCAAAGGACTCGTAGCTATTTTCTCCAGGAGAAGCAGTAGAGTGTGTGTGTGTGTGTGTGTGTGTGTGTGTGTGTGTGTGTGATATGTGTATGTGTGTGCATGTGTGTGTATGTGATATGTGTATTTGTGTGTGTACAAGTGTGTATGCATGTGGGGAGTGTGTAACAGGCTATAGAATATTTTGTCAAAAGTCCTGGAGAGAATACAAGCTAATGCTATTCAAAGTTTGGTCCATGTGCTCTAAAAATTTAGATCCAGTTTTGTAATAAAGTTGTAAATGTTCCACTTGTCCTACCCCTCTAGCAGATTCAAAGCTCCTGCCAGCAATCTAGAGCTCTGAGAATAAATCGACATGCTTCCTAGCACATGAGTCTTCTTTCTCTAGAACATCCATCAGTATCCTGTGGGCCTTCTGGGAGATGATGGGTTCAGGGGAATAGGAAGTTTTGTGATCCTCAGTAAGAACTGAATCAAAGATCTTGGGAGTAACATGAACAGTTGAATTACATCAACTGGGTACAACTATCAGTTAAGTCTAGGAATATGGTACACTAGATGTCAAATTATAAGTGCTTCATTAGTCTAATTATTAACTAGGATATTAAGAAATTTAGTGGAGACTAGCATGGTGATAAACATCTGTCATCTCAGTATTTGGGAGACAGAGGCAGAAGGACCAGGAATTTAAGGTTATCTTTGGCTCCATAGCAAATTCAAGACTAGACTAGGCTACAAGGAACCTTGAGTGTGTGTGGGGGTGTGGGTGTGGGGGGGGGAGATAGTTCATGGATATGTACTATATTCTGTGGATTAAAGTTTTTTCTTTCCAAACATCTTATACTGGTACCCTAATCTCCATTGTGATGATGGGAGAATGCTATGTTTAGGTGAAGGCTTCCATGACGATATTAGTGTTTTTGTAAGCTCAGAAAGAGGCCAGATCCCTCGCTACCTCTACCATGTAAGAATAACACAAGGACATGAATACTGTCAAACAGGAAGCAACAATAAATTTGGCTACACCTTGGCCATTTCAGATCCCACAGTGTTATGTAATCACAATGTTATGTACAAACACAATGTTATGTAAATCACACCATTTAGTATATCTCGTTACAGCCCCCCAGATTATGACAATATAAAAGCTATTACAATATAGAAAAGTAATATAGCTACAAAGCCACTAAAGGTGACGGATGTGACTACTGTAGTGCTTGGAGTTATGATGGTGTGGATTTAGACTCTGTCATGTAAAACTGGAGACAGGTATTGCATCTACCAATATCACGTCTGACACAAACGTGTTGGTTATTTTCTCACCACTACATTCTTCAAAGCTCTAATTTTTATCTGAGATTGGTATCAGACCCCAGGGATTAAGAGCTCAGTCTTACCTGAATGTTCCCACTAAAGACACCCCAGGTAAGTTCCAGCCTTCCGTCCTTCTGATGAAATGTAAATTGGGACTCCTGTAATTCCCTTCTCAGATTCAGTAACAGGTGAGAATAACTCTTAGACTTCAGAAAACACTTTATTCACCAGGGCTGGATGATTTTAAAGGATCTATGCAGCACCCATCAGAAGAGAAGGACACTAGGATGCAGTAGAGGGTTTAGAGCTTCCATGCCTTCTGGGGCTGCACCACCCTCCTAGCACCATATTGTGTTTGCCTGCCCAGAATCTCTCAGACTCTAGCCTATGATTTCTATGGAGGTTTATTGTATAAGCAAGATTTAGTAAATCATTGGTCATTGGATTTTAACTTAATCTCTGGCCCCTCCAGCCTCCTCAGTGGTTGATGGGTGGAACTGGAGGCTTCAGTCCTCTAAGCTGTTCTTAGTCTTTCTGGCAGCAGTCCCTATTCTGAAGCTACCAGGAGCCCCCCAACCACTGGTCACCTTATTAGCATAAAAAAGACACTCATCTCTCCAGAGACTCCAATGGCTTTAGGAGCTGCATATCAGGCACACAAGGACCAAATATTTATTGTTTTGTGTAAGATATATTGTTGAATGCTTTGGGGCCAGGGAGGGATAAAGTTGGAGACTCCCTTTCTTTCCCTGAGACCAATGGGAGTGAGGGGCAAGTCTCTGTGTGAGAGATGTAGCATAGATGTGAATAACCAGGTGTGTATCCTGTGAGAGGTTCCTAGGCAACCTGAAAAACATGAATTCCTTGGTAAAAATAAGTCTGCTCAATGTCACATTCCATATAATCTTGGAGCTTCACACAGCTTATTAGCACATTAAGAGATCTGAGGCGTTTTAGACTAAAGACTAAACATATTTAATCTTAACTCTCCCAAAAGTTATCTGCCTTCAGAATCCATCTTTCCATGCTCCACATATTTCATTCATTAGATAAATATTTATCAGACATCTAATACTTGGAGCTGTGGCAGGAAAGGTTGGTGTTGTAGAAGACATGTTCTGAAAAATGATGTCACCTCTCCTTTCTAGGTGAGGAGATTAAGCTTATGAATCATTAGGTTTCAGTAAAGGGAGGAGGCGAAAAAGAATCAGGAGTGTGATTTCCATAGGGAGGTCAGTGGCAAAAAGCCACTGGAGGATGATGGAAATACGGAGTGAGCTAGAGGTGGTAGGGGTGGAATTGTGGAGGCTGTGCATTTTTTTAGGGGGTTGACATGTAAAAGACAGGATGATCGTTCATGTACCCTAGTGGTGAGCAGGGAGCTACCTGGTAATTTTATGAAGATGGGGCAGGATGGCTGCTGGGGATGAAACAAAGAAATGTGCACAATGCTCCCCACACACAAACAACTGCTGAAGCCAGGCTGGAGATAAGTATTCACCTGTGAGGCTTTGAGTATTGCAAAGAATGTTGTGGGTGGCACATGCATGAACAAGAGAAGTTTGTTTCGTGGCTTCCTTGGAAGAAAGGAAACAATCTCAGCTCCAGGACCCACCATAATTCATGACCCAATCTTAGTTGGGTAATTTCAGAGGTCACATGACTATCATGTGTCTATAGAGTGTGACAAAACACATACAAAACAGCAACAACAAAGCCAAAAAGCCCTCTGCTGTGTACAGAGATGCTGTATTAGTTACATTTATGTTGCTGTGATAGAAACACCATGACCAAGGGAACTTACAAAAGGAAGAGTTTGTTTATTTTACAGTTCCAAATGAGCAGGAGTCGGTCAGTCATGGTGGAAAGGAATGGTGGCAGGAGAAACTGGAGCAGGAGTGGAAGCTAAGCTCTCACATCTTCAAGCAGGCACAGGAAACAAGAAAGTGACTCAAGATCCAGCGAGGCTTAAAAACTCTCTAAGTCTGCCCCCAGTGATGTGCTTCCTCCAGCATGGCCACAACTTCTGAGACCTCTCAAAACAGTGCCACCAACTCAGGACAAATGTCCAAATACTTGGAGCCTATGGGGGACATTTTCATTCAAACTGCCACAGATGCTTAGTTCCCAGATGTAGTTGAGAGAGAGAGAGAGAGAGAGAGAGAGAGAGAGAGAGAGAGAGACCTCAGATAGCAACATCATCCAAAAGAAGGATTGAAGCCAGAAATCCAAGCTCTGCCATGGTCATGAGCAAATGCCACAGCAAGTTGTTGGGGACATACCCCCTGGTAGAATAAGTCAGCTGCAGTAATTCTGCAGATCTTTCTTGCCAGGCTTGTATTACTCAATACTATCAGGTGTCAGTAAGAAATACATTTTATTTAGCTTTGTCTATATTGGTAACTTAATTATGTTTAGGGAAGGTTCAGCATTTATTCATGGGTGATCTCTGGTAGAAGGCTCAGTACCTGAAGAATGCTAATGTTCCCTGGCCTGCCAGTTGACAGACACACAGCCATTTATTGTCGAGCTGATTACTTCAATCATTAACAACACATACATCAGCCTCCTTCACCCAAGATCACCACATGCATTCATCTCTTTATAAACAATTATCTGACAAGGGCATTGAGAATTGATGGTCTTGGGGGACTTGACCAACTTGGGCCAGTCACAGGATGCAGCAAGCTGAATACTCCCTTTAGCATTATCATTTCATTAATCAGATCAGGACAATAACCCACCGAGTAGCACCATGTTCAAAAACAATAACCAATCAGGGTGCCTTTGTGTTGTCTGTAGCATGGCTGCATCTCTGTGTGGAGAATGCAGCTTTGCAGTTCCCCCCGGAAACCTTGGCTGTTTGCTCATGCTATCACCTGTTCCATTTATAATAATTACTCTTGTTCCAAGGAGCAGGATGTGGGAGAGGCTGCATTTGTGGAGACACCATCTGGTCCTTATTGCTCACCTGAGTCACAGCCTCCTAACACCACTTCTCCACAGCAATGCAAGCACACAAAGAGGCTGGGCTGGACCAGACAATACAGAGCCTTGAATGAAAGAAACAGGGCAGGCAAGCACTGTTCCCAGGGGGATGACCTGTCTTCAAATGGTGACTTGTAGAAAAGGCAATACGCTCTAGTTAGAGGAGTCATTTCAGACTCTTACAACCGAAGGACTAGTTTGTGCTTTTCTGTACCCCTAACTTAGTTTGATGAATCTTACCCAGTTCAGAAATGAGAGCCTTCTGTCCAACTTCACTTAGGCTTTTCACCTTAGTTCTGTTGCAACACATACTTCCAGTATTTCAGATTTTAATGGCTCTATATGACTGCTTTCTTAATGGACATATACTTATATTTCTCATTTTTAAGCAAATCCAAAGAAAGAAATATAATATTTGTATATTTTCATTATTGGATGGCAACTCTACTTTGGATAGTCATATCATATATTTATTTCCTCTTTAAAATATTTTCATTTGTTGCCACAAATGATAATGCTGTTGATGATGATGATGGAGGGGATGATAGTGATGATGATGGTGGTGGTGATGCTAATGATAGTAATGTTGATGGTGGAGATGATGATGATGATGATGATTATGATGGTAATGCTTGTAATAATGGAGGTGAGGATGGTGATATTGGTGATATGCTGGTGATGATAGAGGTGATGATAGTGATGTTGATGATGGGGATGCTAGTGATAGTAATGTTGATGGTGGAGATGATGATGGTGATACTGATGATGATGGTAATAATGGAGGTGATGATGGTAATACTGATGATGATATGCTGGTGATGATGACAGAGGTGATGATAGTGATGTTGATGATGGTAGTGATGCTGGTGATGTTGGAGGTGATCACAGTTATATTGATGATAGTTGTGGCAGTAATAATGATACTTTGATTTTAGATAATGCCTTACTAATTCCTTTTCTGGATTTTACAAAAAATAAACATACTTTAAAAAGATTTTACGTTAAGATAATTAATGTCGGTTTCCCCAGATTGAACTATTCAGTGGTAACACAAGAAATTTCCTAATTTTACTTTTGCCACTACATTTTTTTGAGACAAGGTCTCCCTGTAGCCCCAGTTGACCTGAAACTTGCTATGTAAACAGGGTGGCCTCTGTCTCACAAAGATCCACCTGTCTCAGCTTCCTGAATGCTGAGATTAAGACATGTGCCATCATGGGTGGCTTACCACTACATTTTAATGGTTCAAAATCTTGACAGATGGCTGTTTCTTTTAGGCATATAATTAATTATTTTTCTTCTTTGGCACATGTTTCACAATTAAAATTCTTATTTTATAATTGAGTCAAAAATTTTATCTTTTTAAAAAAGATAACTTATTTTTAATTGTGTGTGTGTAGTGTGTGTGTGTGTGTGTGTGTGTGTGTGTGTGTGTGTGTGTTTATGGATGTGAGTGAAGTGCCTGTGGAGTCCAGGAAAGGGTATCAGATCCACTGGAGCTGGAGTTATAGGCAGTTGTGAGCTGCTGAGGGGCATGCTGGGAACAGAACTTGGGTCCTCTGTAAAAGCAGTCCGTGCTCTTAACCACTGAGCCATCCATCTCTCCAGCTCTAAAATTTTTATCTTTATAATTTCCAAACATTTCTAGACTTCCTTGAAAGTCTCCATGTTATAGCCTTATCTTCAGATAAAGATGCCATAATGTCTCAGAAAAGCTTCTTTTTAGGTTAATTTCAGGAATCTAAACTATGTGATATTTCACTTGTCTTCTCTGGCTATAGCAGCGGGGAAAAGACACTGTCGTTTCTCTCATTTAACAGGCTTTCTGGCACTAGATTCACCATCAGACGCCCGTTGAGTGTGAGCTTCAGTGCTAACCCTATGGACCTAGATATAGTGTCAAATCACACAGTATATGGAGTCATTCCTACATGATCACCCACTTCAGATAGTAAGTTGTCGCCTATACTGCCGTCAAACGCTTACAGATTTCTCCCTATCCTCCTTTCGAGCAGGGCTCAATGACTTTTCTCATGCAACATAGAGAAACACTTTACTCATGCTTACCCATTGTTCTGTCCTCTCCTTTCACCATGGCTTATGGTGATCAAAGGAACTCAGGTCTTTGGGCTTGTAGGGCAAGTATCTTTATCTTCTGAGCCGTCCCCTGGCCCTGACGTAATTCTGTAGGTGGGTCATCCAAATGAATGCATCCACAGGGTTGATCTTCGTGTTCTCTACTTGGTATGTGTGTATGACTTTCTTTCTTTACCTTGTGCAGGCGTGCTCCCGGTATCCCTTCCTCTTCCTATGAGGACATCAATTCTATTGAATTGGGACTTCATTTCTATAGTTTCATTTATTCTGCTTACCATCCTTTAAGGCTCTGTACTCAAATACAGTCACATTGGAAGTTAGGATTTAAACCCTTCAATTTTCAGCTGAGTCAAGGCAGGTACCAGTGAAGTCAAAGCCTCCACTGGCACATTTTATTAAATGTGCAGAAATCAGAGACGCCAGCACTACTCACAGGTGCAGATGGTTGGAGGTTGTGCAAACTCTCTGACCTCTATTTCCCTCATCCATGTAGCCAGTTTGGATTTGCGTGCACAGAATGACTGCTGTGTAAACAGCCAACAGAGGATCCTCTGGCCAAGACATCCAAAGGCTCAGCCTCAAACAACATGGAAAGCTGTCAGGATGAAGGCAAGGGATATGATTCTGTTAAAATTCCTCTTGGAACTTACTGCTGCTGCAGCACAGGGCAGAAAACCAGAGGAACTCTTGTTCACATCTGAGAAGCTGTACTCATGTTTCCTTAGAATGTGTGTGGAAGATGGAGCCAATGATTGTGTAAACGGGCCCTTCTATTCCCAACGTGTCTACCGAGAGCTAGGGAGACAGTGATGAATTACCCAGGATGAGGTTAGAATAATTTAATAAAAAGAGGTGGAAATGGGGTCTTTAATTCCTAACCTTTGGAGCTGTGGCTAAAATCCATTAATAGAACATGGATTAAGTCGTCCAAAGTGAGATTACTCTGCATCACCTGTGGGGGAATCACACTGGCACTGGGGTTGGAATTAACATCTGAGAATTCTTTCAAACTTTACGGCTGGGATTTCCCCCCAGCCCTGGCTTCTCAGCCTTTAGCTAAGGAGATAGGAAATCTTTGGCATCCAGTCAAAACTCATTCAAACCACAGGATTGAACCTTAAAGGGGGCCTTCGGGGGACAGATGGGTCAGTGTGAATAGCTTACATCAGAGTTTTCAGCTAAAAAAAAAAAACAAAAAAAACAAAAAACCTTTCATAGCATAGGTAGGGAGAGTTATATCACAAAATATAAATAGATTTAGCAGGATTTATTCCACATGTGTTCCCTTCAGCAGTAGCTTTTCAAACATTTGATGACCTTAGAACTCAGTTCAAATGGAATTTTACACTGAAGTAAAATGAACAAAACTGATAAAAGCGGGTTCCTCTGTTTATATTAATGGGATCCAAGACCCTTTTTTCCATTTCACTCTTCTGAATAGCCCTGGGTAGGAATGAGCAGCAAGATCTTCTGAGAAGGTAGACTGCATGCTTTTTCCATAGGAGTGTAATTTTCTACAGTGAAACTCTCTCAACAAACCGAGAAACACACGAAGGAAACTCCCCAAGTAGGAAGTTGCACCTCTTCTTAAGTTTTGAAAAGTAGTTTGAAAATGGTATGTGGTCTTCCAGGATAAACACAGAGATGAAAGAAGATAGATTTGAAACTCCTTGACGTTTAAAGAGAATTGCTGAAGAAGGTATAGTTTATCAGTTGAACATGCATTTTTTTAATCTATCAAACCATATTAAAAGTGGAAGGGTCCCTAAAACGGAAACGAAGGGAGATAATAAGGTGAAAGTGCTTGAAATGACTCTGGAACATCTTGCAAGGATAACTGTTGGTGCTGATGATGGTCAATCCCTTCTCTCAACTAGATGCTGTATTTAATTCTCCTTTGATGTTCAACCTTGAATTCTTAGTGGGCACTCAGAAAAAAGAAAGTTGCTTTTCTGAGTGTTACATACTTTTGAACACATAAAACACTAGAACATGATAGATCATCATTCGAGGACATTATTGTCAGTCATGATAGCCTAGTAAAATCAATTAGAAATAAAAAAGAACTGCTTTACTTTCTCTTACACAAAAATCTAATTCATTTAAACCTAAGGTGGGTTTCCAAGGAACTGACTTGAAACACAAAGACTATGTCTCTCAGTCTGGACTTGCAAGTCAAAAACACATTGAATAGAGAGAATTTAGATTCATTTACTAAGTCCAAACCAGGGAGTAGAGGCTGGGATGTCTTTATACCTCTACACTGGCAAGTCTGAGACATTATAGGGTGGAATTTCATCTCACATGGTTGGCTATGAGCTATTAAAATTAGAACTGACAGTAAAGGGTGTACAGACTCAGAATTACCCCTATCAGACTCTTAGAAACTCAATGAAATCCCCCCTATTGTTTGTCTATGGAAATTTGGCTGACATGTTCCCTTTCCTGTGATGTTAGAAGCCAAGCTCTCTTTTGAATTGAGGAAGGCAGCACGCGTAAAGGGAGATTTCTTTTCTTTAAGTTTGATTGGTTGACTTTGTTAAGGAATTGCACATGATCAAATACCTAACAAGTTTACTGTTTCAGCCACACATTAACTCATGTTCATAGAATGGGCTTCAAACTCCAATAAACTTGAGATAAGGATAGAAGAACAAATTGCAGTGACATTCAAAGAAAAGGGTGTTCTTTGCACTGTCTTCAACTTGTGAAATAAAAATCCGGGTGGGGACACTAGCTACCAATGTTCTTTAGTACCCGAGTGACCTTTGGTCCCTTATTCTTGTTAGAATTTGTCTGGAAGAACATTAGGGATTGGTTTGGTTGACTGCCTCCAAGATCTACCAACACTTCCCCACAAATATATTTGTGCATTCCAGTTCTCTCATCAGAACATGGACCTTAATTATTTAATCTTTTCTTGGATTTTAACTGGCCTCATGATTGTATTAACATGTAGTTCTTAGAAGTGACACTGTGCCAGGTTGGAGCAGATTCAGTTTTAGTTCATTTGAAGCCTCAAACCACCAAAGAAGGAGTTCAACAACCCTGTTATTGAGAGAGGCCTCCACGGTCCCTAGCTCTTCAACAACTATAGCTAAGGACCTAGGTGTGGAGTATAGATGTCCTGTGTGTTCTAGCCACATCTGAGTTCCCAGCCAATTTAAGTGAATGACTGATTGCAGCTGACATGACACAGAGAAGAACATGTGGCCACATCTTTCCAACATTTCAGAATCAGAAACAAATAAATGCTTTGGATTATTTAAGCCTTACATTCTTGAATAGCACGATATAACAGTTGACAAGAAATGTTTTGATAGATTCGTTCTGTGAACTCTTCCCCGGTCCTTGCCTTCCTGTAGGGAGACTCTTCTGCTTTGGAAACCACTGATGTTATACACAGTTTTGATGAAAAAGGAAATCAAAACCCAAATAAAACACCAACGACTTCCCTGATGCTTAGACAAATGTTGGAGCTGGAAGGTCTGAGAAGTCCCTTCATGTGGTTCTTGGCTTTGTAGCGGCTTTGTAGTGCAGACCATAGTGTCAAATAGCTAGCATTCCATATTCTTTTACTGGTGCTTGGTCTTCAAATCCCATTATAAATGAATGACTGTCACAGAAATATTGTCCAACTTTCAAGGGGCTAGAGAGATGGCTCAGCACTTAAGAGTACTTGCCGCTCTTGCAGGGGACTTGGGTTCAGTTCCCAGAGGCTAACAACCATCAGTAACTCCAGTTCCCAGGGATCTGACACCCTCTTCTGGCCTTTGTGGACACTGTACCCATGTGGTGCACATACATGCAGGCAAAACAAACACATGAAATAAAAAATTAATTACTTAACTTAAAAAATAGTTTCAAGGGTTGATGAGATGGCTCACTGGATGAAGGTGCTTGCCAACAAGCCTGATGACCTGAGTTCAATACTTGAGTCCCATATGGTAGAAGGAAAAAATAAACTCCTGCAAAGTGAACTCTGATCACCACATGTATACTGTGACATGTACATGCACACACACACACATACATACACACACTCAAATAAATAAATGTTAAAAAGGAATTTCAAACCATAGGATAGGTGGTGGGAGTCATGGTGAGAAATTAGACATGTAACAGTGATGAGCAAAGCAAGGGATATGGGATGAAGTTTCAGGAAAAGAAAGTGTGAATAAAAAACAGCTGGATGTTATTTCAGTGTCTTAAAGATGACTTGTGGCAAATTTGAGTTACTGGAAGTTAGTCATTCATTGAACTATTTCAGTCAAATGTAAAATAAATGTATCTGGAAATAAAAGTTAATAGCTACATGTAAATGCCAAGAGTATCTTGCCCATCCAGGACCACTATAAACATCATTCTCTGGACAGTCACAGAATTTAACCCACCTCTGTTGAATTGAAAACCATAATACAAGTGATGTGTCATTCAAAACACAAAATATAACACTGAAAGACCAGATATATTTTTTAAATAGGAAGCATCTTTTTAAATCTTGTGGGGCAAAGCAATCTACCCAAAATTATTATATTACATATAATATTTATTATTATATTATATAGTTTATTATATTAGTTGATAATTCAGTTAAATTCTATGACGTTGTCTAAACCCAGATTCTAACTTTATAGAAATGTTTATTAAAATTGTATTTGTTTTTATTGTTATTTGTATGAGTGTTTTGCCTGTGTGTGTTAGTGCACCATGTGTGCAACTCCCAAGGAGGCCATAAGAAGGCATCAGAGCCCTGGAACTGGGGTTAAGGGTGGTTATTAAGTGCTATGTGAGTTTTAGGAACTGAACCTGAGTCCTCTGCAAGAGCAGCCAGTGTTCTTAATCCCTGAGCCATCGCTCCAGCCCCACTTCACAGAAATGTTGATGGCATCAAGTAGGCACTGATGAAATACAAAATTCTTATGACTTTCTCAACCTTGGCAACCTTCTGCCTGTGAACTCTAGGGAAGCACTTGGGCCCTGCCCTCTCACACCAGTTTCAGAGGAGCACTCCCCTCCACTAACAAGTGTCTGGCAGATATTTTATAAAAGCTCCCAGTGAGGCATCAGTTGTCTTTAATACCTGAAAGAAAATTGAATGGAAGAATCCAATTACTCATATGAAAAATGAACCTTCTACTCAACATTTGGCCACTGCTGGTCGACTTGTTTTAAAACTGAATTATAGGTGCAATACATTTACCAGAGACACAGGCGCTAATTTCTCTCAAACACTTCAAGATTAGGACAGGAGAGGAGGGAACAGAGAGAAACTAAGCTAATAAGAGCTTCCCATTGATTTATTCACCTTTGTGCTAAGTAATGGGGGACAGGCGGGAGACTGTCCCAGGAGCGCGGGAAAGAGAGATGAAGGAGCTGTGGAAGGAAGACCTGCAGGGCGGCCTGCCAAACACAAAGCCAGACTGTTGTTCTTAGATGATAAGAGATTGCTTTGTGTCTCTAGCTGCTTTGAAAAAAATGCACGTGCATAAAAAATGACACATGATGCTGCTGGGGTGAGCGAAGAGCCCTCTGTCACCCAAGACAGGGCTGTATTTTTAACTTGCCTTTCTGCTGTCTTATTCATTATCAATAAAGGTAAAGTGAGTCTGCTCAGAAAAGACCTGAAGCTAAGATTCCAATCTGGTAATGGGGGGAGAAGCTGTCTCCTAGGCCACCTGGGAGAATGGATGGGTGCAGGGGCACGATGATGATGCCACATGAAAGTCTGTGTATGTGAACAGTCATAGTTCCAGGAAAGCTCCTGGCTCTCACAGACCAGGTCCAATCATTTAGTGCTAGGGGAAAAAGCTCTGTGTAGACTCCCTCACATACTAAGTAGGTAATTGTGAGGTTCAGTGCAATAGAAAATATAGGCATCCTAATTAAAAATGTTTGAGAAGGCTAGAGAGATAGATATGATCAGGAGGACTGGGCCAGGACATGGTTCAATTGGCAAAGTACTTGCTTGTAAGTACTAAGAACTGAGTTTGATTCTTAGAGCCCACATTAAAAAAAAAAAAAAGCCAACTGTGTTTGTGTCTGCTTGTAATACTATCACTGGGCAAGGGGAACAGGCAGATCCCTGGGGATTTCTGGCCAGGTGATCTAGTCTACTTGGTGGGTTCCAGGCCAGTGAGAGATCCTGCCTCAAACAAACAAACAAACAAACAAACAAACAACAAAGTTGAGTGATGCATGAGAAATGATATTTAAGGTTGTTCTTTGGCTTCCACAGTGGGCACACTCACACACACACACACACACACACACACACACATGCAGAGAGAGCTATCTAAGCATGGGCCTTTGTCAGTGTGGGCTCCATATCACCACACAGGCTGTACATCTTTGTAGCCCATCCTGGCTTCATTTTGCCCTGTGTCAACACTTGGAAGTGACTGGCTACTCTCACTCCAGGGGTGTAGGACATGTATGGGGCCAGAGAACAATGTTATTGGTAAAATCGTGTTTTAGTAGATAGAATTTGAGTTTTAATACCAAAGACTTTGTCATCTTCGGTTTCTAGAAGCATCTGTGCAGAGAAGGTCGTGGTACCTTCTCTGGTACCCAGGAGGGAGAAAGCTGGTGGCTGTTGTCCCCTGGAGCACAAGGAAACACAATTTTAAGGATCTTTAGTCTAATTTGTAAAGGGAAATAAAATTCATTTACTGCACTAAAGACTAGTCTTGGACATGTATGGTAGCACATATCTGTAGTCCCAACACCTCGGGAAGCTGAGGCTGGTGGAGCATGAGTTCAAGACTAGCTTGGGCTACCTAGTAAGACTCTGTCTGAGAATAAATAAACAAGTGACAATCTTTGCTTTTCTTCTAAAACAATTTCTATCTTCATTCTGTTCTCAAATAGAAATAAAAATCAGTACAACAAGCTCTTTCTCATTTATTCTGGAGCAAGTCTTGTAGGCAAATTTGGCAGGCTTATCTATTTTAAGAGCGATGTTGACACCTCAACACCTTGAAGTTTGGGCTCTGAAGTTGAGCTACTGGGAGCATGAATGGGAATGAGATGCCAAACTTCCCCAAGCCAAGCCTACCACTTTGACTCGTGAATTCTGAGAAGTAGTCATCCTTTCCTTTAAGGCATTTTGCAAAAGCTCTGGAGCCACTGACTGATAGTTCTGTTTCTGGTTTCAATGAGGCAATCTAGTATAATTATGTGGTTTTCCTTTTTTCCTGCTTAGGATAGTCCAAAAGCCATAAAGGACACAGTTTGATATAAGTTTTCATTCTTCATTGAACAGAGTGGGTTTCTGACTTGCGTGTGTGTGTGTGTGTGTGTGTGTGTGTGTGTGTGTAAGTAACCAGGTTAGCTGACAGATACAATATATCTGGTCAATTGTTTTTACAAGTTTTAAAAAAGTCTCATCTTTAAAATCTATTCATTTAATAAGTACAGTTATTCCCATTAGTCACAAACTCGCACCACTCACCAAAATATATTTGCAATCCAGAATCAACACCCCAAACACATTTGCAGTCATTCATGTATATGCACAGTGCTGTGGAAACTTCAAGGGGCTCAATATTTACAGCTGAGGGTAAGCACTGGCATTGGACTCCTGCTTCAGACCTTTCTTTCTGCAGCCTGTCCTCTTTGAGATCTGTGTAGTGACTTGCTGTTCATGGTTTCACACTTATTCTTGGTGATCTTATTGTTAAAAAGGGTCCCAAGCATACTCTTGGTGTACTGTTGAATGTCTAGTGTCTCATGGAGAAAACACGTTTGTTGAGTTTTACAATACCACTGGCCCTGAGTTCAATGTTGATGAATCAACAAGTTTATGAGCTTAACAGCTATAAAAATGTAGCTAGAAACTCATTTGCCATGGGAGCAATGAATCAATATTCAACAATTAAATTTTACAGTGGCTTAGTAGAACACATCTTCTTAGAATTAGAGGCACTAGCTGTGTGTTCTGTACTGGTCAAATGCATGAAGGAAGCCAAGTCTGAATTTGGGCCTCAAGGAGTATGTTAATCACTAGCTACTCTTGTTTGTCTAATTCCCTCAGCATCACTGAAGTCAGTCATTAACTCCACTGATAGAAACAGTGCACAGCTACTGAATGGCACAGTCAGGGTTCAAACTCCATCCATTGACCCTCCCTCAGGATCCTCTTGTGCTCCTGTCTCTACTGTCAAGGAGAAAACTTGCATGCCATCACTTTAAAACAAAGCAAATACAGAAGATTGCTTCAGGGTCTGGGGAACTGAGGCAAAAGAGAAAGAAGAAAGAGAGAAAGAAAGAGAGAGAGAAAGACAGAAAGAAAGGAAGGAAAGAAAGAGAGAAAGAAAAGAAAGAAGAAAGAAACTTTCAAAATAGTTATTCTCAGTTTTCTTAAATCCACCCTACTTTTTCTCAAGTTTGCCTCAAAACATCTCTGAAAACGAGCTCAGACAAGCTCTTCTGGAATTTATATCCTCAATATATTCAGTCCTTTCTTGTCTGATTTGTTGTATTAAATATAAAGCAGTGAAAAAATAACTTGAGTGCCTGTGACCCTGTACTACAGTAAATATCACCTTTAGTTTTGTTTTTCCTTTTTTGGTTATTGCTATCCTGTTTGATTAACCTATATAGACCTTGTCCAGACCCCTAGAATGTGGTTTCTGTGAAAGTAACTTCTTTCTATCCTGGTCCAGTCAGAGTTCTCTTATTTTTTCATTATTTTGATTTAAATTCTTTGTCAAGGATATTGTCTCTCTTAAGTGATGGATGCAGGGACTGGAGAAATGACTCAGCAGTGGTTAAGAGCACTGCTCTTGCAGAGGAAACAGGTTCCAATGCCAGCACCCACATGGTAGCTAACAATCCTCTGTATCTCCAGTTCCAGGGGATCCAATGCCCTCTTCTGATCTCTATGGGCATTGCATGACACAGTCGCACCTACCTACATATGGGCAATACAGTCATACACATAAAATAAAAATAAAATATAGAAATGATAGATACATACAAGGTTAATTTAAATAACTTCAGACTCTAGAATTTTGTGTATTATTATTATTATTATTATTATTATTATTGCTATTGTCCTGTCTTCCATTTAAAGGTCTAGGAATTATTTTAAAAGACTTAGGACAAAGATATTTTGTTTCTCCTGTTCCTTTATGGTTGCTGTAAGGATAAAGTGAGATAACACGAACTCACCTTCAGCAGCATCACGCTTAAAGCAAATGGTCATTATATATGAAAATGACTTAGAACTTAATTTCTGTTTTGCACTGGAGGGCCTTTATTAGCTAGTTTGTAAACAGAAAGCTGACTTCGGTATTACTATACATTATAGTCTTATACCTGTGGAATTCTTCATCACTTGGAGAGTGAGTCCCTTCCTTAACTCCATCTATCACAGTCAGCTTGAGTCCTCATGGAAAGTGCTGAGCACATGCCACCAGCCTGTTTGGTGAAATGATGAGATGAGGGTATAGAGAAAATGCAATTATTCAATAATTAATCAAGTCAAGCTGGCTGTGGTGGCACACATTGGTAATCAACGAGATGGAGGGATGAAGCAGGAGGATGCTGAGCCAGCTTGGACTGTACTTTGGGGTTGGTGACTAGCTCAGTGGTAGACTTGAATAGCATGTGTGAGGCCCTGGATTTGAACCCCAGAAGCCCAAAGTAGTCAAGTATATATGTTAGGTGGATGTGTATGTGTGTGTATATATGTGCAGATATTCAATAATATAAAACATATATGCCATGTGTAAAACATGTATATATTACATATGTATGTATATGCTATGGTATGAAGCATGTTTTATATGTGCTGCATGTAAAGCATGTATGTGTGTGTTAACTCATGATGGAAATAGGATTGGCATAGTAATACAGTGGTGTTTTGTATTATAGCATATATGTTTATATATACACATGAAATATTACAACAGTTACTAGTTTTATGCATTTCCTGGAAGTATTCGGAAGAGATATTAAAACCCCACAGGTTTTTGACTGCTGATGCTGCTGTTGGCTGCCTGTCTCCTGCTGCCCAGAAGGCCCTAGATGCCCATCTTCAGTGTCCTGTCGGAGACTGAAGGACCACTTTTCTCACAAACTCCTAATACCCAGATTCCTTTTCTACGTTGGTCCTCATCTCACTCCACTTTCTTTGAGCTCTTGGGTTTTCTGGGAAAATCGATTCCTCACCCTAGAGCCTTGATCTTGTTGCCAAGCATTCGGCTTGCCCCCAAAGAGCTAAGCTTTGTTTGTTGATTTCTGGAACTTTCTCTTTTTCTTTAGAATATGCTTCTGACCATGTCAGCTTCAGGACCCTCTTTGCAGATTTGAATTGAGAGCTCCCTCCTGGTTACCTCCTTGTGGTTAACTAGAAAGGCTCTATCTGTATTCTTGCATGTTGTGGATAACAATCAGATCATTTGCAAATGCAAGTGGAGGTAGCCTGTGTGCAGCCGGTGCTCTGGAGAGCACCACAGTCTCTCAGTCTCTGTGTGCAGGGCACCCTGCAACTGCCTTTATCAGCCCTCTCTGCAGCCTTAACCACCAAGGAGGTCAGTGGTGAACACTGGGGCTGCTCCCCGGCTAGCGGGCTGCTTCAGCGCATCTGGCCAATGGCGCTTCCAAAACGGCTTGATTTTTGCCTCTAATTACCAGCCTCTAATTCAAGCCTGGTCTTCTGATCATTCATCTTTTAAGTGTTCAGCTTCTGAATCCCATTTGGTTCCCTGTCCTCCCTTTCCTTCCTACCACCTCCCCTTGATGTGGCCAGAATAGTTAACTTGGACAATTAGTAAATGCTGAATCATTGAGTCAGTGAATGGAGTGAGTGTCTGTGTGAGGTATACAACTTCCTGAGTGGGTTTAATGGAAGCCTAAAGAGATTTTTCACAGATTCATGGGTTTTCAAAGGAGAAATTTGCATATTAATAAGAAGCTGTTCAGACTGATTCGCTTAATGTGTTTGGAGTAAGTATAATTAAATGTCAAGGGAGATATATCATGAAGTAATGAAGCTGAAGCCAATTTATCAAAAATAAGGTCTGGAGAGAGACAGTTCAAATAATAAACAGTTCTCTAACCTTCCTTTTTAAGGTGATTTGCTTAGTCTGGGCCAAGATTTACATGTTTTTTGAGACTCAGTTCAAACAAAGATGCTGGGAACGAAGTGGGGGTTGGGGAAGAGGAATGGACATTTTTCCTATTCAAGTTTATAATGCTCAAGGAGGTCTTTCCTGCCTGAAACACTTTTAAAGGAGACAAAATTTATTCAGTTTGCCTTTCACTGATATTGGGAATGTGACTAGGATCATCCCTTAAACCCCCACAAATATAACAGCCATTTGCAAACCCGGTTCTGATGAGAGAGGAGATCACACATCAGGATGTCCAGCCACCCAGGAACTGCTTCTCTATGAACCAGTAATGACCATCTCACCCTGGGTTCTGGATGCTGAAGAGTGAGCTCTCTACCCATGATCATGTCTTAAGATCACTCACTCTTGGATCAGACTCAGTCTACGGCTGGCTTTTATTCACTTTTGTTCTTTATTCTTCAAGTGTTGGATTGAATTAATCGAGAAGTTTGACCCTCATACAAGATACGGTCTCTTGAATTTTGGATGATTCTGAGATGACTGGGGGGATTGTCACCTCACTTGACCAACTGGAAATTCAGTAGCATCTTGATTCTGCTCATCAGAATATAAAAACGATTGGGTTCATTCCTAGAAAGAGTAGCGCTATTGGGACCCTCTCTGGCCCACCTGAAAGAGGTCCTAGAGTTGAGGGCAGAGTTAGTTGATACCATAAAACCATGGACTGGAAGAGAAAAAAATGCCTGCCTTGTCATACTCACAAAGTGAAAGCCACATACACAAAGGGAAAGACTGAGCGGTTTACACTTGTCCTGACTGTGGCTTTGGAGAGGAGCAAGCAGAGAAAGGCCGTAATTCATAAACACAATTTAAGTTTTGGGTGACATCAAGTCCTCCTAATTTCTACAACAGAATCTACTTTGAGAAGTATTGGAACAGTCTGTTTCATCCATGGCCCAGCATATTGTTTTTCTGAGTATAAAAGCTAGTGTGACTCTCCTGCATTTGTAACAATATTGAATCTGAAATCTGCTTGTCTTGGGTTCAGGATCTACCACTCCTTATTTCCAGACAGGTGACTGGTTTTGTCATCTTTTGTCACTGTATTAGTTACTTTTCTGTTGTCATGAGAGAACCATGACCAAGGCAACTTATAGAAGGAAGAGTTTGTTGGACTTATGGTTAGAGAGGGATGGACCATAATGGCAAGGGAGCATGGTGGCAGGAGGTGGCCTGGGAGAAAGCTGAGGGCTCACGCCAAGCACGCACAGGAAGCAGAGTCAGAGTACATTGGAAATACAGCAAGGTTAAGAACTTAAAAGCCCACCCCCAGTGGCATGCTTCCTCCAGCAGGACCACTCCTCATAAAGGTTCCATGACCTCCCCAAACAGTGCCAACAACTAAGTGTTCAAATATTTGAGCTACAGGGGACATGTCTTATTCAAACCACATAGTCACCATTAGAGATGGTCTATATAAGATATAATGTTATTGAGATTTTTAACCATACTTTACCTGATTCTTTGAGAATTTCATGCAATGTATTTTGATTATCAGACACTGTCCTCAATTCCCACTTTACTAACCTCTCCCCTGCCCATCTTTATTCTCTCTCTCTCTCTCTCTCTCTCTCTCTCTCTCTCTCTCTCTCTCTCTCTTTCTCTCTCTCTTCTCCTTTTTTGGGGAGATTTCTGTTCTCAGTCCATCACTTCATAATGCCATCTGCTTTGAACTTACCATTTATAAACATCCTTTACACAAAGATATGACCAGATATACTGAGACTACAGTTTCTTCTCAAAGTTAAAAGGGGGAACTAGAGCTAGAGCAAAGAGGGACTGTGTAGGTCTGAGCATAAAAGCCTTTGGGGAGCTTCATGTTTCATCTATTCAGAGAAACAGAAAGGGAGGCGTTTATTTTCTGAGATCAAGTGTCTGGTGGTACCCTTTGCCCTGATGGCTGATTTATCTCCCTCTGTGCATATGTAGGACCATGTTTGTAGATGGAGAAAGATAATAGACAGACAGATAGATAATTAGATTACAAGAATGCTTTCAAATTTTTGTGCCAGGAGAGTTCCTTCTTTAAAAAATATCTGATGTGGGGGCTGGAGAGATGCCACAGCAGTTAAAACACTCTTGTAAAGGACCTGGGTTCGGTTCCCAGCACCCACCATGGGGATTGCCAACCATCTATAACTCCAGTTCTAGTAGGGGTATGATGCCCTCTTCTGGCCTCCTTGGGCATTTTACATGAATATAGTGTGCATATTACATTCAGGCAAAACACTCATACACATAAAACGTGAAAAATTGAAACAACATCTAATGTTAACTCTTAATATGTAAAACAAGCCAAACAGACAAGATGAGTCGGTTCTAGCTTTCATCTTCTCAGTCATCCTCTGACCCTGGGGTAGCTCTCAAACATTTCCAAGGAACCTCAATGGTTTTGTTCAACCTCATTTGAATGCAAGTGTTACTGGCTTACATTTTTTTTTTTTTTGAGCTATGTTGAATGACTTTAAATCACTCTTTTATTATGTGCAGTTTTAATCGCCTCCCCCAAATTTGACATGAACAAAAGACTATTGCATTCTGGTCACAAGCAGTATAAGAACTCTATTACCTGTGTTTTTAATCTTGTGACATAGGAAGCTCTTCCACACACAGCTGTTCAGCAATCTAACAAACCATAAACCTTGAACTTCCCAGTTGTATGTTGGAATATATGTTTCCACCTGTGAGCTTTTCTCCTCACAAACAGCAAATGGACTACTCTCAGGTCCCAATCCGGCAAGGAATTGCTCTGTTCCATAACTAGTTTGGTAGGCTGGTTTATATATTTGATTGGGTCCAAAACTCCAGCTTTTTAAAATTGTATTCTTGAGGCTAGAGGCAGCAAGCTGACGAATAAGAGAGGAATGTGAAAATAGAATGCAGTTTTGTTTATAACTATTAAATTTTGTGTGAATGCTTTTGAACTCCTGAAAGTCAGTCTGCAAATATTCCCTGTACTGTTATTTCCACATTGTTCATAGGAGTTTGAGAGCAGGAGGTTTTTGTGATCAAATATAAATGGGAAATGAATTCAACAAATGTAAATGGAGTTTTGCAGTGGACTTTAAGGGCTGTGCTTCCAAGGATCACTGAGAGAAGCCAGACAGGATTTGTTATATACAGTATTTCCCACTGCAATGACTGGAGAGCATTTATCAAGGAATCCTCACAGGACTGTGTCTTGAAATTTGGGCAAAAACTGTTTTTACTATTGTTGCCTGTTTATTTGTTTAGTTAAGGTAAATTGTTGTCTATAAAATGGAGTCTTCTTTAGGATGGGTGGTCCTTATTGTTAGAATGTGGTCTTGAAATTATTTTAGGACCCCATGAGCAAGACTTTTTCTGTTCTGCATAAGTAGGTTGTCAATTTCATTCCTGAAAATGTAAGCCTAGAGAGTAAATTTTACATGATAGATTGATGCTGTGATATGATGGATTTTTCTGTACCATGGGACAAGCAGTTCTCTCTCTGCCTAACAAATAGCAGGTGCTACTCCAAGGAAACCACCTACATAGACGTAAAATATCTTTTTGGAGAGCTGTCAGAGGCACTGTGCTATGGAAGTCTCTGTACTTTATTGCTCCGGGTAGTTCATTATTCTCCCAGGATTACCGTTTTCCTTTATTGGAGTCTGCAAGCCAATAGCAGTGTATACTTGGGGCATCTATGACTGTTTATACTAGATCTCATACTTTGCAGCTTTCCTCCTCAGTCCATCCCACACTGTGCATGTCCAGTTTCCACCCTCTGCTTCATCCATGCATTCACCCATCAGCTTGAAATGCCTGTTTGCTTCTTTTCTACCACTGAAAGCTCACTCGTCCTTCAAAGCTAAACTCAAACCTCACTTCTCTCATCATTTTGTTTCCCCAGTGCTTAGATTCATTGCAGCCTCTTCTGGGTTGCATATTCTTCATTTACATATTATTGTCTGGTACCATTTGGATTCTCTAGGAAACAGACCCTGAGACAGGACTAGATGTACAAAAGATGACTGAAGGAACGACAGCTATAAAGGAGAAGGAAGGGAAGCTTGACAGGTCAGACCCCTTACCAACCAGACAGTCCCTGCTACCCCTGTGGGATGCTCTGTGGTAAAGATGCCTCAACCCAGAAGTCCCGCACCATGGTAATCCTCAATGCTACTACCTTGTTCTATAACTGATCAGGGTCCACCTAGAAGGGAGCATGTGCTGAGATGACCCCACATACTGAGATGACCCCACAGGCTCCAACAGCAGGAGCCTGTCAGCTAACTCTACTCTACCCAGCGGGATAACAAGCCCTTTCTCAATGCTGGAGCTGAATAGCTAGCGTGTCTCTGGTTCTGCCTCATCTCTCGCCTTTCTGTTGTGTATCAGAGATTTATTTCAGGACCCACGGGTCCAGAATGTTCGATGAAGAAGGGTTTTGGATATCTCACTGCCCAGTGGCCTCTTGTTTTACAGATGAGGAAATAGGCATTTTGATCAGGCTGGATTGTGAGTTCCTTGCTTTGCATGTTTTACAGTGAACTAAGTCCATATCAAAGTTTATCAGTCAACCCAACCATCCCCATTTGTACTCTGCTGTCCAACAGCATACATCAGTGTCCACTTATCTGGCTATCCCCGAGGCACTGCTTTTTCTAGGGTGACCAACAGGAATGAGTGTTGATAGATATTAGAAATAAGAGAATGAGAAAATTATTGCTGGACTCCTCACCAGGCCATTGTAGTTCAATTCGACACTAAAAACAGTATTTATTGACATTAAATGTCAGGCTTTTGTTACTTGAGGTCCCCAAACAATTATTGATAATGAAAGGCATCTGAAACCCACAAAACCAGTACAGCTGCAGCAAGTCCAGGAGGGGGACAGTTCAGCTGCAGCAAGTCCGGGAGGGGGAATGCCTGTGAAGAAATTTTTTGTAAAAGAAAATCAGTGAGCAAAATGGGAGTGAACTTGGAAGGGTTTGGCTCCTCTCTGTTGATCAGCGAAGAAGCTGCTGGCTGTGGTTGTCTTAGATGCATTTCCAGAGTCCCTGCCTGTGCCCTGTGCTGTGAGCCATCTTCTTGCGGGTGGGGGAAGGCACTGCTCAGCCCCACAGGGGTCTGCCCCACTTGAATGGTGACTGATAATGCCTTAATTACCAACCCCATAGCAGGTGATGTCTGGCTACTGGTCCTGAGGGCTCTTGATGACTCAACTCCCTCCCTACAAGGAAACACTTTCCACATCAATAATTAAACAGAGCAATTAGGGGAATTTAAAAAGTATAATTAGGCAGAATCAACTCTGTGTCCCTTGAGCATTCTCTCTTCCTTCTTCATGCTCCACATCCTCCCTCCCCTTTCTCTAAAGTATCATTTTGTGGATATATCAGGCCTCTGTTCTGTGTCTTTAAATCCCAAGTGGGAGAGGGAAAATTCCTTTCAAAAGAATGAAGGTGAGGGGTGGAAGGTAAGGCACACAGGGCCTGTCTGGTTTCTGTCCTGGACTTGTTGTTTCTGACATACAGACACCCTCAGTTCATGGGATGCAAGAAGCAAAATGGGGAGAGCATTTGGGGCTGAAACCTGCAGTCGTTTGAGGGGTCCCTGGCATAGGATCCTCTGTCCCTGGAATGATGCCAGGCACAACGTGTGCCTTCCTGAAGGAGCACCATAGGCAGGTGACCTGAGAATCCCTTCCAGTCATTCACTGATTTCATCTGCTACCCTCTGCTGGGGAGAATCTGGTTTTCTATCTCAAAGAAATGAAAATTAGTTGTGGGCTGTCTTAGCCTGTTGTGGGTTCTTTCCCCTATTACAAAATCCCCAAGTTGAGTCTTATAATCAAAAAGATTTATTTGGCACATCATTCTGGTGGCTTGAGGCTACAAACAGCAAGGCTGGCATCCTGATAAGGGTTATGAGTTGTTTCACAGCATAGCAGAGGAGCAGAATGGGAAACTGCCATGCACAGAAGGAGCCAAGCACACAGGTGCCCTTGCTTTACAGCAACTCCTCTTGAAAGAATTCGCTCACTCGTGCAAGACCTCTTGATTCCACTGGACCAACATTAACACCTTCCTAAGGTTGGAATCCCCTTGGTCATTCGCTAGGTCCCACCTCATAAAGAAGCGACCATAGTAGGGGGCGGGGCGGTCAAGCTACAACCGCACTTTCAAACGAACACATTCAAACCCAAGTATGAAAAATAGGAAGACTGGGACTGCAGCCCAGCTCTGTATGGCAGTATAAGCTTTAGCTTGTGTGCCTCTCCTTTTCCCAGATTCCAGGGTAAAGGCCAAAGCCATGGCAGCAGTCAAGAAAACACACTCTCAGTAATGGAAAGAGGACAGTCTCCATGCACGTGCCAGAGACCTAGCAGGGAGGTCTGTGATAAGGAGCCAAGAAGGGAAAGCCTGTCCTGGGAAGGAAGTCGAGGACCATCAGAAGCTCAGACGTCAGATCCTGAGGGGGAGCTCACTGTGGGGCAGTGACCAAGGAAGGTCTGAGACCACCCTGGGGACCCAGAAGACCAGGCTGAGTTAGTGTCACTCAGACCTGCAGATGGCAAGGTCAGGACCCACAGCACTGACCTCAAATCCTTTCCAGGGGTCGTCAGGGAGAGCTAGGCTCAGCACAGTCCCTCTGTGCTAGCCTCCACCTTGACAAGGTGTCCCTTAGCTCACTTTCTACTTCTTCCTCATGGGGTATTTATTTGACTTTCAGCTTGACAAGGGAAATCACAGAAAAGAAAGAAATATTTCTATTTTCTCTTCAAGCCCTGACACAGGAACTAAAGAAAAAAATCTGTTCAACCACAAATATGGACAAATATAGAGTCACCTCTGGTGCCCTGTGAGGTTAGCAGGGAGAAGTATGATCAGACACACGATGGTGTCATTAAAAGGATGGGCTCAACTGGTGGAAACAGAGCGGGAACGTCCTCCTCTCCTGTCCCTCTGTGATGCACAATTTCAGCAAAAAATGAGAGAAAATTTGAGAAAATATCCAATTTGTTTCCTTGAGACTTCTACCAGCAATTTTAAAAGGCTCACTGGATATTAGGCAAAAGTAATGAAAATGGCCTACAGTTCTGATTCTAAAAGGAAAAATGCAATCAAGAGATGTGGAGGAAAGGAACAAAGAATAACCAAAGCAAACCCCAAACAAAACCCCACAGTGGTTTAGAAGCCAAAGAGGCTCCCTCACAGAAGAAACAGAAAGTCGGCAATACATGTCTTACCACAATAATACTTCAGAAAGCATTTGCTAAGTATAATAGTTTCAAGGAAAAAAAGATGTTTGTTGATTAAGATTTTTTAACCATCATCCTCAGGGTTGGGGAAAGAGCTCAGTGAATAAAGTGCTTGCTTGTGCACTCATGAGGACCTGTACCTAGCACCCAGGTAAAATCCAGGCAGAGTGGTACACTCCTATAATCCCAGCAGAGGGTAAGAGACAGATAGAGAGATCCCTGGGGCTCACTGGCAGACAGTCTGAGTCTATGAGCTTCAGGTTCAATGAGAGACCCTATGAGGAAGACTCCCAATATGGATCTCTGGGCACACATACACACACATTGGTGAGTGCACCCCCAGACCTCCCACTAATTAATTCAAATAATACTGGTAAAAAAAAGTGAAAGTATCTCAGTAAGGAGAACCCACTTTGTGGAGTAGGACTCAGATCCCGAGGAAACTGACCATACACTATGCTGTCGAGTCTTCCATCCTCAGCATCTCTGTTCTTCTCTTTGATACTTGACACTGTCAATCATGGGCTCTTCCTACAATGATTTCCTGTGTCCCTTTGATTTGTTGTCTGTGTGTCACCTTCTCTTTATTGTTCTTTAGTCCTAAGCTTGATGATCCATGTGTGGGACCCCCAGTGTGCAACCTTTGTCCTGCCGTTGTTCTGTCTGGCTGTCTGACTTCCTTAGTTGCCTGGTCTGGGTCTGGTTTCCTTTGCAATAAATTACACATGTCGTGTTTTCTGTCCTCTTTATTATTTTGCCCATGGTCCACAAAACCAGATGCTAGGATGGTTAAGTCACTATCTCTAGAAAGGAAATATATAAGAACTAGACACGACTTCATTTGGTCTTTTGATTGACCCTTGAATCTTAGATACCGGGATCTTGAGCTCCACCCCTCTTCTGCGAACACCCCACCTGGTTTGACTGTTTATGTTTGACTGTATCCCCTGATTCTGATTCTTTTATTCTTAATCTAAAACTTTTTGATTAGCACACACAATATTAAGTTTCATTGTGGCCTTTTCAAGCAAAATTGTTTTCTTCCTATTCCCCTGATACCCTGCCCCTTGTACCTACCCAGTAACCTCCTTTCTGCAACTCATGTTACGTATGTCCCGTTGCCCTGCCTCCTTCCTCAGGACTTCTTCCCCGCCCCCCAATCTGCTTACTTGTTGCATAGTCTATACCTGCATTCACCCTGACTTGGACACATAAACTTTTAGATATTATGAACTAGGATTTGAACATGAGACAGACTATGCACATTTTGTCTTTCTGTGTTACCTCACTTAATACTTTCCAGATCTACCCATTTCCCTGAAGATCTCATTATCTTATTTTCCTTTACAGCTTAATAAAATCTTATTGTGTATATGTACCACATTTTCATTATCCATTCGTATGCTGATGGACATTGAGGCTGGCTCCATTTTCTTGCAATGAAATAGCTGTGTAGGTATCTCTGTAAGAAGTGATGATACAGCCCAGAAGTGATAGAACTGGGCTATAGTGAAATTCTATTTTTAATTTTTTGAGAGACCTCCGTACTGACTTCCATAATGGTTGTTAGTTTACATTCCCATCAGCAGTGACTCAGAGTTCCTTTTTCTCCACTTCCTCATCAGTACTTGTTATCTTGTTGTCTCTTTTCTTAAAATTTTTATTTATTTATTTTTGTTTATGTGCATGAGTGTTTTGCCTACATGTATGATGTGCAATGCCTGCAGAAGCCAGAAGAGGGCGTCTGATCCTCTGGAACTGGAGTTACAGATGGTTGTTAGCCACCATGCCACATGGGTACTGGGAACTGAACCAAGGTCCTCTGCAAGAGCAGCCAGTGCCCTTAACTAGCCATCTCTGCCACCCCATTGTCTCTGTTCTTGATAAAACCCATTATGACTGGGGTCTGCCTTTGATTCTTACCTTCACCCATTTGTGTTTTAGTTCCAAGTATTCTGTATTCCTAACTTGGAGACTCTCTGTTTCAGCCAAGTCCCTGCTATTCTGATGGCTATTACCAGCTTAATTCAACAAACATCACCCAGACTGAGGCCTCATCTCTGTCTGAGCCCACTTCTTTTTGTTTGCTGTGGATCTTGGCTTTAGTATTGTTAAACATCGGGCTGTGGTTCAGATGAGTGTCCTGCAAAGACCTATGTGTTATAGGCTTGGTGGGTGGCCTACGGAGCTACTGGGAGATGATGGAACCATAGGGGGTGAAGCCTACTAGGAAGAAGTTAGGCCACTGAGGGTATGCCATCAAAGTTGACATTGGGGCATCTATTCTTTCCTCTTCTCGTTCACTTACCAGCTATTATAAAATGATTGACTTTCCACCATGCATTGCCCACCTTTATGTACTACCTCACTACAAGACCCAAAACAATGGGCCAACTGGCCATGGGTTGAAACTTCATAATCCATGAGTCAAAATAAACCCTTCTTCCTTATAAGTTGCTTGCCTTAGATAGTTTATCATAGTGATAGAATGCTAGCTAATATACTTTATTCTACCATTCCATATTTGTTTGAATTTTCAATGTGTTTATGTCACATTTTCAACTAACAACAAACATCATTTCTCATGTGATTAGTCTTGGTGTTCTAATTACCTTTCTGTTACTGTGATAAACACCATGACCAAAAGCAACTTAGGGGATAAAAGGGGTTATTTGGCATTCATTTCCATCACTGAGGGAAATCAGGGCCAGAGCTCAAGCAGAAACTGAAGCAGAAGCCATGGGGGAATTTCACTTGCTGGCTCTCTCAGCTAGGTTTCTTACACAGCCGACAGCTATGCACCTAGAGATGGTGCCACCCACAGTGGGTTCTGCCCTCCCATGTCAATCGTCAAGATAACACTCACAGATATAGGCCATAGGGCAGCCTGATCAAGGCAATTCTTCAACTGAGATTCTTCCAAGGTTACTCTAGATTATACCATGTTGACAATTAAAACTAATCAGAACACTTGGTATCCATCAACTAATGCTGCATCATCTGTCCATAAAGCCAAACTTAAATAAACATTGTCCAATCGACAATGTTTCAGGATTGTCTCCTGCAATAGGCAGTGTGACCTGAGATGGCAGGGTTTGGTGACTTCACACATTTTTGCTCTTTCCTTCAGTGTGTAACAAAGTCTCAGCAATGTCCTGGCTGACGCGTGGTGTTCTGTTTTAATAATTTTGTATTATCCAAGGTAGAATTTAAATGTCAGACTAGCCTTAATAAGGTAAAAGGAAAAATTACCCATTTACTGGTCACTTTGAAAGAAAAATACATTAAATTAAAACCAACCCAAGATAGTACACAGTATATTAACAGACAAAGAAAACTTTCTAAGTGGGAGACAAAGGCAATCTCTTAGCAGTGATACAAATTAATCACCAGCTCTTTGAAGATAAGATGCTCTTAGTGTTCTGATCTTAATATTATTTGTATGAAAAACATACAAGTGAACTGATAAATACGAAACATGTGTTTTAGTATTTTCTCTTCTCTTTCACGGCATTGTCTACTTTGTATCTTATCCCATTTGATCATATTCCAGCCTTTTTAAAAACGTTGGTTTCAGCCTTCGAAAGCATGGATCTCAACCACAGGCAATTTTGCCCCCTTGGTGACATTTGGCCAGGTCTGCAGACATTTCTTGATCTTTTCACACCTTGGAGGAGGGCTGGGAAGGGAAGGGGCTGCTGGCATTTACTGGGTAAATCTATGGATCTGCTCAAGTCCCACAATGCATAGGACAGTCCTACAACAGGAAATCGCTCATGATTTAGTGCCAGCCATGTTGAAGTCAAGAAATGCAGATTTGAATGGTGGTGCACGCAGGTCTTAAACCACTTCTCACAGTTACCAAGAAGCAAGAAAACCTTGCCTGTAATGCTATGCCAAGATTCTTCCAAGAGGAATTAGAGAACAATGTTTGCCTTTATAAGGACCTCACAAAACGAGCCCAGCTTTCCATAGTCTAGCACTTGATGCATTCATTCTTTTTCAAGTTTATATCAATGTATGAGACTTAGGTCTTCCAGGCCATCCAGGGCACTTTGAGGTTAAAACATTAGTAACTGCTTTTGTGAGTGCTCCAGAAAGCTGATTCATCACTTGGGTGATTAGCCGTGTTAGGTCAGAACTAATGAACTCCAAGTGCCAGTAGCTGGTATTTGAGCTTAGTGGGGCATTGAGACTCGAGTGCACTTCACTTCTTTTTGACCTGACTAGGCCTCTTTTGCTTCAAAACTCAGCAGCGGGGAAATTGCTGAAATGGCCGTTTAGTTCCCATCAGGCTAATTACATCTTTTCCCAAGATCAAGTCTATATTGGGAAGGGCTGGGGCATCTGAAACATGGAACATCTTGCTCACTGGGGCAGGGAAGTTCAGGAGGCCTTTGTACTCCTCAAAAGGAGTTGGCTATTAGCAAAGACTCTGAAAACAGAGCACAAAGTGGAAGGACTTCCAATGTCATCTGGAAATCAGCCTGGCCAAGAGGCAGGTTCTGACTGAAATGGAGAAAGAGGGCCTGGAGGCATGCCATGGTGGACAGATGCTGCCACGCGGAAGGGAGGGTCACGGTGGAACCCAGAAAACCCCACAGAACCGGCATAAAGGATAAAGAACTTGCAACAGAGCTGCTTTGGGTTGGGAGCTGTGACCTCATCACAGAGAACACCAATGGCATGTAGGAATGGTTTTAGCTTTCTCATGAGTAACAGATTTGGTTTTTAATTTAAGTGGAAGTCTTTGCGTATCCTTCAGCACTGTTGACTATAATCACTGTGATTGATTGTGCAGACACACACTGGTTGGGAGATTTCTCAGAGGCTATGACTTAGAGGACAGCAGCATAGGCTTTTGATCCTAATTGGTGGATGAAGCGGTGGGCCACTTACTTTACGTTACCTGCCTCAGATCTTATACTGTTGTGTGGCAGGCCTGGTAGAGTTTCTAGAGATTTGTTTTCCCTAAAACATGTTACAGATTTAAGAGGACAGGCTGATGATGGAGCTTTCTAAAGTAAAGTTTATCTGGTTTTGTTTATGTCTTCACTTAAGTAGACATTAGAAAATCAAAAGAAGTCAATAGTCAATCAAACCTTTTTGGTTCAGCTGGTCATGGTGGCTCATGCCTTTAATCCCAGCATTCTGGAGGCAGAGGCAGGAGGATCTCTGTGAGTTCAAGATCAGCCTGGTCTACATAGTGAGTTCCAGGTCAGCTGGGGCTACAGGGGAAAAATTTTTTTTTTGTTCAAAGAGATATAGAACGTTAGTAACAAAAACACAGCAACTGTCCATGGTCTCTTTGCCTGACTTTTTATTGCTAATAATTTGAGGACACAGGTAGGAAAGAAGTAGGTGACTGATTTTTTTCTATAGTACAGACTCCTTGTTATTTCCATTACACAGATACAGAGAAAGTAGCACTCTATGGGTCACATGGATACACATGGTCCTCAAACATGACCCATTCTAATGCTGACTTCGCATCCTACTCTCTGAAGCATCTTGTGCCACACGCCAGGAGATGATTCTCAGATATTTTATACACCTACTGTTATTTTAAAATGCCTTCCAGATGGTTAAAAGTATTTGTTGAAATTTGCCGTAGGGAAACCAACCAAATCTACTCAGTAAATAATTTTAATTGCACTTTTCTGGCCTGGTAAAAAGTTAACACTAGCCCTATCTTCTCCCAGACAGCTGGCATTAGTGAATGAAAGCATTGTACACATTGATATTTGTCTGTTTACAGCATAGTTCAGCTATCTTAATCATCTAAAAGGCCAAACAAGGTGAACTTCAAGGTGTTTAATAGATTTCACAGCAGCCTGTTGTTACTGTGGCTAGAAATAGGCAACCTCATCTTCACCATCATCATCACTACCATCACCATCATCATCACTACCATCACCATCACTACCATCACCATCATCATCACTACCATCACCATCATCATCACTACCATCACCATCACCATCACTACCATCACCATCATCATCACTCTGTAAAGCCCTTTCAGTTTCTATTTGTACTTTAACAGTTTCTTACCATGACTTTTCCCATTTTCTGCTAGTTTTTAAATATTTTATTTTTGTGTATATGAGTGTATTGCCTGCATATATGTAAGTGCACCCATGTTGTACAATGCCACAGAGGTCAGAAGAGGACATAGGATTCCCCTGGAACTGGAGTTATAGATGGTTGTTAGCTACCATGTGGGTGCTGGGAATTGAACCCAGGTCCTCTGCAAGAGCAGCCAGTGCTCTTAATCATCCCTCTAGTCTGCTTTTCCCATCATGAACTCAGTAACCTTATCCCCAGTCAGAGCCACTCACATCTTCACAAAGGAAAAAATGTGATAAAATAGAGGTTAAGTGGCCATTCAGGCCATTGGTGTTATAGACAAGTGCAAGAGCAGACTACTCTAAAACTTTTGACAAACAACATCAGCACTATACCCATTCAGACCATTTTAAAGTCAGGCAAATACCAGGATTAGGACTTATTTTCTTACCCATTTTTCACATTTTTAAAAATAATTCAGGGAAGATACTGAGTCAAGCCAGAGGCAGTAAGCTATTTTATTTCTCAGAGCACATCAGTGCTCACATTGTTTGGAGGGGCAATGTTGGCCAGCGACTACATTCCCCAGAGGTGGCCATTGTTGGTGATACGGACTGCCTCTGCCCATATTTTGGTAAGCCCATATTGGATAAAGCAGAGCTAATCAGTTACCTATAACTAAAATAATGCTTCCTAACCTTACCACAAAACCTCAGACACACAACAGCTACTCATTTTGCAGATCTTCAAGATTCAGCTAATCCAGGTGGCCTTGGAATCTTAGCCTGTCTGGCTCATGTGGTCAGTGATGAGTCAGCCAAATGGGTCTGATGCTTGTGGCTGGGCTTGTGCACGTGTCTGGGGAATCAGCTGCTGAAGGCTGATCTAAAGAGGCTGTAGCTGGTGTAGCAGAGCTAGTGCAGACATGCCTTTACAGTGATGGTGAAGCACAGAACATGAGGGCAAGTCAAGAGGTTCCAAGTTTTGCACCTTACTATAATCGGTCAAAACAAGTCATGCAGATGAAATAACCATCAAGAGATGGAAAAACAAATTCTGTTGGTGTTGGGAAAGCTACAAAGTGAATAGAAAGGGCAGGAACAAAGAAAGGATGAAGAACTGAAGCAACTAACACGCTCAACCTAACACCCACTGAAACGTACTCTAACCTGTGCCTGTTTCTTATCGCGTTTCCACAAATGTGAACTAGCACCTGATCACTGCATGGCTTATTCTGTCGCCTAGCATTGTTGTTATTGTTTTTACTTACTTTCAGGTTTGTTTTTTCAATCTTATTTTTCAATTTGGCTACAAATTGTTAGGTATTTTAATTGCATTTTCAAACAACATACATTTTAGTTTATTTTCCTCCCCCATCATTGCTTGCCTCCCTTTCCTGTCTTGTGTTAACTTTCCCACTTAGCTCAGGCTTTTTTCTAATCTCATGTCACAGGTGCCTGTTTTCACTCTTCCCACTTCCTTGGCATATCTTTTGGTCTCCTTCCCATTGTTTTTAGGCTTTACCCATATTACACCCATTTTTATGCATACACACAGACATACACACATACAGACACACAGACACACACACTATATTACAAACTAAAACCTACATATGAAAGAGAACATGCACTTGTTGTGAGTCATCTCGCTTAATATAATTCTTGCCAGCTCCCTCCCATTTTCCTTCAAATTTTGTAATCTCATTTTTCTGTACAGCTGAAGAAAATTCCCTTGTATAGATGCACCACATTTTCGTTGCCCATTCTTCTGTTGATGGACATCTAGGCTGGTGCCATTTCCTCACTTTTGTAAGTGGAGCAGCAATTAACATGGCTATATAAGTGTCTCTGTGATAGGATGAAGAGTCTGTGGGTATACATCCAGAGTGGTACAGTTGGGTCATATGTTAGCTCTATTTTCTTAAAATTTCAAGGAATATTCTTAGTGCTTTCCATAATGGCTGTACTAGTTTACACTCTCACGAGCAGTGAGTAAGAGTCCCTCTTTCCCCATATTCTATCCAGCATTTGCTGTCAGATTTCTTGATGCCAGCCATTCTGACTGGGGTAAGATGGTCTCAAAGTAGTTTTAATTTGCATTTCCCTGACGGTTAGGTATCACAAACACTTTTTAAAATGTTTATTAGCCATTCACGTTTCTTCTTTAGCCCATTTAGCTTCTTTCATCAGCCCATTTGTTGACGGGCAGTTCTGTTTGTCGTGGAAATGGCTGTACTACCAAAAATAATCTACAGATTCAAGGCAATTCTGAGGAAAAGTCCAATGACATTCTTCAGAAAGCCAGGGAAAAATTCCAAGAATTCAAGCAGAAACACAAAGACCATGGATAACCAAAGCAATCTTAAAGAAAAGGAGCATAACTTACAGGTATGACGATGCTGGACATCAATTGATACTACAGAGCTATAGTGGCAAAAGCAGCCTGGCATTAGCATAAAACAGACATGTATACCAATTGAACAGAACAGAGAATGCAGAAATAAGCCTGCACAGCTATGAGCACCTAATTTTTGACCGAAGAGCCAAAACCATACACTGGAATAAAGAGAACGTATTCAACAAATGGTGCTGGCAAACTCTGATCTCCAACTGCAGAAGAATGAAATTAGATCCTTATCTTTTAGTCTGCACAAAAATCAATTCAAAAAGGCTCAAAAACTTAATTAAAACCTAAAATTCTGAAACTACTAGAGGCAAACAGAGGGAATGGACATGAAGATACAAGTATAGGCAAGAACTTCCTGAACAGGACTCCAATAGCAAAGGAAATAGCCTCAATAGTTAATTGGACTACATGGAACTGAAATTTTCTGCATAGCAAAGAAACTCTCAACAGAGTGAACAGAGAGCTTACAGAATGAGAGGCAATCTTTGCCAGCTATACCTCAGACAGGGAGCAAATCTCCAGAATTTATTAAAAAAAAAAAAAAACTGCAGGGGCTGGAGAGATGGCTCAGCAGTTAAGAACACTGGTTGTTCTTGCAGACGACCCAGGTTGGAATCCCAGCACCCACATGGCCACTAACAGCTGCCCGTAACTCCAGTTCCAGGAGATCCGACGGTCCCTTCTGACCTCTGCGGACAATGCACGACATGGGTGCACTTATCTCATGCAGGTAATGTGCGCATACACATAAAATAAAAATAATAAATAAAATATTTTTTTAAAAACTGCAAAAATTAAACATCAAAAAATATAAGTAAACCAGTATTATTTTGCAGGTCTTTCTAAGTCACTGCAAACAGATGTAGATCAATCTTTTAGACCCTGCTAAAATGTTCCCTTCCATGCATATGCCAAAGCTTGTTTTTTCAGACCAACTTCCTAGTGATAGACTGAGTTAATACTAATTAAGATGCTTCCCGTGCTGAGAGCTTTATTACTAATGCTACAATTGCATAGTCTTTTGCACAAGTATTTGTGCATTTGAACTTGTATCCTTTATATTAGTTATCCTCTAGCAGTACTGAGCCACACTCGAAGGTTCCTGATTACACTGTAGTCCCTTCCATTTCCACTTTTTTCAAGCATTGCCCTCTAAAATCTTCTCTCTCTCCCACTTGATCCCAATAAACTATAACGAAATCTCATGAGAAAATGTATTTGTATATAGCATATTTGGACCCTGGCTCCCCTTCTCCATGTCTGAATCCGTGTTATCTATGGTTCATGGTATATGTGGGGTATCTGAAGGCCACTCAATGCCACTTTCATCATCAATTTAGTCTGTACTCTCATGACTTTGTTAAGCCTTCTCTAAATGAATTGCACAAATCAATATCCTATGAGCATAATAAGCACTCTCAGTATAGAGATTCTGCTGCTAAAATGCACTTATCATTACATCTGCCTCTCTATATGGCAAGCCCCTTGAAGGCAAGAGCATTGCCAATTGATCTGAGTGCCTCTGTTTTCTCACAGGATATTTGGCCAAAGTATACACTCTACAAATGTTTGCTAATTCAAAATCTTCCTTGAGGTCAAGCCTGTTGCTAGACATTAGTAATAATTCAACACATGTTAACTCATGCATTATTCAACAAGTATTTATTGGATATGACCAATGAATTACATATACCGTCCCCAACTTACTATAGATTGTCTTATGATTTCTTTATATTATAATGATATGAAAGTTTATTAAACACTTATCCAGAAAAAAAACATATTTTGAATTCTGGTATTCTTCCTGGTCTAAACATAGGAAGCACAATATTCTAGTGGTGTTGGGCATGAACCCCAAGCCACAGCTCCCAGCTAGCCACAAAATCAAGAGGGAAACAAAGTGCTGTTTGGTTCTGCATGACTAAGCTGAGAGTGCTGGTAGGCTGGGTAGCAAATGTGTTTTTGACTTATGATACTTTCAACTTGTCATAGTCTTGTCATAAGCCAAGGAGCATCTACATTTGAAATAAGAGTATAGAGAAAGTGTGAATGCGGGGCTGGAGAGATGGCTCAGCAGTCCAGAGCACTGGCTGTTCTTGCAGAGGACCCAGGTTGGTTCCCAGCACACATATGGCCTCTAATAATCATCTGTAATTCCAGTTCTAGGAGATATGACACCCTATTCTAGCCTTGATGGGCATTGCATGACACAGATGCACTTACATACATGCTGGCAAAACACTTATACACATAAAAAATAAATTAAAAAAATATTAAAAAAAAGTAGACTGTGTACTGTTGAAATGGGATGTTAAAGTGCCTGGTTAAACTCCAGACTCCTCCTTTGGAAAAAAAATGAACATTTTCTCAGTTTTGCATCCATTCGCTCTCCTTTCACTCTCTTAATGTTCAGTCTTAGCACCCAAGTTAAGCACGTCTACTTAGGGTGGTCAGTGTATGGCCTAAAGTTAGATTTAGATATGCCAAAAACAGGTTTGGTGGGTTGAAGTTAGACCATCTGTCATGACACACCTGTCAGAGTCCTTCATTCTCACCTTGTAACGGGTTCACAAGTGGGAAGAGCCGAGACTCCGTCCTTTTTGCACCTTCTTCTACGTGTGAGAGCTCTTGTCTGCCCCTAAAATACTTTTGTGATTCACATGTTACTTTGTGCTGATGATAATGAAATATGGACAAGTGGAAGGATGGGCCACAGAGCGCTCACTTTACAGCATCAAGCCTTAGCTATGATTCCATGTAAACGCAGAGATCTGCTTGGTTTTTTGTAAGAAAAAATTTCAGAAAGACCACTGAATGGGAAACACAATGTCTGGGTCTTTATATGGATAAAATGAAGCATCAAACTCTCTTCTGAAGAACAACAAGAGCAGAACACATTTGGAATTACTTCAGCAAGAAGAGTGGAAGGCAGGCTTCCCTGAGGATTCCTAACTTGAGGCTAGGTAAAGAGTTCCTCCACATGTACTGAAAGAATAGCTCAAAAACATGGTGACAAATTGGACTTTGTCAAAATTAAATAACTTCTGCTTGCCCAAAGACATTGCTGAAAGAAGATGTGAGGTAGGAAAAGATTTCCAACTCTTACATCCATCCATATATATATATATATATAAAATTTAACAGTGGGAAGATAAACATCCCAGGTCAATGGGATAGCTCAGTGGTGAAAGACACTACTTAATGTCAAGCCTGATGGCCCAAGTTAGATCCCGGGACCCACATCATGCTGGGAGAGAAACAACCCTGGCAAGTTGTTCTGTGACTTCCACATGTGTGCACACACAACATGTGTACACACAACACACACACACACACACACACACTGAATAAACGTAATAAAAATTTTAAAAAGAAAATAAACATCCCAATATTTAGTTATATAACTATTAAAATAGCTGCATTTTCTAATGTAAAACTGAAAAGCCTCTGACATGACAGGGGCTGACGGCTATGGGGCACATGAAAATCTCTTGTGCTGCTTGGCAAATGTGAAATGGTACAGCCGCTCCTCACAACACTTTGGTAGTTTCCTATAAAGTTACACACAGGTTATTCAATGCACTAGCAATCTTCATCCTTGCTACTTAACCTAGAGAAAAGCTTGTATTCATGTTAACCTTGAACCAAGTGTTTATGGCAGTTCTTTCCACAATTGTTGAAAAGCCTAACCAACTCAGATATCCTCTGATAGGTGTGTAGATCAAAACTACAATGCATCTAAAAGCAGAATACTATTCAGCCATAAAGAAGGACCGAACTATTGAAGTGTGAAGCAGCTTGAATGGATGTCCAAAACATTATACTGATGAAATGAGCCAATCACAGAAGGGCATATATCATATGATTCCATCTGTATGCCATTCTTAAAAAGACAAGCTACAGTGACAAGAGCAGATTCATACTTGCAGGGGTGAAGGGAGAGTAAGACTGCAAAGCAATTGCATGATATTGGAATGATGACATTTTATATTCTGATCATGGAGAAACTTATGCAAATCTATACACTTAGCACAATTATAGAGCTGCACTTCTGGAAGTCTGTTTTATTACATACAAACTTTGCTTGGGAACATAAAAGATTTATAGAGATGAAAGTCTCGTCGTTTTCCTAGGTTGATGGACCTAATATGCTAAAAACTGTCATTGTTTTCTAAACTGATCATTACATTTTATGAAACCTCAATTTCAGTGTAAGTGAAGATGAGAAAGGGACTTTGCATAAGCATTTTTATAATTCTTCAACCCACTTGGAAGACAGCACGTGCAATAAATTACAGGCAAGAGTAGAATAGGCAGGAAACTTCATGTTAGATTTGAGACATACAAAAGTACCCTAATTAAGAGTGCTTGAACTCATAGCAATGGCAACAGCACGCACAAGTCCCACCTAAGCTCAGGTCAGACAGAATTTCAGTATAGATCTGGGGAAGTGGGTAAGAAACCCCAACCCTCCCTGAGGAACTATTAGAATCTGATGACTGATAGAAGGGGGAGACTCATGCTTTTTAAGGGTGTGACTTTTGTTAAGTTAACCAGGCTCCAGTGGATAGATCCACACCAAAGGACATTTGGGGACACAAATTTAATTCCACAGGCCTTAATCTATACATACATACATATATAAATGCATAATAAAGTACATGAAATTGAGTGGGGGTAGTAACGGGTACAGACGGAGGGGATCGAAATATGATCAAAATATATGAAATTTGCAAAAAATTAAATTTGCAAAAAGGAAGAAAAGAGAGCTCTGATAGGACAGAAGTAAACACAGAACATAGAAACTTCACAGACAAAATAAAGGTTAGAGGGGAATTTCATGTATGATGTGGGAGGAATGTCAATACCGGATAAGATCACTGCTGCCTGACTAATAGTTGTTAAATTACTTAGAATTCAACCTCGACCATGCAAAAGGGACCAGCAAGACTGGAAGACCTGGAGTTGGGGAGGAGTGCTATAAAACTGCCTTCTGACGTTGACATGGCTGGTGTAACATGACGAAGCAGCCATGGCTTCGCACACAACGTCTGCACATGAAACAAGGCGTGGAAGTTGGGGGGCTAGTTGGAGAGAAGAAGGGGCTGCAGAGGTCGGAGGGGCGCATGAGAGGGTAATGGAAGGTGATATATTTGTAAGGCATTGAATATTTATATGAAATTAGAAAAAATTAGACTAAAGTAAATGTTTTTAAATTAAAGGCCATTTGGAAAGCAGCCATGAGCGAGAGCCTGTGGTCTCACTCCAGAGATGACTGGGTTTTGTTTTGTTTTCCTGTGCTGAAAGAAGGGGTCCACTTCAGCCCGCAGATGCATCTCTGCTCTGTGAGCATCACCCAGCACAGCACATGTGAACTGCTTCATCTGAAAGGTCTACCCATTCCTGACAGCGCTCGGGTTTCCGTGGACCATGGGCCCCGTCTGTCTGCCTCGTTTTTCTTCCTAATGACTTCCCTGAGTCCTGTGCCTGCTCTTCAGGCCCACCCTTCACATCTCCAGGTCCCCGGACAAGAGTACAAATGGAGGCTCGCATACCATGTGTCTAAACATTTAAAAAGCTATAAATCAAGGTAATAAACTATTAGAGGAAATATGCTCTTTTCTCTTACTTTGACAAATATTCATTCATAACAATGAGCAGAAAAATAAGCTTAAATCTAATGTTTTTCTATGTCTGAAAGTTGGCAAAACACCAAAGATGACTCAATTTCATTATTATTGCTCATCTGGGATTTCTGTGGATGGACCAGCAGTGTTTGGATGAGCAATAAAATCAAAACATACACAAATCACAACCTATGACACACTTGCACAGTAAGATTTATTTTTCCACCTTTAATTTCAGCAAATACTAATTATGTTGCAATCAATATTCTTCATATTAATTTTATTCTATTAATTTTATTCTATTGGCAGTAATGGCCTCGATCCCAGGTTGAGAAGTGTTTTCTGAAAAGATTCAGATAATAAATATGTTCAACCTGCAAGCCCTGTGTTTTCTGTCCTTCAGTCTTTCTGCCACAGTTCAAAAGCTGCATAGACCATGTGTAAGCAAATACGTACAGCTTTGTTTCAATAAAACTTTATGGATAAAATCGCCAACTATCAAGTCTATCTAATTCCAAACGTTTTCATGACCTCAGAAGGAAACCCCTTTCCTATTAAGAAGTCACTCACTACTCCCCTCCCTTACTCAGCCCCTGGCAGCAGTTGATCTGCTTTCTGCCACTGGCTTTGCTCGCTATTAAAGTTGAATCATACATGAGTATGGAAAGGATTTTTGAAGTGCATAAATTAGAATATATTCAGATCAAAAATGTAAATTCAAGTAAATGTAAAATTTAGGAATTAATGTTATTCTCATGCATCATCAGAAATTATTTTTCTTCTAAACATTCCAAGTTACCTACCAGAAAATAAGACATCAAAATAGCACACTGAGCATTAGACAGAAGAAAATAAAGACAAAAGTACAAATTATAATTAACCTACATAAAACTTTTAAACACAGCCTATTTAAAATGAACTCACTAATTATTTTTAAATTGTAGTGAAATCCCATCAAGCATTTCTGTAGAATGACAGCTGCTTCCAGTTCAGCTTTGGATGCCTCTGGTTGCTTGTAGAATCAGTGTCCTGTGTCTCCAGCCTCCTTGAGATCTGCCTGTTGTCAAGTTCTCAAGCTTCAGCGTAGCATCGTTGACTTCTACATGTGAAGTGTGTTTCTGTTTTCATGTGCAAAGTTCTGAGTCCACAGTAATGTGTGAGCTTCTTCAGTCATGAGCCGTAGTAGAAGAAGTAAGCAATGGATACTCAGTAATGCTGGGAAGCCCTACTTCCTGTCAAGAAGCTATTTCATGCTATCTAACAGACTTTGCTGAGTACTTAATTTGGTCTTTCACCTCTTAGCTAACTTCTCTTACTCAAATCCTTCCCCAAATTGGGAGCACTCTTCATCTCCAGCGTTGGCAACAGCACATCCCATGCATGCTCTGAGCATCCAGAACATTTGTTTTGAAGTTTTAGGGAAAGAGGTTTGGAGATGCATTCCCCAGTGCAAGGCCTGAGCAGTGGCTTCAGAGATGCGAGCAGATGTTTAGGGCTACCAGCTGCATTGTACTGCCTGCTGGACTGGCGACGTCTATAAATGTGTGCATATGAACACATGATTCGTTGTCTTTCTGAACTGTGGGAGAGAAAGCTAAGTCTCTTTGATCCATGTCTTTTCAAATAGATGGTTTTGTTCCTTTATGGTGACAAGGGGTCCAAGCACACTGGTGGACGCTTGATCATTTCCTCTCTGGAGTTTGGTGCGCTGTGTGTGCTTCAGCTCACCATGATGTCATTGTGTTGGTATTTTATTATTTTGTATTGTAGAATGAGGTTATTGATTCTTTTCCTTTTCTAAAAAAATTATTTATTCTTTATTTTATGTGTATGTGTATGTACCTGAGTGTGTTATGTGCAGTACATGTGTACAGATACTCTTGGAGGCCAGAAGAGGGGGTTGGATCCCCTGAAACTGGAGTTACAGGCAGTTGTGAGTCTCCTGATGTGGGTGCTGGGAATCACACCTTGGTCTTTATCAAGAGCAGTCAGTGCTCTTAGCCAATGGGCCATCTCTCCAGACCCTTGTTTTGATTCTAATAAGACAAATTGGGAATTATTTTCTATTGCTCAAAACTAAGGAAACAAGTACTCAGGATTCTGAAAGTAAATTAGAAGGAACATCCAGGCAGTCTAGTCCTCCATTTACTGTCTAAATCATAGTTTCAAGCCGTGTTCTCTGTATCAAACTTAAAAAGTGTATTCATTTAGCACCCACTCTAAGTCTAGAACCAACAAACAAATGGGGGGGGGTGGCAGGGTGGGGAGGAACGAAAGAACCAAAGCCCACAACTACCAAAATGTAACAAAGATGCCCTGAAAAGTCAGCTATCCCCTGCTGAAGTCCTGGTGGGCTCCTCCTTTGCTTCCCTACTGGTCTTCCTCTGTGATTCCCCTGGAGCAAAGCACTCTCCCTTCTCTCCAGCCACACATATGCAAAGGCCTGATAGTTCCAGGCTGATGTTCCAGGCTGATAGTTCTAAGCAGCTGCCTGCAGTAGCACCACATAGGAAAGCTCTCAAACTTCTCCTTTGTGAAACTCCAGTTGGGAGCTGGGTTGAGCTCAGATGGGGGCTGGCTGAGGCAGCCTTTGAGGACCCTAGTGTGAGACTGCCTGCAGTTCATGGCTCCACTCTTTCATTAAGACTTTCACTTTCTGCTTCCAGGTTATTGGCTTATAATATGTTAAAGTAGGCTGAAGAAACCTGGGTAAGCTGAAGAAAGCCAATTCTGCCGTTAATAACTCACATTTAACGGGACTTTCCTGGTTCCAAAGCAGTTCAGGGAACTTCCCCTCCTTGTACGAATTTTATTTATATTTATTTTTGGTTGGGCTGGGTTCACTGCACATAATGAGGAATTTTATTTTTCAGGGCACCTAAATAAACGTCAATGTGGCTGAGCCTTGGGCACACTGTATTTTTAGAATTAAGCAGAATGAAATAACAGGGAATAGTGAGCTGAGGGTCAGGAGACAGAATCTAAGCCCAGCTTCATGTCAGCGAGGCTGCAGGCCTGGGTAGGCCAGTCCTCCATGTGTGTGGCAGGAAGGTTGACGGGCATAGGGATTTCTCAGATTCCCCCCAGTTCTCCCATTGGTGGAGCTTCTCAGGAGAGGACAGTGGGGAATTTTTTTTCCCTTTGGAAGATTCATCCCTTTTTTTTTTCCGCCTTCGGGATCTCTCCTGCTTACATGTAATCTCTCGCTTTTTCTATCTGCCTGTGTATGAATTAAACATATACACTTTAAAAAAAATTTATTTATTGAGCTGGGTGTGGTGGCACATGCCTGTAGTCCCAGCACTTGGGAGACATAGGCAGGCAGATCTCTGTGCGTTCAAGGCCAGTCTGGTCTACATAGTGAGTTCCAGGACAGCTGGGGCTACAGGGAGACCCTGCTTCAAAAAAAAAAAATTTTATTTTTATTTTATGTGTATGAGTGTATTGCCTGCATGTATGTGAGTGCACCCATGTTGTGCAATGCCGTGGAGATCAGAAGAGGGTGTCAGATTCTCCTGGAACTGGAGTTAAGGACGGTTCATAGCTGCCATGTGGGTGCTAGGAATTGAACCCGGGTCCTCTACAAGAGCAGTCAGTGCTCTTAATCACTGAGCCATCTCTCCAGTCCAAAGATAATACTTTTAAGGTCTTGTAAACTTCCAGCTTTTTTTCTAGATACCGAGTATTAATAATAATGTTTTATTTATGCTACATGGAGCTATTCCTCCATGTTGAGTAATTCTTGGGCTGGGGAGATAGTTTAGTGGTAAAGAAAGTGTTTTGCTCTTTTAGAAGACTTGAATTCGGTTCCCAGGACCCACAGATGCCTTCTCTCTTCTTTCCTAAGTTTCCTCAAATTAGCAACAAGAATCCTTAACTTTTCCATCCTCCCCTGAGTGGCTTTCTTGAAGTAAGCTTTGATGCATGTTCAGTCATGAACCTAGAGTCAAAATCATTTCTATTCTCTGTTTTTTGGTCATTCAGAGTTTTGGAAGAAGTTGAGAGTTCATAGCAGTAGAATGTATCCCAGCCTCTAACATTTAATTCTCTTGCCAATGGTTTGATTATTAGAATGGCCCATAAAGCCTTGCTCGGTATGGGAGCCTGTGGGAGCCAGTTCAGAACATCAGTCTTCCTCTCCCCCAGAAGCCAACTCAAACATCAGCTAAAGGGGAGTTTCCTTTCCAGCTTTACAAGTCACGTTTTGAGTGGGGTCTCACATCACAGCAGCAGGAAAAGAAATATTAACATGAGTGAGTCTTGGCTCCAGGGACAGCACACTGACAGCCCCCAGTTAACTGCAGTTTCCTCCCCTCTGAGGCACACACACACACACACACACACACACACACACACACACACACAAAAGGCTAGGGATCTCTAGGGACTTTCAGACATGGCCATCCGAAGAGCAAGTCCTTCTTGGCATCCTCTGCTGCTAGAGCCTTGCAGAAACAGACACAAGAAACAGAACGCACACATGTGCAAATGGACCAGGTTGTTTATTCCTCAAAGTAAATTGTCTTTGCATTGCAACCTGGACTTCCTCTGGAAGCTTATGTTTCCCTCATAGAAGATAGCTTTTGGAAAACATGTTATGTCTAGTTCCTGTTTGCAAGACTCAGGGAAGGGCAGTTTGCATGCTAAGATGAATGGGGAAGGAATGCATTTACCACTTAAATGTTTTTTCACAATGTCAAAGACAGAAATTGAAGGAGTCAATTCTTCCATTAGTGTGGAAGGAGTCACACTAATGTTGCCTGGGCATCTGGAAGGGTTGAAACAATATGCACTCTAAAGACTAGAATTTTCTTCGGTTCCTGCTGCTCATAACTATACCTGGACAAGTCATGCTATCTCTGTCATCCTGCTTTGTGAAATTAAAATAAAGATTCTACCTGTTCATGGGCATGAGACCAAAGGGAACAATACATGAGACTTTGCTGTGTGTTAACTTCTTTATAAGTGTCCACTTACTCCTGTCATTATCAGATTCTCCCCAAGATCCTGAACTTGACCTCCTGACTGCTCTGGATCTGCTCTTTTTAATGTAGCCCAGCCTGTGGACTTCATCTTTAGCTCTACCATCTTATTTTGATGTTTCAGTCACAGAGGAAGCATAGGATGGCTGCAAGCCTCCTGTATCCTGTATCACGGTCTTAACAACCGTGATCAGGAGCTCAGCTGTGGGCTTTCTGTGCTTTCTGTGGCCCACTTTCTGCTGCCAACCACACAGAGCTTTAAACTAGACAAATTAATGTCCCAACCCATACCTGGAATCGTGCTTTACTTATGAAGAAATGGAGGGTCAGAAAACTTTTGTGGCTTGCCTAAGGTCACACAGCTTATTCATAGCAGGAAGTGACTGAAATCCATATTTGTTCTCTTAATTCTGAGTTTTCTATGAAGCTATACTGCCTTTGCTGAGTTATGAGATACCTGAGCTGTGTTTCAGAACACCACCAATATTGTGTATCCTCTGCGTTCTTAAAAAGAAATAACTTTTTACAAGTACTTCAACTCTACCAAAAAGACAATTACATGCTTGTTTCTATTTTGAAATGGAGAAAGATTTATTTTGTTTTTCTATGCAGTTTGTTATTTTGTAAAGTTGCCATCATTTTCTGCCTTTAAAACTTTGAAATCAGTGCTGGAGAGATGGCTCAGCAGTTAAGAGCACTGACTGCTCTTTCAAAGGACCTGGGTTTGATTCCCAGCACCCACATGGTGGCTAACAACCATCTTTAACTCCAGTTTCAGGGAATATGATGTAGTCTTCTGACCTCCATGGGCATTGCATGACAAGGGGCACTTACACACATGCAGGCAATATACTCACACACATAAATTAGAAATAATAAAATAACTTTGGAATCTTCTTTGAGGATTCCATGTCACCCTTCTCATGAATCAGCTACCACAATCCTTATTCTCCCCTACCCCTGTCATTCCCAGCACTAAACCTGGGTTACAGCCCCTTATACCTGGATCACGATGGGAGATTTTTCTAAAGTTTTGGGGCACCTGCGCTCTTTCTGCTTGGTTCTAACCTGTCCAGTATGCCCCTGCCAATCAAGCTCTTGTCGCATCAGTATAGTCACATGACCCCTCTTTTCAAACAGAGGAGTCTTTCATCTCATCTGTTTTTGGTCCAGTGTCCGGGTTTTTCAGAATCATCCACTATGTTCTGGATCATTCTCTTCAGTTCTCATTTTCTCCAGGTGTTGTCCTGGGGGTCGTTTCTAAGCCTTTGTCTGTACATCCCTTGTCTAAGTTCCTTTGATTGCTGATTACTCTGATGCATTAAGAATAAACATGGACCAAGTATGGAGGGGCTCACTTGCCACCTTCTGGGTTGTGACAGAGAACTCTAGTGTGCTGCTTAGATGCTATCCTGGTTTCTCATCAGAAAAAATAATGAGGTCATAGGCCCATCTTATTTTTCTTACAGTTCTGTGAGGATGAACTGAGAAAATCAATGTTAGACTATTTCACAAGCACAGCTCCTTCTTTGGATCATTGCACTGTTCGTGCTAGATTCTTGAACATCCTCTCTGTGGTATGCCCATCGCTGTGCCCAAGTTGTGGGAATGAGTGTGTGGGGCAAAGCCCCGGTCACTCCTTTTCTTGCCCTCCACCTGGGGCAAAAAGAGTGCTGCCTGGGGTGGGCAGGACCCCGAGTCCCAGCCCGGTGGGTTGCATTTTTCTCCCTTTGTGTTCTATAGTTTCACAAATTGGAGATATACTTGACTTGGCAAATTCTTTGTCTGTTTGGGTTTTATAAAATGCATGTTCTTCTTGGAAACTGGTGGGAAATTGGCCATTTATTTTTTATAAGCATAGTAAAATATTTATTCAAGTATAACTTAACTGTATAAAAACACACAAATCTGAAAATACAGCTCCATGTGTTTTCACAAAGTAGATACACTTGTGTAACAAGAATCTGAAACAGTTGTATCTCCATCCCTTTAAAAGACTTTGCTGTCCCTTCCCCAGCACCAATTCTCCCATGAGCAACAACTGTTTTGACATCTAGCAGGACACATGAGCTTTAGCCATTTATCAACTTTGTGTGCTTGCGTGCGTGCGTGTGTGTGTGCGTGTGTGTGTGTGTGCACGCGTGTGTGTGTATGCGTGCGTGCACATGTAGACCAGAGGCCACTGTCAGGTATCTTCTTCAATTGCTTCTCTTCCTTTAGTTTTTTTAGAACTATGGTCACACTGTATATCCCTAGCTGGCCTTGAACTCATAATGTAGACCAGGCTGGCCTTGAACCTACACAGACCCACCTGAGACAGAGTCTCTTATTGAACTTGGAGTTCAGTGATTTGGCTAAACTGACTTGCTAGCAAGCCCAGGGATCCTCCTGTCTCTGCCTCTCCAGTGCCAGGATTACAGGCATGCACTGCTAGTCTGACTTTTTATATGGTGTATTAATCAGGGGTCTCTAAGGAACAGAACTAATAGAATGAATAGACACATACATGCTCATACAGACAGATACACATAGACACATAGATGCACAGACACACAGACACAGACAGATAGACAGACACACACATACACACACACACACACACACACACACACACACACACACAAAGGAGATTTATTAGACTGGTTTACATGTTATGATCCAGGCAGTCCAATAATGGCCGTCTCACTCTCGAGAGGCCAAGAACCCGGTATCTGCTCTGTCCATGCAGCTGGGTGGCTCAGCAGGTCCCAATTAGTGCTAAAGACCTGAAGGATTCCTGAAGAGCTGCTTGTCTCAATCTTTGTTGGACCCCAAAGAAGTTGGTGCTAATATCTGTGAAGGAATGCAACAATAGGATAGATAAACTCGCCAGCAAGCGTGAAGGCAAGCGGGCAAAAAGCGAAAGGTTCTTTCTGCCATGTCCTTTTATCTGGGCTGCCACCAGAAGGTGCCACCCACATTTAGGGTGGGTCTCCCCATTTCAAATAATCTGATTGAGAAAGTTCCTGATGTTTTAGCTGTATCCAGATTCAGTCAAGCCAGCAATCAAAATTTACCATCACATATGGGTTCTGGGGATCTGAATTCAAGTCCTCATGCTTGCATGGCAAGCACTTTACCAGGTTGAGCCATTTCACCAGTTCTGATGATAAACTTTCTAAACCATGCAGCATATGCAGTGTCGTGCCTGGCTGTGTAGCTTTGTTTTGTGAGGCTCGCCCACACAAGGAGGCATGACACCATCCATTCTGATGGTGCTGTGTGGGGTATACAAGCACTTCTATTTTTGATGGACATTTGGGTACCCTGAATTTGGGAATGTCATGATTATCTATGAACATGGGTGAACAGGTGTCCACTGCGAATGAAGTTGCTGGGAGATAACGTGATGTGTGCTTAGCTCTGGTACGGTGCCAAGCAGCTTCTGAAGTCACTGTGCCAGCTTGCTGTCCACCAACAAAGTGCCAGTCACTGATCATCCTCACTGATGTGGGAAATCTCAATCACTTTTATTCCAGTTGTACCAGTGGATGTGCCTGAACATGATATTGACACAGGGCTTTGCATTCCCCTGATGACTAGTGAATCCTGATGACTTCTCAAGCATTAATTGAATACTAGAATACTGTGTTTAATATTTTTTAAAATTCTGGATTTATTTATTTTTATGTATATGAGTTTCCAGCATGCATGAAAGTGCCCCATATATATGCAATGCCCATAAGAGGATGTCGGATCCCCTGGAATTGGATTTATTGATGGTTGTTAGCTGCCATGTGGGTGCTGGGATCTGAACTTTGGTCTTCTGCAAGAGGAACAGCCAGTGTTCTTAACTACCAAGCCATCTCTCCAGCCCCAGAATACTGTGTTTTTTATAAAATGATTATTCATATTTCTTGCTCATTTTTCTTTCAATGTTTGTCTTTAACTTATTGACTATAGGAGTCATTTATATATTACAGATATGGCTCTTGTCACACACAATATTTTCTCACGCCCTGGGGTTTGCCTTTTACACACTTAATGGTACCATTTGATAAATAAAAGTCCTTATTTTTAATATAATCAAATTTATTATTTTATTGTAATTCTTTTATACAATTGAAAAATCTGCCTCCTTCAAAATCATTAAGCTGCTTTCTTAGATTCACTTCCTGTTGGTATCCATTAGCAATATGGAATTGATTTTTATGTATATAAGAAATGGATTTTTCCTTACAAATAACCAGTCAACCAAATGTGATTTATTAAAAATAAATAGGAAAGGAATATTCATTCATTCATTCATTCATTCATTTGAAGCTGCTTCCAGAGAGGCCTGGCAGCAATTATGGAGAGAAGACAGGGAGCAAGAAGACATCAGCAGGCAGCTGGCATTCAGGAGAAATGTCCCCGACTGCTCAGAAAGGCTAAGTGCACAAGTAGGGCTCTTTTGTGAACCTTCTTGCACATATTAGATGCCCACTGAATACAGTTGTTGAGTGGTATGGAAGGCTGTACCTGGATGGCCCTCATGCTCACAGAGGTGGCTGTATGTATCCAGCCCTGGAGCACTGACCACCTTACCCAAGGACAGGTCCTGCTTCTCAGACTATCTGTGAGGTTTGGCCATGGAGGCAGCTTTGTCCCATCCGCATTCAGCAGTTTGGCACTGGGAAACCCTCCAGCACTTTAGTACTCCCACCATGAGTGTCATGCCTTGGCTTTGGTAATGAACAGTCTGTGAGTATGTTTATCATAGCCTGAGCTTGGCCACATTCCCTACACTGTAGACAGACAACTACTGAAACAAGCCCAGCCCCATGGAGATTACCAAGAGTGACTAATTGGTTCACAAATGAGGGTGGTATGACGTCTGAATCAGATGGAAATGTAGCTGAGCAATTCCTTCCGGAGTGACTGCACTACCATGCGTGGGAAAGGGATGGATTCCACTAATGCCCTGCACTCACCTTTCCTACCGCAATAAGCCAGTCTCTGTCCTTCCAAAGACAGAGGTTCTGGCCTTCAAGTCAAGCATCCTTAGTGTCTGAACATCCAGTGGGATGATGCTTGGGTACCCCAGGATCATGGCGGAGAGGCCCATTCCCTGTTTTCCTGGAGTTCTCTAATTTGGAATGAAGGCAGCTGGGAGCCAAGACACTGGGCATCCCTTCCTTATGTGTTTTCTCTGCAGCAGTGTCAGTGCTGACACTCTTGCAATGCACTGTCCGGATTTCTGAGGCATCTGGCTTGATTTTTCTGTTGAGATAAATAAGCTAAGCTTATGTATGTTAAATTACAGTGTGTGGCCTCCTGGCCAGCAGTGGGGAGGACAAGCCATGAACTTCAATTTCTGATTTCAGATTAACTCCACAAACTGTCAAAAATTATTTTATTTCCCTTTGGTCTAGCAAGATGAAAATGAACCCCCAGCCTCTTTGAATACCTTTCTTCAATGCTTAGTTATCCATGAAGCCGAAGGACTGTCTAACTAGATCCGTCCACTCCATCGAAGCCTTTGTTCTCTCCAGTTCTTTATTTTGTTTTTAGCAGAAAAGGAAGTTTCATATCATTTATTATTATCAAAATTAAGACCAGTGTGTAGAGATATTTGTCAAGAAATAAGCAACTCTGGGCTTACTACATTTGCGCAAATATTATACCCATAGGTCACTACTTACATCTGTGGGTCTAGAGGTGAGGAGTGAAGGCATGTGAAGGACATTCCTAAATGCACCTCTATGTAGGTTCTGACTTGCTGTGTCACCCAATTCCAGCAGAGTAATTATTTACAGAAAGAAGCCCCATGAAGTCCACTCAGTCAGTGGAATAAGAGTCTTGAAAACCTCTGGTGTAAAGGGAGGGTGGCACCTCTCTACTGTGGACGAATACCAGGAGTCCAGGGTCCACATCCCGCACAGCCCCTGAGAACAAACTAAGCTTCAACTGCTGTGATTCCTGCAGACAACCTCAGCACAGCTGCATCGGCCCTTCCATGCCACCCACCAAATCATAACTCAGCTTTAGAAGGAAGACACTGAGGCTGGCAGACAGAGCAGCAGCAGCAGCAGTAAGGGCCCTTAGCAGCTCATCTCGTGCTCTAACCACCAAACCCTGAGCCCTGTGAGAAGTAGATGAAGTTTCCCAAGTCCTAGAATTTTCTAGGACTTGGAATTTTATTTTTCTTTCAAGAGAAAATGGCTTTCCACTAATTCATCTTTCCCACAGCAGATGTGCTAGGCTTCCCTCTAAAGGTGCCATCAAAGCCAGATGAGTAGCATCCCTTGGGGACTCTCACATTCTCAGGATTGCAGCAGCAATTCCCACAATTCAATGGACTGACAGGAACACAGGGAGAGATCTCTGTTCATGGCTCCTTCTACACCAGGTAGGTGCCTGAGTGTACGATTCCTGGCATGCATGGTGGGAGCAGCTGCTGGGCTGGCTAAACAGACTGGAGCCTGCGTCTGCAGATGAAGAGGGACTTGAAGGAGCCTGGGTACAGAATTCCTCACTCACATAGGTGGACACCAGTCCATCACGATCGTGCCACTGTACCGTGGCACAAACTCCATTACTGTCTCCTGGGTGAACAGCTGGAAAATCATTCTTTTCACATAAGGCTTCTTAGATAAGAACTCCAAAATGGAAAACCCAGGGTTGGCATGAATGTTCACTGTGGCAACCCAGTATCCCCCTGAGCTGCTGGGCTGGACATGTCAGGAAATCCAGCATGTTCTCCACAAATATATCTGCCCTTCCTTTTATCAGCAAGGCACATAGACTCTTCCTCTCTTGGCCATGGGCAAAATCTTCCTCAGGAGAAAGCTGGATTCCATTGGGAAACTGCAACTGGTCCAACAAAGCCTTCACTTCCATTGTCTCTGTACTGTACTCCAGCAGGCGCCCATCATCAGTGGCCTCAATAACCACTGCTGCTCAAATCCACGAAATAAATCTTCCCATCCTGAGTGACAGTGAGGTCATTCACAAAGGACATTTTCTTGCCCTCAATGGGAGTCTTAGAAGACAGCAGCAGTTTCAATGCACATTTCTGGGGATTTACTTCAAACAGTCCCTTTTATGCCTCAACTACAAAGAGTCCCATCAGGGCCCACCCAGGAGCCCAAGGGTCTCCCACAGGTAGGCTCATCACCTCAGGTTTTACAAGGTCCTGAACCAAACTGGGTGATGGTCTCTATTTTCCCATTTTCAAGTTTTACAAAAGCCATTTGCAGTGGTAATAACCATCAGGTCTCTGATATTTACCATGGACTCTGGCCCGGTAAGTTGATTTTCAAATAGACTTTTTTGAAACTGAGATTCCACGGATCTATGGGAGACTCCAGAGGTGTTGTGACTCCAAGCAGGGTAAGTGAGGGAAACCACCAACACCAAGAATGTCGTTCGGAAAACTCTGCCACTAAAGGAGCTACGGTCCAAGGGCCTATGGAGCTCGGCCAGTGTCCGTGACAACCTGGGGTGGCAAAGGCAGGTACTGCTGCAACCGGTCTGCTTCGCTCATTGTGTGGAGATGCTATGGGCTCACCAGAACCACCCTTGCTCAGCGGTGTGGCTCCTGGGCTGCTCCACCCTGTCCTGTGGCATGAGTTCCTTATTTTTAAAAATCAAATTGTAATAAGATGGACTGAACATAAAGTTTATTAACTGTGCATTCTTGGGTACAGTGGTGCTAAGTACATACATGTTGTTATGGAGCCAGTCTTCAGAACTTCTAATCTTGGAAAACTAAATCTGTCCCTGGTCCAGAATTCTCTTTCCCCAGGCCCTGGAAATCTACTTTCTGGCTATGACTTTTGATTCCCTTAGACATCTTATGTACATGGATTCAGGCAGTTTTTGTCTTTTTTGACTGGCTCATTTCACTCAGTACAGTGTCCTTCAGGTTCATTGCTGTTGGATCATGGAGCACATTCTTTTCCCTTTTATGGCTGTGTAGTATTCCATAGTGTGACTGTACCACATCTTCATGATTCATTGATGGGCACTTGGGAGAGCTCACCTTTTGACTGCTGTGAATTTGTATTGAGTTCTTTGGAGAGAGAACAAAATGTGCATAATCCAACTTGTAATACTCATCTATGTGTTTGTGAAATTCCTTTGCATCCTTGCATTCTTTAGGGCACTTGAGGAAGCTTCTCTAACTTATACTTTTGGTCTCTAATTCCCAAGCCATACCTATGATAAAAGTTTCCAGATCTTGTCACAACTTAGAGGCAAAATCAGAATTTCTACACTACTTAGACTGGAAATGGAATCTTCCTGAGAACTACTCCTCTACCCCTCAGATGAATGTATCTCTCACAGCCTATGCTGTCCACAGGGAAACTTCATGTGTCTACTTGGGTGTCCTTTCATGAGGCTTTAGCCTCTCTGTTTCTTGACACTTTTGTAATCTGGGACTAGATCATTCACTGCCCATCCAGGCTCAGGTCCTCACATATAGTCACAGTACAGACTTTGCTTGGGTAATTACTAAGGGTAATTGGTTATTGGGCAATTACTAAGGACAATTACTAAGTCCCCCTGAACACTCGAAGTGCAGTGTTCCACAGTGCATGTGTATTTTGTTTTAAGAGAAAGATGAGCACATTTTTGAAATTCTCACTTTAAAATTCTCATTTTAAAATTCTCACTACAATAGGAAAATGAACTAAAAAGTAAAAAGGATATTGCAATTTAGAGTCCTATTAGGGGTCCTCTTACAAAACAACTGTTCAGGGATTAAGAGCACTGGCTGCTCTTGCAGAGGACCCAGGTTTAGTTCTCAACACTCACATGGTAGCTAACAACCAGCTGTAACTCCAGTTCCAGGGGATTCTCTTCTGGCTTCCACAAGCATTGTACCCACATGGTACCCCTACATACATGTCAGCAAAATACTCATACAAATTGAACAGATTTTTTAAAAAGATTTATGTAGATGATCACTTATTTGTTTTACAAAATTTAGCTTGTAGTTAAGCCTTCCTTCAGTTAAGCCCAACTTCCTGACCTGCTCCATGTTCACCAGGTAGCCTTAGTCATCCATGGGTGACAGAAAGCAATGAGTATGGCTTTCATTTGAAACCCTGTTTGAGCTGTCTCCTTTCCTAGCACCTATTTGGAATACTCTTTAAATTATGGTTCCTTTATTCAGAGGTTTACTTGTGTTTGCTCTGGCCAAGCATAACCTATAGCTTCAATCTCTGAGAAATGTTCCTAGGGCCTCCCTGCCGCTGGAGACAAGCCACCCAGAACCTCCCAAAAGAAGCCTATCTCCCTTTCAGATTTGGGCCAAAATTTGAAGTAATTAATTACAAGTCAAAGATTGTAGGGGAGACAGAAACACTGTGTTTTTGTTTTTAAATTAACATACACCTTTTATAACTTCAGTGTATTTGCTGTTTCCTTTTAAAGCTTGAAACTTTTCCATACATTTGATCAAATTTCTCTCAATGGGAAATTCCAACCCTCTCTGGCCAGATTTCCTGGCTTATCTAGTACAAGGGCAGCTTAAGCTCCCAGAACATCTTGGTTTGGCGGGCTCCTCAGTTCTAGATGGAGTCACACAGTGAATTAGGCGTGTATCAATTATGAAGGCCAAGCAAGTAGTATCTCATATATGTCATGCTGAACTCTTTGATCTTTGCTTATTTATATTTAGACCCTCAGATATATTTAAGAGATAGTTAATCAGGTGCATTGTTATTTTGTAAAATAAATTGTAAGATCTTTAGAAAATTAAAATTTAAAACAGGAGTTGGGCAACATAAATCAGATATGCAATTATCACCCTCCCTTCAAAAGTAAAGTAAGATCACTTGCCAAAGTAACAAGCACAGGAGAAAAGCACCATCCTTTAAACCAGGGCATTATCAGTATTGTAGATGCCACAGAGAGGGAGGAATCTGTGTCAGAAATAATTCACCTAGGTACTCAAATACTTGCAAGCTAGTGGAGAGATGCCCATTAATTGACTTTAAAATAATCCAGTTGGCATGGATAGGAGGTGGACATGAGGGGACTCATAAATGAAATGGCCACTCATTATGAATTCTTGAAGGAGATATAAGGTACACGAGATTCACTTTCCACGTTTCATTCTTTTATGTCTGACATTTTCCACAGTGTATAGTTAGCAAACAGTATAGGTGGGGCAGGTGGTAAGATTTCAGTAAAGACAAGCACAAAACATGAAGTGCATCCTTGTAGCACACAAGCAAAGTAGACATTACAGAAATAGTAAACATCTCACTCATTAAAATAAATAGTACTCATGGAAAAATAAATACAGCCATAGAGAGTACCTGAATCAAGAAGGAAATCAGAGCCTTTCAGTGCAGCCTCTAGATACTGGCACTTAAGAAAATAACCAGACTACATGTTGATACTTATGAAACTTGATCAAGTCCTCACTTAAAAGGAAAATGGAAGCCTCAAAATGGGTCGATGGCTTGAGAAATGTGATTGGACATAAATGAAGCACGTAGTTAAGCAAGTGTACAAGAGACCGACAAAGTACAGCCTAACAAATAAAAGGAAGTGTTAGAAAAGCTGAAATGCAAATCAATGAATTATAAAAGATGGCCTAATGAAGAAGGGGAAAGAAAGGCAGAAAACACACATTGTAGCTGAGAATACAGATATCCTTGCAACTTCTCATGCCCCTAAATCAGCTAAAAACAAGGAGGGTATTACAAAAGCCCAATACCCACAGAAGAAAAGTAAGAAAGGGGGCTGGAGAGATGGCTCAGTAGTTAAGAGCCCTGGCTGCTCTTGCAGAGGACCTGGGTTTGATTCCTAGCACCCACATGGTGGCTAAGAGCTGTCCATAACTACAGTTCCAGGGGAACCCAACGCCTTCTTCTGACTACACGGGCATTGCATGACACAGGTGCACTTATTCAGGCAATAGACACATAAGATTAAAAATAATAAATAAAATTTGAGAAAAGGAAGTCTTTCTGGTTGTGAGAGGGTTAGAGCATCCATGACTGGCTGTCATGAGGACAGCTCAATTGATTGCCAAAGAAGTAATTATTTGGGGGCCAATGAGAGAGCTCAGCAGGTGAAGGTGCTTGCCACCAAGTCTGATGACCTGAGTTTAGTCCCCAGGACCTGCATGGTAGAAGGAAGTAGCTCTTGTGGCCCTGTGGAAGTGGCACAGTCGAAGCTGGACCAGAGTTCAGTTCCCAGCACCGATGTTGGGAGACTCACACAGTCTTTACATCCAGCTTCAGGGGATCTGAGCCACCACTTCTGCCCTCCAGAGACACCCGCACTCACTGAGCACAGGCCCACAGACAGACACATAATTTTTTTTTTTTTAAAAAAAGTCTTTTAAAAAAGTATCCCTTTGTTTACAAGAAAATTCTTTTTTGAGAGAAATTGTTGGCTTTCGTATGGAGGGCAAGGCTACACTGGGATTTAGCACAAGGTGTGAGCAGGATGGCATCCAATATCTTAATTGTCCTTATATTGTGATTCATTCACTACCTAATGAAACAATGCAATGCTCTTAGAGTTTTGTGGACTTACGGTAACACCAGTAACCACAAACAGCCAGAGCCCGTATTTTGGCCAGGAGTACTTCTAAGGCCTGGAGGTTACCATCAAGGCAATTCTCCCAGGTGGTCACTGCCTTCCCTAGTCAGGCATACAGGAAGAGTAGGAGAATCAGAATTGCAACCTGACCTGGAAGCCTGGGCCACCACTCCCTAGAGCAAGTGCTCTGTGTCCTCTGGGGATTTGGCTTACTCTCCAGGTTCTGATGACCCTTTCTGCTTCCCCCAGGGACCTGATGCCCAGAACCCTGGAGGGCCAGATCACCATGGAGAAGACTCCCAGCTACTTCGTGACTCGGGAGGCGCCCGCGCGCATCTCAGCCATGTCCAAGGACACCAAGCTCATCGTGGTGGTGCGCGACCCGGTGACCAGGGCCATCTCGGACTACACGCAGACGCTGTCCAAGCGGCCCGACATCCCCACCTTCGAGAGCCTGACGTTCCGCAACCGCAGCGCGGGGCTCATCGACACGTCGTGGAGCGCCATCCAGATCGGCCTGTACGCCAAGCACCTGGAGCCCTGGCTGCGCCACTTCCCGCTCGGCCAGATGCTCTTCGTGAGCGGGGAGCGGCTGGTCAGCGACCCGGCCGGAGAGCTGGGCCGCGTGCAGGACTTCCTGGGCCTCAAGCGCATCATCACCGACAAGCACTTCTACTTCAACCAGACCAAGGGCTTCCCGTGCCTCAAGAAGGCCGAGGGCAGCAGCAAGCCGCACTGCCTGGGCAAGACCAAGGGCCGCGCGCACCCCGCCATCGCGCGCGAGGTGCTGCGGAGGCTGCGTGAGTTCTACAGGCCCTTCAACCTCAAATTCTACCAGATGACCGGGCGAGACTTCGGCTGGGATGGATAGCAAATATAATTTAAAAAGAAAAAAATATCAAATATAATATATTTTTTTACCGATCGGTAGAGAAAAGGACAGTTTAATATTTGTGCGGAAAATATGTGTTTCAGTATTTTTTTTTCAACCAATCTTTTCCCCCTGCCGCCCCATCCCAGTGTGTAACCAACATCAAACATTTGCATCAAGCAGAAAAGGAAAACTTCTTCCTGTTTTCGGTAATTTTTTTTAATGTTCTATATGCCCATTCTTAAGGTATAAGCACCAGTTGACATTAAATACTTTTAGGAAAATCCTGAGGATAAACCTCTCTTCTGTTAAATACAAGACCTTCATAGAATTGATACCCAAGTCTTATGTTTTCAGCTTCCCGCCCAAGCCACTTGTTTTATTTTGTTTCGTAAACATTTTCTCAGTTAATAATGTTTGCACACAACAATTCTCATAGTGTTTTCAAGTATATTTTTGATCCTTATGCTACTATGTGTTATGAATGTAGTTTACAAAGACCACAATCCCATTTTAAAGATAAGGGAAACAGTCTCAGGGAGGTTAAATCACTTATCTTAAGGCCAGCTGGTGGATCCTGGACAAAATCCCTTCTTCCATGTTCTCCCTATTTTACAATAATTTTCCAAGGGAGAATGAGGCAATAGACATCTCTACCTTTTGGAGCTGATTCTGGGATGATCTGAAAGGAGCAGTGAGGGTTTGTTATGGCTGTCTGAGATTGAGGCTGGCCTGTGGCCTCCAGCCTCACTGTGTAACTATACTCAAGGAAGTCACTAAGACAGGACACAGCTTCTCTTAAGAGCCCATCTTGCTTCCTGGTTGATCAAAGGTTCATAGACAAGGACATCTGACTGATTGGTGGTCAGCTGAGTTCCAGAGAAATTACCAAATTCTTCTATTGAGGGCAAGATATCCAGGCACGACCAGGAGCGTAGTAAGACAGCTGCTTACCTGTGTCTTGATATGACTGATTTTTTTTTTTAAAGAAAACCCCACTTCAGTGGGAACTTACAAATATGAATCTCATTTTTCTTTTTGAAAAAAAGAAGCCTACGTTTCTTTGTAGTGTCTCATTTCTAACCTAAGGTAACAACTCCTTTCTGGGTCTCTCAGATTTCCTGGGTTGGGGACTGCCTCTCTGTCCCTATATTTTTCCTCTGTTTTTTTTTTTTTTTTTTCTCATGTCAGTTACAATCTTTTGCTCATTAATGTTTGGAAAATACTCTAAGAAACACAGTTGTGGGTAACATGGTGGCTTTTTCTCTGCTCCCATCCCTTCCTGCCCATCCCCCACTTAAATGGTTCAAATAAATCAATAGTTTATTAAGAGTAGTCCTTTGCTCTTTGAGTGGGTATTAACGAGATTAACATTAATGGGAATTAAATTGGTTTAGCAAGGAGCACATATGCACGGAATATATAAAACATTTATAATTACTCTGTCAGCAACATTTTATTACAGGTTTAAATCCAAGAAGAAAACGTCTCTGAGATTCCATCAAAGTTTTCTTTATCTACCAGAATTTAAAGGACCAGACATTTTAGTATACTAAATAATATTCTGCTTTTCTCCATGCTGTTAATCAGAAGGAACTACAGTTATCTTACAATATGCAGGACAACTGTGCATCCATCATAGATGTTACATCGGGGATGAAAGTGTTTCTTGAGAAGATTAACATGGGGTGAAAATGAAGGAAAAAAGCCTTTTAGGTGTTTAGATACTTTGTCCAATTCAGGTTTGTTTGTTAATATCCCATTTACAGGAATTAAATAAGCCCCAAAGCCAGATCATTCTTTCTCAGGTGATCTGAACTCCCGTGCCCTCAATTCTACATGAATTGAATCATCCTTTGCAGCCATGAGACACTCATTTCAAACTCTCCTCATATTTTAATTAGTTTTGTTTGTGCCTCTGAATCTTTGTATTTGCCCCTTCCTGCCATTATGCAAACGTGGCTTGCACAAAACCAGGATTGTATCTAAGGGATCGTTCATTAACCATCCTCTTTTCCTGTGGAAGAGACAATAAAAGAACAAATCTGGGTGCAAAGACTCTTTTGCACATAGATATTTTTATTTATATTATTTTTAAAACAAATGAGTACAGAACCCTCCAGGAGAACCTTCAGATGTGTAGGAGTCCCTACGAGTGTTTAAAGTTCTGGATCCCAGGCAAACAGGAAGAGCTCGCCTCTTAGTCCCACCCAGGGTAGGAAAGGTCTGTTTTTGCCTTCAGTGGAGAGCTTACTCCTGCTGTGTATGAACAGGGCATCACAATTAGTTGTCCACTTAGCGACACCAAACAAAAGGCTTTGATCTTGGGTCAAGCATGGCAGCCTTCCTTCCTTGAAGCTGTTCTCTGCAAACCATGCTGGCCACCCCTTCGCTTTAATTTGGACTGGAACGTTGTCTGGGAGAGGACCATGGCTTCAGCTTCATGCTGTGCCCATTGTTTCTGAGACCACAGATGCAGCAAATATGAAAGTATCTCTTTATTACTTGAGACAAATAGATTTTACTTCAATATCTAGAAATTAATAAGCTTCTAGAACATGGATATTTATTTTTCTACAAGGACTAATCACATTATAATTATCTTATTTTCATAGGATTTTTAACCTTAGGAAAAAAACCTCAATGATAATGTGGACCAAATCTCCACCTGGCATTCAAATAAGGGTTTAAATATGTAGATGTACCTGTAAGTTCTCAACTCCTGATTTTATAGTTGAGAGTGGGTTATATTTCTCCTAGGAGCCTTATCCTATTCTTCCAACTGAGACCTACAAAGTCGATGTCTCACAAATGTGTCTATAACATTTACAACAGTTTATATTCACAGGGCAGACTACCCCTTCGATATGTTTCATTTTGGGGGTTCAGTGGTTAAGTACACTTGCTGCTCTTCCAGTAGACTTGAGTTTGGTTTTCAGCATCTACTTTTGGTGTCTCACAACCACCTGTTACTCCAGCTCTAGGGGATTTGAAAGTGTTTCTTGACTTCTGAAGGCACATATATACATGTGGCATACACTCACAGTCATGCGCACATACCCAGAAACTAACAAACAAAACTTAAATGTTTAAAAAATAAATGTATCCTTTCACCTTAAGCAGCAGCTTTCCATCTCATTAACATTGCTTTACTCATGAAACTAAAGCTTAAGATTGTGGTCCTCAACAAAAGATTGCTTTCCACCCATGACAATGTTTAGAAGTCATTTCTGTTGTTGCCAGGTGTCATAGGTAGAGATTATTAACACTGTTAAATGCCCTATACTATGCACATGAACCCCGTCAAAGAATGATGTCAACCAAGAGGTCAGTCATCTTGAGATTCCAGGTTGAAAATGAAGGCAGTCAGGGTGATCAGGGTCTAAAAGCTCTATTTCAATTGATGCTTGGCTGGAGTCCTCTCACCTGCTATTCTAGCATTTCTTTGGGGAACTACTGGGGGGCTCAACATTTGATGTCCTTGGACAAGAGAAGTAAAGGAGATTGGAATTGGATTTTGCCGGTGCAGAATCAGGAGCAGCTGGTAACAAATGGATAATTGCCTTTCTGTGAAGCAGTATCAGTCAGTTTCAGGTAGAAAAATAATGTTCCAATAAAACACTTCTACAGGCTCTTTCAAGTTCAAGTCTTGTAGTTTCAGTTTGCCTCGACAACAACGCTGCAACAGTATTTCTTGTCATCTGACAAAAACCCGAGTTCTGAGAGAGAAGTAAATACCTTCATTTCTCTTAAATGATTCAACTCAGATGGATGTGCTACAGTTACCAATGTCCTCAGGCCGCTAAATCATAGAGCAGGGAAGGGAATTCTGATTGCCCCATAGCCCAGAAACACAGAACTTTGTGTTTCATTACTGTAAACCCAGGGAAAAGAGGTTATGGTATCCAAACGTAGGCAAACTGTCACTGATATTCAGCCCAATGCAAACATTTCTGTAAAAATGAAATCAAATTATGCAGCTATTAAAGAATAAAAGGGCTTTTCCACCCTCAATCCCTTTGGGGAAGGCATCAGTGTTGTCGTAATATTTGTGACCCTTGAAACATCTCCATCAACATGCAGACACATTTGCATTCAGTCTCAATTATATGGAAGGAGAACCTGAATAGGGAAATTATAAACCTGTTTGCTACATAATAGAATGCTGGAATGGCAGGGCTTTCCTTTAAGACTTGACAAAGGATAGATCTGGGGAAATTATGAGGCACTGCAACATCCTACATAATGTGACAAAATAGTGAAGTTTAGCTATGTTGGGAGAAAATAAAACTGAAAATAGAAATTGCTTCTAATATATGGATCCATGGTGAAATATTAGACAATGTTATTATGTTTTGGGCTGTAACCTGAATTTTTTAGTTCACTATCCAACTGGTGGTGGCATTCATTTAACAGCTATATATACTCAATAACTTATCCTTCTCTAGTTTGTCAAATAAAAAGCGACAATCAACGGGGAACACATTCTGTTGTGTATTTTTCTTCCTCAAATGTCTGGATATTGACTTGTCGTTATTCCTAAGGTCCACATATCGGCAAACTCTGGCCTCTGGAGTCTTCATTGGGAATATAGTGAGGGGTCCTTTTACCTCCCACCTCCTGTGTTCATGCCTCTGTCTCTGGCTAGTACATTTTCCCACCATATTTTGCTGGTGTGACTGTTCCTTGGTCCCAGACTCTACTGACCTGTGTTCTTCCCTCTCTTCAAATGCGCTGTACCCAAAGATGCTTACAGACTCCTGGGGAAAGTCCTAAAGTCCACTTTGATATTGACACCCAGAAAGACACGGAAAGAAAACTTCCCAAAAGAAGACAATGAAACAGAATGAGAAAGTATAAGGCACATTCTTGATAGGACATGGAATGTTACTGGAAGGACAATTACCCAACATTCAGTGCTCCACCTCTCACCACTAACCAGAGGTACCTTGCCAGCAGCTGACTTTCCACTCTGAAAGATTGTCTACCTCTGGGCTGGTGGTGGTAGTTCTCTCCCACCTCCTTTCCAGAACCTACCTTATTGAAGCTCATATTTCTTTATTTCAAGCCTGTAACAGGTGGACAACCAGAGAACAGCAGCAAATAGGAAAAACTATTATAGTCATTTCAATGTAACTTTTCAGAATGAGCAAGAGTTCGTGATTAAGGACATGAACTGACACCTCTTGGCTCTTACTCTTGTCTTAGGCGACATTGTCTTACTGCTAAATCCTGCACCCATTGTTCTTTGTTATAAACAGTCCAACTAAGTATTCTACAGTGGTGATGCTGGACTTTTACATAGAATGAGCCCAAGTGCAATCCCATCTTGCTGAAGCCTTGGTGAAATTTTCTACTTTTCATTGTAGAATGAAAAAGAATTACATGGCCTGTTACAGCACTTGTCCGTTCCCACAGACCCACATGTGCCTTCCACTAAATGACTTCCAGAAGCCTTCTCAGCACCGTTCCTTCCACCTTTATTGCTTCCATTCTATTTCTCTGCTGAACTTTTCCCTTTCGATGTTCCCCCGTGTCAAAATTGTTATGTCATAGTCTAACTTAACTATTTATTTTTGTACTTGTCTTTTTCTTTTCAACAGGACCCTTGATTTTTTTTTCCTTTTGATAATGACTTTGATCTATCATACCTCATTTTTCATTCAAACAACTTGCTTTTTTTGTTCATTTTGATCTACTTTATCTTTCTCAGAATGTAACTCTCCATTTCAGGGTAAGTTCTCACAAGGGAAAATCCCTTTCCACCTACTTCCAACCATATGGATTTGAAACTTTCCTGTGGACCAAGCTTTCTTCTTCCCTCTGCTACAGTGAAATCAAAGAACACCAAACAGCCTCAGCTTCAACTGTACACATGGGACCATGAGCAGAGCTGCCTCTTCTGCATCTTGACATAAATCAATCTCTTTCAGACTCTTTGACCCCTGCCATTTGATGCAGCCATTACTAGGAAAGGTCAGTGTCACCAGGCTGTTAATTGCGTTGGCCAGAGCCACATGCAAAAAGCACAAAGAGACTTGGAAGCAGGTATATTTTGTCCATCCTCATTCTGCATTTGAACTAAGGTTGCAAATCTCCTACAAGGTCACAATGCCCATGGTCTCTGCCCCTCACCATGCCTTCAGTGTTTGTCCCTTAGTGTCTGGCCCATCTCATCGCTTCCTGTTCATTTTCACCTCTATCTATGATACGCTGTCAGCCACTTGACTCTGTCCCCATTTTTGTAGCCTGATCTCCATTTCCCTTTTTTATGCTGTTTCCTCTGTGATGTTGCCTAGGTACCTAGAGCTGCACTCAGTCAGGCTGCCCATCACGCCATCCATCATCTCTACAAAGGTTGTTGCTCCCCCATGTGCTGCTTATGTTGGGATAAGGAAAGAGTGTGACTAATGTTTCTAAACTAATTAGGCTTATGTGAGATCCTGCACACTATGATCTAATTAGAAAGAATGATTAATCTAATAATCAGTTTTTGATTCTACTCTTTTTTTTTTATTTTTTGGGAAGATTGAGAGAAAGTCTTACTCTGTAGGCCAGACTGGCCTTAAACTTTCAGCGATCCTCCTCTCTCAGCCTCCCAAGTGCTAGGATTCCAGGCATGCATACCATGCCTACCTGGTTCCATTTATTTATTTGTTTGTTTATTTTTATGCATATGAGTGTTCTGTCCTCTGTATGTGTATATACCATGTGTGTTCAATGCCTATGGAGGTCAGAAGAGGGCATCAGATTCTCTGGAACTGGAGTTACAGGTGATTGTTAGCCACTATGTGGGTCCTGGAAATCTAACCTGGGTTCTCTGCAAGAGCAGTCAGCATTCTTAACCACTGAGTCAGCTGTCCAGTCCCTCCATCTCTTCTTTTTAATGATGTATTTTAGATTCATTAGCCCCCTTTGCCTTTAAGGGTGAAACTCCATCCCTTGTGAACCATCTTCCTAATCCATTTGATTTAGTCATAAATGGCAAAGTCCACTGAATCTCTCAGTATCACTTGGTTTCAATTTTCTTATTCATTAAACAAAACAAAAACAAAAAAGAGGACTAACTTCACCATCACCCTCTTTCCAACCAAAAGTGACAAGTCTGAAAACATTTATGAAAGGGACTGTTGGTAATGACTGCTTTTCTTCTACCTTTTACAAATGATTATTATTAGGTCCATCACTTTGTTTTTCATACGCTGCTAGAAACTGTGGCCAAAGGTTTCTTTTATTCATGATTAGCAGTGCCGTGCATGGTGGTGCACATCTGCAATCCTACCACTTGGGAGACTGAAGTAGGACAGTCATAAGTTCAAGGCCAGCCTAAGCCACATAACAAGAGTCTGTCTCAGGAGAAACAACAACTTACCCACACTCCCCCAAAGCCCACCAATGTTAACTGGCCACCAAATCTTTCTTTTCTCTCCAAAGTAGTCATTTGTCAGTGTTAGGGAAGTGTCATTGCCCTTGAACTGCGTGACTGTGTATCTCTTCCTGTGTTCCCGGAAGTCCTGACATTTCCCCTTTCATGAGCTCTAAGACCCTATCTTTTCTGGTTTCTGAAATAATTCTGCAAGGGGAGAAAAAAAAAACAGTTAAAAAGCTCTTAATAACCGTTCCTAAGTTGAGGTTATCCTAATCCGTTCATTTTATCCCTTTAATTTGCAGGCCTACCCCCCACCTTGAATAGTAAACTATAGCTGTAAAGAGACTCATTCCTGTGTTAACCATTGCTTCTCTCAGCTCTTTGATCCGGTCCAGATGCTGTATTTCCTTTGACATGTGCTATTTTCTGTGACTTATCACTCTCTGGGTTTTCTGCCTCCTGCACCAGTCCCTGATTTTGCAGAAGGCACTTCTGAATCCTTTTTACAGAGAATGTACCATTTACATCCATTTGCACATGGGTGGGGGTGGGGGTGTTGCTTCTTGCCTTGTGATCAGTCACTCCAGCACTTTTGAATCCAAGGTTTGCCTGAAGGCTGCTTTGTGAACTGGCCTCTGTGGTCCTTATAGGAAATGGTCAGCCTTGATTTCTGGGAATTCACTTAGACTCTAGGTATCTTCTCAACTCCCTTTTGTCTTCTGAACTCCCACACCTTAAAAAATGATCCTTTTTTATTTGGCTATACATATATATATATATGATTTACCATCATAACCATTGAGTGTGTTAAGTACAATGACAATGGTGATCTAGACCCATCCTCTCCATTCATGTCCAGTATGATTCTAGCATCCCAAACAGAACCCCCTCACCATACACTTACTTAAATACTAGCTTTCCACTCTCCTGCCTCCTGTCCCTAGCTAGCACTATCCAGCTTTTTGTCTCTGTGAATTTGAATACCCTAGACACTCAAGTAGGAAGAATATTGTCAAACATGTTCTTTTAGAACTGGTTTATTTCACCCAGCACAATAACGCTTTTAAGCTTCAATCACATCGTACAATGTCTTAGAATTCCTTTCCTCTTTAATGAGGACTAATATTCCATTATATAATTTACGTACACACATATATACCATGTCTTATTCTTCATTCGTCAGCCAGTGAACAGTAAACCTGCTTCCACTCTTCTGCCATTGTGAACAATTGTGTTATAGACCGACGTGGTATGCAATTACCTGCCTGGCATGCTGCTTTCAATTTTGCTGAGTGTCCATCTACGGGTGGAATTTTCTAGATCACAAGGTGATTCCAATTTTGACTCTTTGAAGAGCTTCCAAGTCCTTCCCATAATGACTCTGATTTTGTGCATTCCTGCCAGCAACATATGCGAAGTCCAACTTCTTTGCATCCTCACCGATATTTGTTATTTTTCTGGGTCTGCTCTTGTTTGCAGCAGTGGGTATCCTAAGAGACTGTAAAGAAAAAGGATCCTTTATGAAGCAGCCCTCTTATCTTAGGTAATTCTCTTGTACAGGAACCTGCTTCTCACTCTCCTTGCTCTTTCTGGTTCTTCTTGCCTTTTTGTCCTTCGATGAAGCCAGTTTCCCCCATTTCCTCTCACAGCAGCAATCAGCTATTCTCCACTGGCTGTTTCCCTTGTCTTCTTTCAAGCTTTCTGTGCTTGAAATCCTCCTGACCATCTGCCTTGACGTTTACTGTGACTCCACCTGGATGCATCCTGGTTTTCTCAGATTCCCTGGCCTCAAAGTTGACCCACTCGTACCTTTTCCTTTCTCGTGGCAGAGAGCACATTTGAAGCACCCTCACTCATGACCAACCTTCCAGAGAGACCACATTCAGTCTCCCCCAGACACAAGGTACTGCAAGGCCCTTGTTGGCTCAAGTGACCCTTTGACCTGCTCCACAGCTGGGATGAATGGTTTAGGCTTTTGCCTTCCAGCTATAGCCATACCCATTCTGAAGACCAATTCTTTTGTGTCCTTTCATTTTCATGTCTGCAGCCAATGATATAAACTAGCATTGCCACAATTATAAACAGCCTCTCCTTGTTACTCAGTCATAATTCTCTTACTCTGAAGAGATAAGCAACAATGAACTTGAGCTTACTTGTTGTGCTGGATAGTGTCAGTTGTTGTCCTAGTTTGTTCTTCCTTGCTGTGACAAAACACTCTGACCAATACCAACTTGGTGAGGAAAGGGTTTATTCAGTTTATATCTCCCAGGTCACAGTTCATCAGGGAGCCCAAGGTAGGAACTCAGAGCAGGAACCTGGAAGCAGGAGCTGGAGCACAGGTCATGGAGGAACGGTGCTTATTGGCTTGCTCCCCTGGCCCCTGCTCAGCCTGTTTTCTTATGCTACACAAGCCCACCTGCCCAGGGGTGGCACCACCCACAGTGGGCTGGGTCCTCCCACATCACTCATCAAGAAGATGCCCCTCAGACATGGCCACAGGCCAGTCCAATAGAGGCAATTCTCCAATCGAGGCTCCCTCAACCCAGGTGTGTCAAGTTGACACTAAAGCTATCCAGTACAATTGACCCCTTGTCAACTTGACACACAAACATCACTATTAAACCATAACTTTCCAATTTCTGTACCCAAGATATGATGTTAATATCACAACATAAGGCAGTACAACCTTAAAACCCCCACAGTCTTTAAAAAATCCAAACACATAAAAGTTCATAGTCTCTTTTAAAAAGTCTCAACTGTGGGTGGGCTTCTGTAAAATCCAAAACAAGTACTGTCTTATTTCAAAGGGAAGAATAGGGCACACCTAAGCAAATCCAAAGTCCAGCAAAGTAGCTCAAGGCTGGACATCTGGGATTCACTTATGATCTTCTGGCCTCCAAAGGGTTCTGGGCACTCCACTTCTCTGACTCTGCCGTCCACAGCACACACAGCTAGTCTTGCAGACCCAGGCCAGCTCCATTCTACACCTACTACTGTCCTTGGTGGTCATCCCATGGTCCTGGCATCTCCAAAAAGCTGGGGTCTCCACTGAAACTGAGGCTACACCTTCACCAATGGCTTCTTCTTGCCTCTCCAGGTGCAAAGCCTCAGGTTCTCTCCGTGACCCCTTCAGTCCTGGGGTCTTTATTGCAACTGAAGCTGCAGTTTCACCTATGGCCTTTCCTGGCCTCTGCATGCCAAGCCTCAGCCGCTCTCTGTGACCCCTTCATGCGTTCAACACCAGAACCATGCAGGAGACTCTTACACATTACCAAGTCCTGCTTCCAGCTTGAGATAGAGGCTCAGGTCCCCTCTGTGTGCTGATCCTGAGGAAATACCTCCCAGAAGATTTCACCACAGTGCTGCTGGTCTCTGTTACTTACAGCTGATTTTTCAGCCCCAGCTAACTAGCATCAGTTGTCCCAGTAAAGCAAAGGTTTTGCTTCAGGTTCTGGTCTCTTCTTAATCACAGCTGATTCTTCAGCCCCAGCCAACCAGAACCCACATATTCTCAGTCCAAAATCTCACACGAACAGCCCTGATAGTCTCTGCTTCCCTTTGACGCTTCACAAGCCAGGCCTCTATCGTCTACAACTCTTTCAGCATAACCGTTCCAAGCTCCACAGCAACAAACTGTAATCATGCAATGGCTTTTCGAGCCCAAAGTTCCAAACACTTCCACAGTCCTCCCAAAAACACCAAGGTCAGGTTTGTAACAGCAATACCCCACTCCTGGTACCAATTTCTGTCCTAGCTTGTTCTTCATTGCTGTGACAAAATACTCTGACCAATACCAACTTGGGGAGGAAAGGGTTTATTCAGTTTACACCTCCCAGGTCACAGTTCATTAGGGACCCCAAGGTAGGAACTCAGGGCAGGAACCTGGAGGCAGAAGCTAGAGCACAGGCCATGGAGGAATACTGCTTACTGGCTTGCTCCCCTGGCCTCTGCTCAGCCTGCTTTCTTATGCAACACAGGCCCACCTGCCCTAGGGTGGTACCACCCACAGTGGGCTGGGTCCTCCCACATCACTCATCAAGAAGATGCCCCTCAGACATGGCCACAGGCCAGTCCAGTAGAGGCAATTCCCCAACTGAGGCTCCCTCAACCCAGGTGTGTCAAGCTGACACTAAAGCAATCCAGCACAATTATCAACTTAACACACCTGGAAAGAAGGAATCACAGTTGGGGAATTTCCTCTGTTGGACTGACCTGTAGGAATATTTGAGGCATTTTCTTGATTGTTGAGTGATGTGGGATGACTCAATTCAATGTGGGTCATGCCTCCCCTGGGCAGGTGGTCCTGGGTTGTATAAGAAAACAGGCTAAGCACAGGTCAGAGGAGCAAGCCAATTAGCAGCATTTGTCTATGGTCTCTGCTTCAGTTCCTGCCTCCAGGTTCCTGCCCTGAAGTCCTATCCTGACTTCCCTCAAAGATGGATTGTGCCTTGGAAATATAAGATAGAATAAATAAACCCTTTCTTCTCTAGGTTGCTTTTGGCCAATGTTTTATCACAGCAACAGAAACCAGGATATGGCACTTGGGAAAAACACTGGGAATAAAAGCACATCCTGCTGTGCTTCGGGGTTGTCCCTTCATAAAACGGAAGTGTCACCATGAACAAAACGCTTCCTGAATGCTTGCTGTTGTGGAAGTGAGAAAGACACTACAGGAGGTCCACTTGTTAGTCAGAGATCAGTCCTGTCCATGATGGGACATGGTGCCTTAAACCAGCAGCCACCATCACTCAAGTCTTACCATCCTCCACACTGCATAAATTATGATATGGTAGCCCCCTATGTGTGGGGGATGTCTTCCCAGACCCCCAGTGAACACCTGAAATTGTGGGTAGCAGCAAACCTAACAGTATTATATTTTCGTATACACAGGCACCTAAGATTAAGTTTAACTTATAAGCTAGAGTAATGCATTAAAAATTAACAAAACAGGGCTGGCGAGATGGCTCAGTGGTTAAGAGCACTGGCTGCTCTTGCAGAGAACCTGGGTTTGGTTCCCAACACCCACATGGCAGTTAACAACTGTCTGTAACTATAGTTCCAGGAGATCCAATGCCCTCTTCGGACCTCTGTGAGCAATGATGACACAGGTCTACTTATATACATGTAGGCAATATACTCTTACACATAAAATAAAAAAATAATAAATAAAATATATTTTAAAAAGAATTAATAAAATGGAGCCATTGTAGCAATGTGTTTTATTATAGTAAAAATTGTGTGAATGTGATCTGAATCTCTTTGTGTCTCAAAAGACCATTGTAGGTTTTCACCTTTTCACTGACAGAAAGAGCTTTTCAGCTTCTCTTCGGCTCACTTGAATGGCCAGAACCGCTTCTCTTGTGCTTTGGGAACATCGTTAAGGGTTCTTGGATACATACACACTGATGCAATGATGTGATAGCCTGGATGGCCCCGTTGACTGACTGGATACAGCATGGACTCTGGACCATTCTATTAAAACAGCATGCAATTTAAACTTGTGAATTGTTTACTGCTGAAATTTTCCAGTCAATGTTTTCAAGTTGTGCTTAACAGGTAACCAAAACCTCAGAAATCAAAACTATAGATGTTGTAATTCAGTTCATTTTGCTTTATGTAACCAAGCTCCCAGTTTTATAACTGTGTCCAGTGTACCTGTGAAGCTGGGTCTGTCTTTACACCTGCCTAGTTACTCCAGGATCAGGAGGATGTACTTCCTCCCTCATCTTTACTGAGGAAAATAAGCAGACTGGATGGTGGCCTTGTGTCTGAACTCATACAAGCACTTGAACTGCTCTTGCAGCCCTCTCTCTGGTGCTTGTTGTCTTAGTGACCATCTCTCTAGTCCAGGCTAAAGATGAGAAATGCTTAGCTATAAAGAAATAGTTCCAATGCTTGTGGCTTGTTTTCTTTTTCGTGTGTGTGTGTGTGTGTGTGTGTGTGTGTGTGTGTGTTATGTACAAGTCAAAGAACAATTTGAAGGGGTTGGCTCTCTCCTTCCACCATGTTGGCTTCTTTTTTTTTTTTCCGGCTGAGCCTTCTCACCAGCTCTCTGTCTTTTTCTCAGACACTGATGACTCTCTAAGATTCAGGATCCATGAGCTGTTCACCTACTTCAGCTCTCCGTCTCTTGAAGAAGGTACATTCACCAGTCCAGCAGCCTCTGCCCTTTGGCCCCTTCTTGATCCCACCTTTCCTGTTCCTCAAATGCATTCTCCTCATTTGGATGGTTGCTGGGACATGACAAAGGGAGACCTAGAGGTCTGTGGGGGAAATGAATGATGGACCGCTGTGACAGGACACCATCCCATCTCTATTTACAGGGAAAGTAATAGTACTCTTTAAATTTAACTGGTGATGTCAGATAAAACTAATCAGCATAGGGCTGAACCCCTGGTGACTAAGGGAGCTAGATATGTTAATAAAGCTCACAAATCATCCAACATCCTTTCAGGCCCTTCCAGTCTATCTTTAAAATAAATTCTTACTAATGATAGTCCTTGCAAATTATTAGCTCAGAGCATGGGTTTCAGTTTGGATTCTGGCCTCATCCATTTCTAGCTGTGTGATGTCAGCAATAATATTTAATCTCTCTGTGCCTCAGTTTCTAAGCTTTAAAGGTGGGATGACCGCACTCAGAGCACAGGATTGCTAAAAGAGTTAAATTATGCAAAGTGTTCATCTCAATGCCTGGCCCGGACATGTCTCAGCTGCTGTATTAGCATGTGTACATGTACATTCTATTTTCTTATGTGCTTCTAGACCACTTTGAAGAGATTATGCCATTTCAGATAATTGCATTATATTTTAAGATTATTTTGTTTTGAAATTAGAAGACTACTCAAATGCATATTGGCAGTTTCCAAATGCTAAAGCTTTCTAACAATTGTCTTCACCCACGTGTGCTACTGTAACAGACTTCTATAAACGGGGTGGCTTATAAACAATAAAAATTTAGTCCTCACAACTTCAAGGCTAGAATTTGGAGATCAAGACTCTGGCAGATATGCTGTCTAGCAAGGGCACAAGTTCTGGTTCATAGACAGCTAAGTTCTTGCTATGTCCACATAGCAGAAGGGGAAAGAAAGCTTTGGGAGTTCTCTTCTAAGAGAACACTAATCTCTCTTTCATTCTCTAATCCCCTCCAAAAGGCCCCACATCTGAATATATCACACGAGTGATAGGATTTCAACATAGGAACAGGGAGTGGAACAGGGCACAAAGATTCAGCCTATTACAGTGATTAGAGGTACTGAATTGAAGTTTCATGGCTTGTGTCTCTTTCTTTTAAACAATCAAGTCATGACAGGAAGGAACTTACCTAGATGTCCCCATGGTAAGTTGTCCAATACAGCACAATTCTGCAGGTCTCCCATTGCAAGGCTGTGAAAAACTGTAAGGAGTCTCACGATCTGGGATTTTATTAGTGACACTGTCTTGTGATGACATATAAATCCTTGAGGGTTCTGAGTCTCAGTTTGCTCACTGGGGGTAGACATACCAATTTCCTTATAAACTATAAATAAGTATAAATGCAAAGTTCACTAATGGTGACTCCTGGTGATGATGCATACCACTTGTAGAACATGTTATGGTTTGTACAGGTTGTTCACAGGCACAGACCAGCTCTTTAAAAGTGGAAATTTTCTTTTCATCTCTTTATATTCTTAATAGCACTGAAATTCAATGACATTTCTTAGTAACCCTTGCATAATGTGACAGGGTGTTTTCTCGGTTTCAAACAATTGCTCTCATGGGCAAAGTGACCTGTTAGACTTCAGCCTATACCTAACCCACTTCTGCAATCTTCTAGTGTAGAAAAAATCTTACATTCCCAATTTGTATTTTCATTAGAGGTGAGAGAGGAGGATAGAAATTGAAAATACATTGTTTTCCAGCTGGGTAGCTTTAAGGAAAAAGCCTGAGGAGGCCCGGGAAAATAGTTCCTTGGTTAAAGCACTTGCCATGCAAACATAAAGTAGGAGGAACTGAGTTCAGATACCCAGAACCCATGTGGCTGCTTGATAGGTGTGATGGCCTGCCTGTAATTCCAGTACTGGGAATGCAGAGACACTGGAATAAACTGGTGAGCTAAACTGACTGTGTCTATAAACTCTAGGTTCCACAGAAAGACTTTGCCTCACTGACTAAGGTGGAGAGTGTGGAAGGCTGAAAACCAGCCTCCGGCTTCCACACACATATGCAAATGTGCACGCACGCACGCACACCACACATATACATATAAAAAGAAAATAAATATTTTTAAATCTGATGAGAGTTGGTTCATATACTAGGCTGGATGCTGGTTCACCTGAACACCTATAAAAAGTCAATTAATCAAACAGGAGTGTTCTGTTTACCAGAGGGGGCTGCGGTCATAGAATGAATTCATACTGAGGGTTGCAAAATCTTACATCGAAGAAGTTAACTTTTAGCAGCACTTCCACAAAATGAAGATATTTGCTAAGGAATAAGACTTATATGCTGTGAAATAAAGGTATATAAGGCTCCCAGCTTTATAGACTAAAGCTATTAACATTTTGTGTATCATTCAAAATGGTTAAGCCATTTTAGCTTTTTTTTTTAAGTTAAAAACTAACTTTCCAAAGATAAATCTGGAATTCCAGAGGATTTTGATAAATATATTAAAATTTATAAAAATAAGCAAATTAATACCTCCCCTTAATGGTTTGGTTCAGTTAATCCAATTGTGCAGTTGTGTTTATTTTCTTCCCACTTTAACAGACAGGGAACTGAAAGACCCTTTGGGTTGATGGTTGTAAATTTGACGTAATTTGTTTTCTCATAGTTGTTGAAGTAGAAATTATATTTTTATATGTACTATATTAAGGAGGCAGCACTCTATTTGAAGTTCCAAGTTTTGAGACCCTGTTTGATGGTCTTTAATATTTTACAAAAAGCTTTTCAAAGTGCCTCTAAAAAACTTTTCTATGTCTGAGTCATCAAAAAGGTAGCTTTTATGCACTTTGAGTCTTTGAAATATTTTGAGCCTCCCCAATTTCCTCCACCTGAAAGAATATGTGGACTTCTTCCTCGGGGGAAATGGGAGTTATTCTTTGGTTTCATACCTGCATATCTCCATTAGTTCTTACAAAAGCTGCAAATGGGCCCCTCATTCTAAACATATATCTTAAGAGTTTTCCTAACTGTGTAGCTTTGCCCACCATAGTGATTCAAACTGGAAACTTCTTAAATTATTAAATGTAAGTTTACTATGATAAAACTACTGGGAAACTATACACAAAAACACCAACTTAAAAATTCTAGCTTAAAGTGACAGAATTCCATTTCAAATGAATCTATTAAATTTTACAAATACACTGTGGTTTCCATTTCTTACTACATAACATAAAATATATGTTTTCTGTGGTAAAAAAGTAAGAATATGAAACATTGGTCTTCACATATTCTATGTTTGATATTTCTCTTTTGGCATTTAAAGAATTAATCTGTTTTTATTTTATACATACCAGTGTTTTGCCTGCATGTATGTGAGTGCGCCATCCATGTGCAATGCCCATAGAGGTCAAAAGAGGGTGTCAGATCCTCTTGAACTGGAGTTATAGACAGTTGTGAGCCGCCATGTGGAACTGAACCCAGGTTCTCTGAAAGAGCAGTCAGTGCTCTTAATGGCCACGCCATATTTATTTAAAAATAAAATTCGCTTGTGTTTTATATTAAATGAAAGCACCCTTTTCTTACCATCTAGGGACAGTCACCCCGACCCCTGCTTCTTTACAGAATATCATGCCTAGAGATTCTGATACAGCTGATGATGTGAATATTATTTCCACATTAATGTTAGTGTTGTATCCTTTAAAATGAAGCTTGTCAAAACTTTACACTTATACATCCCTTTCTTTTATGGAAATCAACTATAACTAATATCCTTCTAGTCTAAAAGGATGACAGAGGAAAGCATTTTTTTATTAAATAAAAGTTAATGTTATTTCATTTTTTAAACTGTTTACTTATTCATTTGGATTTCTAATACATTTGGTACATATATGTATGTGTGTATACATGTTCATGAGTATGTGTGCCTGAGTGCCTATTGGTTCACGTGTGTGTGTCTGTGTGTGTGTGCATATTTTGTGGAGCCCATAGGTTGAATGTCTTCCTCACATGGAATGTCTTCCTCAGTCGTGTCTCCACTTTGCTTTTTGAGACAGGGTGTCTCACTGAACCTGGAGCTAATTGATTAGGCCTGAAAGCCCCAGGATCCTGGGATCCTTAAGTGCTAGTATTACAGGCTTTGTTTGTGGGTGCTGGGAAGGAGCAACTCTGAGAGAGGCTTCAGAGCCATCTCTGACCACTGGTGTGGTCCTTCTTCTGGAGGCTGGGCTTCCCTCTGCCTCTGCTCCAGGGACAAACCATGCAAAGGAACTGGCAGACTCATTTAGCCCCACACTTCCCATATGGGAACAGCAAACCTGTCTACAGGGTCTGCAGCATAGTGTGAATCATAATAAACTTCCCCTGTGCAACCTGATTCTGCCTCTCACTGTGCTTCACGTTAACTTTTACTTCACCTCAGAAAGACCTTCATGGGAAATGTGGTTTAGAAAGTGTTGGAGGAATTTGTCACCAGGGACCTCTTTGGTTACAGAACCCCAGTGAAGTAAGCAGGGCAGGAAATACATCTGCTTCACAGTCCTGGCCTGCCCCAGTGGGTACAATGCTCTTCACCTCCAGGGAAACTTGCGTGCACCAGTGTCCTGTATCACAACCATCTGGCCTGATAAATCAGGTATCTATTGCCAATTAACACCGGTGCTGTACAAGGGTTTGATTTGCCCACTCCTCAAGAGACTAGGAACCAAAAGACCTCCCTTCTCTTTCTCTTTCATTACTCTCCAGAGCAATTAAGAATACTGGGTTTTTCATTCCAGGGTGGAGCTGATGCTGGGCGGTGTCACACCTTTTTGCCTGTGTGCATCTCTAGTTTTCATTCTAGAAACGAAAGGAATGGATGAGCCCTCAGCTCCCTCTAATAGAACCAGGGAAGGTGGGCAGCTGGCTCTACTCAGAGGCCTTCCTGTCACACCATGGGTTGTGCTTTACGTCTGAGAGTCTCAGGGGAAGGGTGGTATTTGACCTTGACTCTGGGATCGGAGAGCAGGGATTCGCCAACAAGCACAAGACTGGACTCTTGGATTTATGAAGTGTGCTGAAATTTCAGCTTCCACTCCAGACCTGGCAGTACAGCCTTTCCTTTTCCTCGTGCCTTCAGGCCACGCATTGCAGCATTCCACAGACTGGAAAACGGGAAATGGGATGGAGTTAAAGAATTTGGCAAATACGTTTCTTTTCGCCTGTGCTCCAAGTAGAAGACAGTTGAAAAGAATGGAAATGAATACTCTGGTAGATCAGAGACTGCAATTATTGTCACTAAAATGGCATTATTTTAATCCTTATTATATCCATAACCTATGCTATCCTTTTTCACAAAAACTAAGAGATGCATTTGTTTATTAAGTTTTTGAACAACTTAGGATTTTAAAGCCAGCAAAGCAATTCAATCCTTTCCTATCCCCTGAGCCCAAATTCAAGAATTCAATGTGAGTGGCCAGGGGCATAAACAAAGGCTCAGGACTTTCAATAGAATGTAAAAGGCAATGTAAAAAACCTTTGCTAATTTTTGTACATTTCAGTTTAATTTAATCTGGGAATTCAGAGCGATTTTAGGCCCTAGCTGTCCCAGCTTCCTTGAGACCCACTCTCTAAGCAGCCTCCTTGTCCTTTGCCCTACTGTTCAACTCCTGGTTGGCTTGGTCTTTTAGGACAAGAACAGGAGAGAGCCCTTGGGCCCATCTTATTCTATCAACGCTGAAAATAGAGTCCAGATAGGCTCCCCCAAAGTCAGGCATGTTCAGCTCCATGGCAACACCTTCAGGCTCTGGGCTGCTCACCCACAGGACCTCCTGCATCCTTGGGGGAGGAGAAGGAGAAGCCAGTCCCTCCACAGCAGCAGCTGGCTGCCACAGTCAACTTTTTAGTCACTGGCTTTGACATCTGGGTGTCAATTCAGCCTGCCTTTGGTGTTCTAGGAGGAGCCTCAGTAGTATCATTTGATCTGACTTGCTGACTAATCCCATTCATACATCCAGGCCCCACTCCTGGCACACTGTTCTCAGCCGCAGACTCTGTGGCCCCCACAGGCTATTGAAGCTGTTTGCTTGGTTCTGTGTTTGCCTCTTCTGACTTATGGGTCAACAGGCAGCACCCAGCATTCCAAAGCACTTATTGGAACTACAGGACTTGGAAGAAGAAATGAATACTGTTATGCTGTGTGGCATTTGGGGCTGACCTCAAAGGTTAGTGTAAGTCATTCTTTCCAATTTTACAAGTCAAACTTATCTTCAGGGAAAACATCTCAAGCTCCTCAGGGGATACCTGGAACCACAGATGGTAGCAAACCATATACATGTATATGTATGTATATATATATGTGTGTATTCTATGTGTCTTCTTATACATGTATAACTATAAGAAAGTTTAATTTATAAGCTAGACACAATAAGAGATTAATAACCAATACTAATAGAACAATTTTAACACCACAGTGTAATAAATATTCCATGAATTTAGATATTATCTCTCTCCCAACTGCTTTGGGCAGGCAGTGTATACAACGTGGATACTTTAGAAAAAGGGATGAAATCATGTTCTGGGTGAAATGGAGCAGAAAAGCACAAGATTTCATCCAATTATGCTGAATAGCTCTTTGAAAATTCAGAATTATTTCTGGGGTTTTCTATTAATATTTTCCTGGGCCGGGTCTGTCATCTGGGCTCATGATTGTTCTAAGACATTTTCTGAACAGAACACAGAGGTGGCACAACTAAGCAAAGTCTGGTGTTCTGTTTCTTTTTTTTAATATATAAATATTTTTTTAACATTTGTAATTTCATATAATATCTTTTAATCAAATTTAGACCCCTGCCCCCTATCCATGCCTCCTCCAACCCCCACCAGGCCTCATGTATTCCATCATATGTGTTAAGACCTATCCATTCAGGCATTTGTACCCAAATGTCCTTCAGTGTAAATTTTTCCACTGGAGTCTAGTTAGCCCATCTAGAGATTGTATGTAAGGCATACTCTCCCTCACCCAGCAGCAATCAGTCTCCAATAGTTCTCAGTCTAGTGCCAGCCTGCCACCTATTTCTCTCCTCCCCTTTGAACCCTTGTTTAATTGAGTTTGTATGGGTCCTGTGATCAATGCCACCATTGTCACAAGTGCACATGTGCAAGCTCCAGTGGCCTAAAACCATCCCTGGCTCTTCTAATCTTTCTGCTCCCTTCTCTGCAATGGTCCCTGAGCTGTGGGTGGATGAGTTTCCATATAGGAGTCGCATCCTACACACTGCAGCCTCTTATTCTTTAAAACTGGGCCAGTTGTGGCCCTCTGTGTGCGTTGTACTCTGTTGTATAATCTGAAGCAGTAAAAAGGCCAGCACAGTGAAGAAGCTGTGCTCCTGTAGGAGATTCTTTGTGAACCTGTTAAACAATGCACTGTTAAATTCATTCTCATTCCATCTTCATCTCCTATTGGAGGAGATGGTTATCAGGGATGAAGGGGAAGAAGGAAAGGTGGGGAAAGCTGGAGAAATCCAGAAAAGCTTACCATCCCAGTAAGCCTTGGAAGAATGACTGTTGGAGAGTTAACAAACTAAAAAGAGCCCAATTAAGATTGGATCTGGGAGCCAGGGATGCATTTCTGCAGGTTGATTTCAGAGAGCTGAAAATGACCTGATCCATCTGCTTCCCTGTGTTCATAAACCAGTCCTGGCTCTCACAATCTTTCCACCCCATCTTCTGAATGGTCCCTGAGCCGTAAGTGGATGAGATTACATATAGGAGTCCTATCCTACATTCTGCTGTCTCTTATTCTTTAAAACTTATCCAGTTGTGGCCTTCCGTGTGCATCCTATTGTATAAGGAAGCTTTATTGGTGAGAGTTAAGGGATGCTTTCATTTTCTCTCTACCCTTTGTTCTGCTGTGTTCCTTGAGCCTTAGCTGTACAGGTTCAACTGTAAATGCATCAGCTGGTACTGGACATCTCTCAGACGTATGTTCTCTGTGTCTGACCAGATGTGCAGTTCTGCAGTAGCTTCCATCTATTTCAAAAAGAAGCTTCTTTGATGAGTGGTATATTGTATGCTTGTCTGTAAATATAAGGATTGGTATTTAGCATATAGTAAGAAATTTCATTTGTCTAGAGATATGAAAAAGATAGGGTTTTCTCTAGGATCTATGTCCTTTCCTGCCATGTGTATTTGACTGAGTTTGCAGTGCCACCCAAGAGTTCCCTCCCATTGAGAGGGCTTTAAGTCCAGTTATATAGCTGTTGCTTGCCCCCAGATAACAGTGCTGCTACTGAACTAATGGAGGTAGTTTACCATGCGAGTTGTTGTGGTTATTAGGCTTTAGGTCTGGGTTGGACCATTGATTGTTTTTCTCCCTTGGCAGTTGCATAGCATTATCTAGCATCATGATAGCTTAACTTTGGTTCCAAGGCTTCCAGGTCAGTTCCTGCTCCATTGTTTCAAGTCCTGTATCCCAAGTATGTCCTGTCTCCAGCAGCAGGGTCTCATCTAGTAGTTCTGGGAGATAACCAAGAGATTTGGCAATAGCCTGTGTTATTTTGGGAGTCTCCTGGACCACCAACCCCAACCACTCAAAGGTCTCTTCTAGTACTGTGTTCCTCTGTCTGGCACTATGTTCCTTGCCAAGCAGCTCCCAGGTATGTATGTACCTATACATATGCACTAATGTTCAGATACTGCATATGCATTTCTCATGGGGTTTCGAGGGCATCACATTTCTCTCTAGGTTTCCTAGCCCCCCAAGATTCACTCATCTCTATTCTTTATTTTTTCTGATGTTAGTGTTTTCAGTGATTTCCTCCTCCCTCTCCCACTCCCTTCCCATGCCTCCTTGATTCCAGTGCTCTGGTACATGCTTTCTGGGGTGTTCTCCAATACTCCCCACCTCCTGATCTCGCCACTGGTAATACTGTGACTATTGCCAACTTGCAAAGCCATGTTGCTTCTCCAATTGTTTCATAATGTTGAGTGATCTCTGCTTCCGGCCACAGGCCTTCATCTGAGTCTTTTTAAGACTTCAAACTCTGCCATTATTTATAAAGAAGTTTTATATTCCCAAGTAGTAATTTCTTTGAATGTAGGACATGAATAGAGAGAGACACACATGAGTCTGTAATGAATGACATCAAGGTAGGAATGTGGGGACTCATTTGTTTTGGTGCTAAATGCATCTCACATTCACATTCTCACACTTCATAGAGAGCTGTCAGAGATCAAATAACTCAACTCTTCTGTGCTTACCTTGAATTTATATTTTCCTAAAAAATGACCCACTTGGGTTACTTTGTTACTATACAGTATGAACATTCTGTTGGGAGGTGTGTTTGTCTCAGGTCACCTTAAAGTCATTGACCCTCTCCCCATCACCTGTAGTCCATATACAATTGCATTTTAATCAGGTACCAATAATTAAACAGTCCTCACTCAAACCCTGCCTCGTAGTCATCTGGCAGATAGATCCCTCTCTGTGAATTTACTTTAAACACAGCAGCCTATATAGAAAATAACTGATGGGTGGGGGCATTATTCTTCAGAACTACTTAGATGCCTTCTCTTGTCTGCCTAGTACAATAGGATCTGGAAACTAATAGAACTAGGCAGACAGCCCCTCCCCGTTCTGTCTTTCTCAATCTCATGACCCATCAGTGGCCAGTGAATGACTCTTACTTGTTTGTTTTTAGGCTGGAGTTAAAAATGTACTGTGCTGTGTTGCTCGGGCCACAGCCCCCCAGACCCCTTCCTGTACTTGCTCCCCCATCATTTGAGTCATGGCCCCTTTCACTTTCCTGTTAGCTCCAAGAACACATGTGGATGAGAAATTCCTGTGACTACTCATTGCACAGCTTTTTATAACCGACCAGCAGCCTGTGAGTCAGTGGTGGGTAGAACTGAGTTCTACTGGTGTAGAAGGGCAGTGGATTGTGCCTTCTCTGGACTTCACAGACTCTGCATTCACTAATGACACACAGGAGGGCTGAAATCTACCTTGTTGAGAGCAATTGCACCTTGGAAATTAGCAAACACTATATAAATATAGCCTGGTTTGGTTGGGGGGATATTTTTTTTCTATATTTTCAAAAGAATATGTTTACCAAATGTCATCAAAGTGAACCCATAGCTACTTTTCCTTCCTTTCTTTCTTTCTTTCTTTCTTTCTTTCTTTCTTTCTTTCTTTCTTTCTTTCTTTCTTTCTTATTTCTTTATTTCTATTTCTCTTTCCTTTTTCTTTCTTTTTCTTATTTTATTAAATTTATTTTTAAATTTTTACTATTTTTATTTCATGTGTATGAGTGTATTGCCTGCATGCATGTAAGTGCACCCGTGTCATGCAATGCTGGCAGAGGTCAGAAGAGGGCATTGGATCCCCTGGAACTAGACTTATGGGTAGCCACCATGTGGGTGCTGGGAACTGAACCCAAGTCCTCTGCAAGAGCAGCCAGTGCTCTTAACCACCAAGCCATCTCTCTAGCCCCTCTTTCTTTTGTTTAAAGACAAGGTTTCATTATACAGGCTGGTCTAAGACTCACTGACTGTAGCCTTGAACTCCTGGTGTTCCCCCCTCAGCCTCTTGATGACAGTACAGAACATCTCCTCAGATGAGCATTGTTCCTTGTTTTCCTAAATCAGAAGCATATCTGTTTGAGTTCACATCCAAATGCAAACGTTAAGGTTCTTAGCTGCTTGCTCCCAGAGTAGAGCCTCAGAAATAATCTGCATATTTTCCTTATACCCATTGCTGGCCTATAGTACCACTTATCCATCTAACCTCAAAAGGCAGATGAACCTAGACAAGAATGGGGGTGGAAAAGCCAATGGTCTGATTAACTTCTTTTAAAAGGACAAAGGAAGTCAATAAACGTTGAAAATAGAACTGCTCCCATTCCAAGGCTTAGCAACTTCCAGCCTGTTTCCATGTAGTGCTGGCTGTAATGAGAAGTGACAGCTGATGAGAGCTGCTATTCATGGCCATCTGAAACAGCTTTTCCTCCCAGATGAAATTCGGTGTGGCATGAGTCTAAACACACAGAGCAGAGGCTGGGCAAATCTATTCCCCAGGTCCCCAAGGGCTGGCAGAGGCGACTTTGTTTGTGAAGGGGGCTTCCTGACGGGGCATCAAAGAGACTGAGTGTAAACAATGGGGGTCTTTATGCCCCTCCTATGCTCGGGCCTGAGATGGTGGTGGTCCTGGCCCCAGAATCTGTCCAGTTAAGACCCTCCTCTTTGTTTATAATCGGCCACAGGCATTAAGGGTGACTTTGAGGTTTCATGACTTGTGTTTTCCACAACTGTAACGAACAAAGCCCAGATTTATTTTCTGTGCCTTATAGGTGAACTGTTCCCCTGTAGGGCACAATGCTGGGTGGGCAGTATGATGCATGGACTGCTTCAGTTTTGAGATGACTAGTCTCACTCTGAAGAACTAAGAGCAATTGTGAGTTCTAGTAAAGGGGATGTTTGTACAGTGTTCAGGAATGGACAATCCTGGCAGCCTATGGGACTGACTTTATGATCTGTAGGCAGACAAACATTCTAGAACAAGGAGCCGCAGCTTCTCCTTCACTTCTTGACATGAAGTCGCATACACATGGATTCCATCAGAGCAAAGCTGGTGGTATGTCATCTGCCTCGGAGATTAGGGCTTAGCAACATGGGTAGCTGGTAGCTCGCTTGGAATAAGCACCTCTGAAAGAGCCAATGCAAACTACACTAGGGTGGGCACTGGGCAAAGGGACAAGAGAAGAGTCTGAGACAAAGGAAAACTTCATTTTTTCCAATGACCACTGCCTCTATTTTGAGTATCTATCAATATATGTATGGTTTTCCTTCTTATTCTGAACCCAAACTGCCAGAAATGCAACTGTAGGCACTCAAGAAAAGAGGTATTCTTTACCAGGCTGGACCAAGTAGGCCCCGAGTTAAGGACAACAGAGCCAAACAGAAAGTGCGCTTCTGACACCTGCCATACTGCCTAGATCCTGGTGAACAAATACTAAGCTCAGCTATCTATTCATTCTTAAAGGAAACAGGAACGTATTTTCTATGGCTGATCTTATTTTCTCTATTGAGAGTCTATGCCACTGGGTGGTAGAAGCTAAATTTCAAATTTACTTCTATGTGCTCAGAAGCCTAAAATAATGATATATAGAACTCAATGTGTAATTGGATTTGTGAGTCTTAGATTTCTCCCAATTCGTATAGCCTTGTACCAGAGGTTCTTGACACATGGCAGGCCTGAGTGCATACCTGGGAGAATGTGTATTTGGGACGGGGTGTCTGGTCCTAGGCTGTGTTGGTTAATACTGGTATTAATTGATCCTTTCTTATTTCTGCTATTTATCCAGTTTCTTGACCATCTTACTTGTTACTTCATCTTTCTTGTCTTATCCAAAAGGCCTGGCTCCTGGCTCTTCTTCAGTCCTTCTGTATTGGGGACTTGGAGTATGGAGTAAACGCTCACCCAGTTTCACATACCTTAAGCCCAAGAACTCAGAGTCATTGGGACCTGCATCATGATTATTTCTACTCTACAGCTCCCTCATTCTGTGATCATTAGGGAACGGGATTTCATCTCCCTCAGCTCCACAGGAAAGCAATACCCAGTTATTACTACCCCATAGCTGCAACCCACCAGGGGTGATTCTGCTATTCTTATCTGAGAACTAAGAGAGAGGGATGTGTCACGTGAGTCTATAGCTTTTCTCCCTCAGCAATCCATTTTCCCCTCCAGCATATGGAATCCAGTGTGTAGCAGGATAACTCAACCCTTCATCTGCCTGCTTGTTCCTGTGTTTTTGAAGACATTTGCTGAATCTTGTTCCCTTACAGCTGTAGGCTGAGGTCCATAAGTTTTCACAATTGTATTCCTAAAAGTCTTTGTTTTTGCCAGAACTTTAAAAAGTCCAAAGCGTACATAGTAGAGCACACACTGTAATTCTAGTACTTGTGAGACTGAGGCAGGAGGAGTGCCATGAGTTTGAGGCCAGCCTGGGCTACATAGTGAGTGTTAGGCTAGCTAGGACTGTGAAGAAAGGTCTTGCTTTAAAAATAAAAAAGAAAAGGAAGTCAAATTTTGATCTAATGCTGATCCAATTCTTCTTCTTGGCATGGCTTTTGAAATGATTCCTGTAGTTTCTTGGGTTAAGGGAAGTATGAAAGGGCAAAAGAAAAGTGAGGGAAAGTCTTTGGCTCAAACTTCAAAATACGATTCTGCTCACCTGCTGTCCTTGGTCAGATGGAGACAACAGGCGTCTCACATCTGCTGACTGTCCTGGCTATGACTCCAAAAGTGTCTTGGGGGATATATGGGGAAGCGTTCTAACATATTACATTCAGATACTAAAGAAGGCCTGAAAAACCAGGATCCTTCCAAGAGCTTTGGACAAGAAAGAAACAGGCTCTTCACTTCCCTAGTCTCTCACATGAGAGACCATCCCATAACAACATACTTTAGCAGGAGCATCCACGAAGGGTCTGCTTGGTTTATGGCAGTGCTTGAAGCTGATGGGAACTAGCTTATACCCTCAGGATGGCTTGGATTTTCTTTCCCAGGGACAGGGAAAGAAAATGTGGGACCTCGTGTCAGATAGCCTTTCTCCCAGCACTTTAGAGTGGGTGAGCGAAAAACGTGGATTTTGCCCTCCATTTCAACCCCCTTACATTTCATTTCTTAATGTGACTACTTTTCTATTTTAGGAATTCCACCATGTACTTATAAATTACAGAGAACTCAGAGTCTCACCCAGTAGCTGGCAACATTTTCTCACGGTGTCCTCTGTACTATTGTATTTTGTAACAGAGCAGGTGAGGATGTTAACACTTGAAAATGTGTGAATTTAAAAGCATATGCCTGTATGTGTGCATACACATATGTCTATGGGTGTGTGAGTGTATATGACAGAGAGAGAGAGAGAGAGAGAGAGAGAGAGAGAGAGAGGGAGAGAGAGAGCATGGTAGGGCAAAATATACTTTAATGGCAGGAAAATCACTTTTTCTGACCCTCTCAGAGTGTGTCCAACACTACTTGGCATTTGTCATCAAAAAGTCTGAGTTAAAATGAGATATTTGATTTAACAACCAACTTTTAACAAAGAATATAATAAGCTACATAACTCATCTGTATTGTGACATGAATTAATTTTTAGAAAATACCTTTAAATACTAAAAATAAGTTGACATGGGTGATAATGCTGAAGCCTAGGAAAATGGAATTACTTATTCCAAACATGTAGCTAGTTAAGGCAACATTCTGGCTTCCATGGAAATATGAGTTCAATCAATTTTTTTGCCAGCAGGAATAGTAGGTAAAATATAAGGAGAATATTCCAGCTCAGCAACGGTTTTCATTGTGCTTGTGTGTGAGTGTGTGTGTGTGTGTGTGTGTGTGTGTGTGTGTGTGTGTATTCATGTCACTCCTGTAGAAGTCAGAGGACAAATTTATGGAGTAAGTTCCCACCTTTCACCTTTCTATGTTTCTGGAGATTGATCTCAGGTCAGTAGGCTTGGATGGTAACTGCTTTTATCCACTGAGAAATCTTGCCTGCCTAGGGCAAGGATTTTAACAAAGATTTCACATGAGGAACAAGGACAAATTTGGGTGTGAGAACTATGATTTGTACATGATTTATGTGTGAAGCCAGGAGATGATAGCAGGTTCTAGGAAGAATGTGTACAGAGGAAGATGGCCAGGCAAATGGTGGAGAATCAGTGCATGAGGTTATTGAACTGTGGGGACAACTTAGTAGATCTATGCATGGCACTTATGATTGCAATATGAAAATGAATAAAAGATAGTCAAGCCAAATTCAAAAAGTAGCATATGAAATCATGCTTTTTTTTGGCCAATTTCATCTTAGCTTTTATTGCTTTTGCTGGAAGGATTTACCTGTCTATGAGGGGGAGGAGCTAGGCCTAGCCACTTTTGCAATGAGGTCCCAGCTCCTACTCTATGAGGTGGAACTAGGACACCAGGCTAGCTTTGCGGCTGCTCTTGACACTGAATGAAATTCACACCTGTTAGCTTTCTGATCTGCCACCCAAAATGAAAAGAAAACAACATGGCTATGGTGTGGGCAGACCTGGAGCCTGAGGCCAGAATCTAGAGAATGGTGGAGTGGGAGAAGAGCAAGAAAGAACTCCATTATATCAGTTCAGGTTCTCCAGAAAGCAGACAGTTGGATAAGAAGAGAACGAGGTTCACTAGGGCGGAATGGCTGTTACCTTTCAACAAAGGGTAGTGAGAGCAAAAGATAGAGTCATCAGAGTAAGATGCAGGGACATCTGGTAGAAAGAATCTTAAAGAACAGGGCATCCTAGAGGGTCAGATCTCTCTGGAAGGGAGGTGGCTGTCCTTTCAAAGAACCTGACCTGGGCAGAAGGAGCCTGGCTTCCATTGCTCCCACTGTCTCAGTCATCAATGGGAAGCTGACTGAAAGAACATGACCTATGCTTGGATGCCACCTGGACCCAAAGTCAAGGGAGCAGGAGTCTCTTGCTTCAATAGCCTGCCTTTAGTCATCTTGCCGAAAGGCAAAGCTGAGCCATCTACCTGTGTAAGTACCACACCACCTTGCCCAAGTCAAAGGAATAGATGCTTGATAAGGAATCAAAGGGTTTGTCCTTTGCTAGTGGTTGTTCAAGTCCCTTTAAACTATGTTGGGTTAGATTCTTTGCCTGCCAACAATGGCCTTTAATGAGGGAGAACTTCATGTTCTCTGTAGCAGGAAAAGACTCAACATTCAGCTGTAAGAGGAGTGGTTCTGGCTCATATACACACCTTTCTTTAGTAGCAATCCGAGCGCCTGCTGCACCTGCACTGAGCAAAGCAGGAGCCCTGCCGAAAACCTGCACACTGGACATCTTCCTTCCAGCTGCTTACATTCTCCACGTGAAACACAGGAGCATATGTCTGATCTCACAGGCTCTGATGGGACAGAGCCAGAGTTAATATGAATGAAAGCCAAAGTTTACAGGCTGTAAAATCCTTTTGAGAAATGATATCAATCCAGCCATGCCCTTGCTAGAAGCAGAATGAGTCAGGGGTGTTGAGATGTTTGTTTCCCAAATATAATTAATGGGCTAGTGATGTAATAATTCTATTTGGGGGAGAGAAATGGAATGAATGAAATTTTGATGTTCATTTGTCATGGTGCCCCGGTATTTAGCTACAGGGTGACAATGAGTTTAAACAAAAAATGCTATGATTAAATAGAATTCTTTTATCAAATGTATAGGTTACCATACATTGCATGTTTTGAGATGAGCATCTACCACAATCAAAAAGAAAATTGCATGTTTTATAGTAATAAAAACAGATATGCACTCATGCACACAAAAAGCTTTGCGTGGAGACAGGCAGTTCTGAATAAATAATGGATGATTCTTTCAGCAGAATACACAGTGGATTTTTGCATCATAAATAAATGAGCAACCTTTTATTTATCCAGGGAGAGCTCCTTTAGCACCCACATAGAACATCATTCTTGTATCTTCGTGTTCATTTAATGGCTAAGCAGCTGTTTTCTCTGTGCTCTGTGGGACAGGAGAAATGGTTCATGAAAACAAGTAAGTATCAGCCACAGGTATGGCAAGGGCTTCAGTTTTATGTTTTATGATGTCTTCTGAAAACTCACATAAACAGAAATGGAGCATTGTTTTCCAGATGATGGGCTTTATGGGTCTGTATTGAGAGTGGTGACATTTTATCAAATTTTCAGTTTTTATTTAAGTGAGAATGTAGGGCTCGAGAAATGAATCATTTCCTCCTGGGCATTTAGTTTCCCACTGAGAGAACAGTTTCGCCTTGCTGTGAGCTCTGTGGGCCAAGTGACAAAGCTCATGCTTCAGTATGAGGGGATTAAATTTTCCAGTCAGTTAAATATAATATTATTAAAGCAGTTAGATAAAAAGACAACGGCAGTTTGAAAACATTTATGCAAAATTTTGACTTCCCTGTTTTGGAGAGGTAAAACCTATGTCTCCTTTTCTTGAAGCTGAGTAACATTAGTGAATAACCAACCCACACTCTATGACGGGAATGACTGACAGAGTATGACTTTGGATGCTAGGTCACATTAATAAAGCAGGACAGGTGTGGACCTCAAGCTGTGTAAAAGGAGTCCTAAGCTTCCACCACAAACTCCTTACACTCTGAAGACGCCGTTATGTAAGGAAGCTCAAGGTAGTCCATGGATGGGGGAAGTACATAGAGAAACCTTGAGAAAGGAGAGAGAGAGAGAGAGAGAGAGAGAGAGAGAGAGAGAGAGACTTAGCCATCAACAACCCAAATCATTTTCTCCGGCCATGGTTGGGCTGAGTCCTCTTCAGGCTTTTGACCTATAGAAACTTCTAGAGATTATAAATAAATTGCTGTTACTTTAAAGCCAAATTCTGAAGATAGATTTCCAGGCAGTAACAGATATTAGGGACACAAATTCTATAATGTATAGAATTATGAATATGGACTTTAGTAAGCAATTTATTTTGAGTAGCTGTAATTTGTTGCACAGATTTTGATCCTAGTACTTAGACCATGAGAGTATGAACTATGTTGATCAGTTGGAATTGTGAAGCATTACTTTGTTAAGGACTTTCAGCAACATTCTTTCTTGTGCAATTTAAGACAGTACAGAGTATTTGGGGCCTGCTTCAGTCCCATAGAGATAGCCATCCTAGAGTCTCTCCTTCATACTCCAGCATCCTCATGAGTGGTAGAACCTGCAAACTTTCTCCTCAGATCATTGACCCCCTATCTACCAGGAGTTTAACTAGTAACTATATTGTGTACTGGATTAATTCAATTATTTAAAGTAAAAAGCATATTAAAACAGTTTTATATCATGACCATGGGCATGGGATGAACCAGTCAATTAATAGAGGTAGAAAAGAACTAAATGATGGTTTTATTGAAGCAGAAAAAAATTATTTCACAAAACATAGCCTCTTTCATGTTAAAAAAAAAATTAAAAGGAGTACAAGGGGACAGGGTCGCTGGCACGTGTCTTTAATCTCAGCACTCATGAGGCAGAGGCAGGTGGATCTCTGTGAGATTGAAACCAACCTGATCTTCATAATGAGTTCTGGGCAAGCTGGGGTTACAGGGAGACCTGGTCTCAAAAAACAAAAGTAGGAGAAACACTTCCACCCGACCTGATAAAGGATATTGATAAAAGCCTTGAGGTGCTCTAGTACACACTTGGTCATGAAAAACTGAAAGCTTTCAAGATTAGGAACAAGAGAAGGATCTTCAGTTTTGGCATTACTATCCAAGATTCTGAAAATTCCATCTAGGGAAATGAGGCATGGAGATTGAAATGAAATGAAAGGCGTCGGAATTGGAAGGAAGAAGTAAAACCCACATGATGGTACTTTCTTACAGTCAGAAAACTCCTCCGTGATGTGTTTGAAAGCAGTTGGAATTACTGAATGAGTGCAGCAAAGTCTCAGAATACAACATTAATACACTAAAGTCAGTTGAGTTTCTAGACGCTGTTAATGAGCGTCTAGAGCGTTTTTGGGTGCAAAAAGGAAATTAAGACAATTCCATTTATAATTGCATAACAAATCAAATAGAAGAAATTAAAATAAGGAGATGCAGGAATCATACACTTTAGGGGATAAAATTTTGTTGAATGAAATTAAAGAAGATGTCAACAGTTGGATAAAACATCTCCTTTCGTAGCTTGCAAGTGCCGATACATCTGGAGGAAATCTGCAGACTCCATGTGCTTCCCACAGATATCCTATTGGCATTTTTTTTTTCAGAAGTGAAAAATAAAACAATGCTAAATTTATGTGTAATTTCAGGGGATTCTGAAAAGTCGAAAGAGTCCTGGAAAAGAAGAATAAAATTGGAAGACTTACCTCAAAGCTACAATAATTAAAACATGATGCTGGCCTATATGCCAGTTGTGGTGGTATGTGCCTTTAAACCCAGTCCTGGGAGGCAGAAGCAGACAAATCTCTGTGAGACTGAGACCAGCCTGGTCTATGTAGTGAGTTCTCAGTGAGCCAGGACTAGGGAGACCCTGTCAAAAAGAAAAAAAAAAAAAAAAAAGCCAACGTAATACTGGCCTAAAGATCATATCCAGACCAAAGGACAATTAGAGTACAAGAATGCACCCAAAGTCTCTGCAGCTGATTGTAAAAAAGAGTATAAAATCATTCAATGGGGAAGGAATAACTTATTCAATAAATGGTTCTGGTATAATAATTGGATAACCACAGACAGACGCAGAATGAGGCTGGAACCCTACTTCATACCATAGGCAAAAAACGAGTGACAGTGGCTCAAAGCCCCAAACATGAGCTAAAACTACAAAACTGTTAGAAGAAAACTGAAATATAAATTGTCATGACCTGGACTCATCAGTAGATTCTGGCACAAGTCACCAAAAACTAACAAAACAGAAATAGACAAAGTAGTAATCTAATATCTAGAGTACATAAAGAATTCCCAAAACTAACACAAAGTCAAAAATTGTAAAATGGGTGAGTGACTTGAAAAGATGCTTCTCCAAGGAAGATACATAAATGACCAATGCAAATAAAAAGATGTCCTCTACTGTTAGTTATTAGGAAAATATAAAAAAATTGCAATGGCTATTATATCATGCCTACTAGGATGGCTATATAATTTTAAAGAAACCAAGAAAATGTGACTATAATAAACATGGGTTGAAAAAACATCAGAGAGATGTATTAACCTATTTATATTATTTCTGGGAATATACAATTCTACCGCTGTGTGAAAGCTCAGAAGGTCCTAAATTTATATTATATTACTACATGATCTAGTAGTTCCACAACTCAGTTTATTCTCCAAAGAATAGTAGGTGTTTAGATAGATGCGGTACCTGAGCATTCATAGTAGAGCTGTTCACAAGTCAAAAGGTGGTGGAAATGATCTAGATGCTCAGAGACAGGTATTATGTAACAAAATGCAATGTATCCCTACAATACCATATTGCTCCTCTCTGAAAAACTGTAGAAAGAATTGATACATGGAAATGACTCTTAAAAATAGTGAGAGGCAGATCTCTGTCAAGGCCAGCCTGGTCCACATAGTGAATTCCAGAACAGCTGGGGCTACAGGGAGACCCTGTCTCAAAAAGACCAAAAAAATAGTAGGTGAACTTTTCTGATTTTTTTTCTAGTTCCCTGTCTAGAACTTGTAATGCTAATTACTCTTGCCTTTACTTCTCCTTCACATCGCCTATTCACAATTCAAGGCCTTTCTTTTCCCCTTAGAGACAAGAGTTATGCAATTTGGGAGTCTTTTAGATAGATCCACTGAAGGGGTACTCCAGATGCTTCACCCTGCATCCCTATTCAGCATGAAAAAGCCAGAGCAGTCTGTGTCCCTATTCCCTATTGGCAATTCGGGTAACCTCTTAGATGTGATAAGAATAGGAGGTAGGAATTGGCTAGTGAGGGGAGGGAGGCTATGGGAGGGTGCTACCTGGGAAGTGGGTCTATAAAAAATAATTCTTCAAAGCATAAAAATTTGCTCCTTAATAACTAGTAGATGTGAAAAACATTACCATTGAAATCTACCTGATGACTTTATATCCATGCTCAGATGCTGAGGAGCTCAGAAATTAACAGACTGTCACTAGTAATAATCAGATATATAGAGGAAATGCATGTGCAAACATCTTAATGTCAGTTGCATTGAAAATGAATTTTTCTGTATGAAACTTTGTATTTTAATAATGAAATGGAGATCTTTTTTAAAGAATTCAACTGTAAACCTAAAAATTTACAGCCAATTTTGAAAGGGATGCATCTTAGCTCTGGAAATTGTTATTGAATATGTCAATGCTGTTGTAATGAAATGATTCTTCTAAATATGCAGTTATTAAATAAATAATAAACTGAAAAAAAACAAAAAAGAAATATCAACATTCAAAAAAAATAGTAAGTGAAAGAAGCAGGACACAAAGGCTCACACATTGTATGATTTCAATTCTGTGAAATATCCAGATTTGGCTAAGCCAGGGAACGGAAAGTATATCAGAGGCTTATAGGAGTGTGAATTACAGAAGACTGGGAAGCGTTGCTTAAAAGATACTGGGTCTCCTTTGGGACTGATGAAAGTTATTTGAAATTATGAAGAAGCAATAGTTGTACAAATTGTAAATGTACTGAATACCTTTGAATTGCATGCTGTAGAATGGTTAATTTTGTTATGTGGTTTTCACCTGAACTGAAAAATTGGGTCTTAATAATCAGACCTGTGCTATTGCAAATATACAGGGACTAGAATTTAAAAATCTTTATTGAGTAATTGAAATTGTTCTGAAAGAATCTATTTGCATCTCAGAAAACAAAAATGTCAAAGTCCACACACATTTTCTATCTTTCTTAGTGCTTTGAAAGATTTTTCAACTGAACAAATTCCTTCTATCCCTGTTGAAACTGGAGTTTTAGGATCGAAAATCCAATGCCCGCAGCCCCAGCAGCTCCTGTAGGCTAGGCTCAGTCACACATCTCAGTATACCAGTCAGGAGTGAAACACTGAAAATGGAGATTTATTCAAATGCCTAGAAAAGAGGAACAGCTCAAGGGGTCCGGAGATGCCAAGTTCACCTTCAGGTTACTGATATGAATTTTGGGGTTAAATATAGGAAGAACTGGGCAACATGGGGCAACAGGCATGCGTGATTCAGCAGTCCTGGTCAAGGTGTGGTCCCGCCAACCACTGTCTCATCTGAGGCCCTGTAAGGTGATCTGATAAACTGTAATCACCACAGATGGGACCAATTTGGTTTCTCCAGACTCTCCGTTCTATGTAATCCTTCTCATCTTTGGGTTGGTCCCGAGGATTTGCTGTTTCTGGAATCCAGGTGACTGCATGTTTAGGATAGTCTCACAGAGGAGTAGATGGAGGGCAGACAGACAGTCCTTGTTGGTGAACATATCCATGCAGAGTCAAATGGGAAGACGTAAAGTAAAGGAGACAGATGGAAATGAAGGCAGAGCCCTGCTTTCCTGCAGGTCTTAGTTACTTTGGAGGCCCAAGTGAGGGAACAATGCTCTAAGTAGAAGCAGCTTGTACATGCCTGTTACAGTGATTCTAGGTAATTTTATTCTTTTTACCTGATTAACATGTTCTTTCACTGCATGTTAGTTACAGACTATTTTGAAATGGAGATAAGGAGAAAAGCTTACATGTGTCTGATTCACAAATCATCTGTCCTCGATGTATTGATCTATTGGTTTGCATCATCTTGCTGGAATATTCGTTTTTATAATACAAAATTTGCAACTTCACCCGCTAATTATGGAAGACTCATATTTAGTAGCATAAGGTGGGTTTCCTGGTCTTTCACCTTTTGCCGTATTCTTAGCCTGCTCTGCCTGGAGTTTTGCAGCCCACAAAAAAGAACCAGGATCCTTCCACTTCTTGAGTTCCCTTGCATGAGCTCCATCTCCTATGCCAGCTGCAGCTCCAGACAGCCTTTCTCCCCATGGCTCCCTCCTCTGATCAGTTGTTTGGTCCTTGAAAGCTCTCGTGCTCCTGCTTGGCAACCCAGGCTCTAGAGTTCTCACACCACCACCTCTCCCTGTGTCCTCAGCTACAGGGATACCCTGGCCTCCTCCCCCTGTGCCCAAGCCACAAGGATGCCCTGGCAACCACAGGGATGCCCTGACTGCCTCCCCTCTGTGCTCCAACCACAGGGATGCCCTGGCCTCCTTCCCCTGTACCTCAGCTACAGGGATGCCCTGATCTCTTCTCCCTGTGTCCTCAGCCACAGATGCAGTGCGTGTCTCCCCCTCTCCCTGTGCCCCCCAACCATAGCGGCATGGCTCTCTCCAGCAATTGCTAACTATGGGCTGCCTTTGCCAACTTTTTCCCCTGGGCTATTTCCACATTTCTAATACTTCATCATCTGTTTCTCCAGCGCATTTATACAGCATTTGACTGACATCTTTGAGCAGCTTCCTTGAATCCAAACAAAGCTCATTTTCCATTTGTTTTCACTACTTTATTGTTGGGCTTTCTGCAAATACTAGTCTTAGAATATTTTAAGGCTAAAATATTTTATTTTGCTTATATTAAGTAAATGTGATTTCCATACCCACTTAATATTAATATGGATTATTTATTTATTGTACAAATTGTAAATGTACTGAATACCTTTGAATTGCATGCTATAGAATGGTTAATTTAAAATACCTTCCTGATTTTGGGGGTGTGGGAGGGTAACTCCAGCATTTGCCTGCCTAGTAAGCTCTGAACTGTCAGTCACCTTTTGTCCTCTCATTCCACAACCATTTACTGTCTTCGTACTGTTGGTCCATTATTGGTTGCAGCCAAATCCCAGCTGTGGAAGCAACACTCTAACAAGCTCCTCTGTTAAGCAGATCAGCATATGCATTCACTGCTGTACCCATTTGGGCTCCTAGGGACAAAATATGGGCCTTCCAGTGCATCGATCCAGACACTGAAAACGACAAAGGGAAATCTTTGCACAATGTACAGCCCATGCAAACTTTGTGGGTAAAGAGAAAGAGTGACAAATTTGTCCGACAGCCCCAGAGCCTTTACCACATGCTGTCTTCTACAAAATTTTATGGTGGGAATATTTATATAATCTATTTTTACATAGGACCTCATCTAGCCCATATGGCCTCAAACTCATTATGTAGCAGAGGCTAACCTCAAACTCTTGATCTTCCTGCCTCTACCTCTCAAGTGTTAGAATCACCATATATGTACCATTCTGTTTGACCAAAGACCTATACAGCCTAAATTATATTTATTTTGGCTTGCTATATTAAACACTGAATATTGCTTATTTTTTAGTTTTGTGGAGATTCCATTAAATCAAGCCACACGGACCACTCCCTAGTGCTTTTTGTTGTTATTTCTAGAGACAGAGTCTCACTACGTAGCTCTCCCTCTGGTTGACCTGGAACTCACTGTGTAGACCATGCTGGTTTTGAATTTACAGAGACTGACCTACCTCTGCCTCTCGAGTGCTAAAATTAATGATGTGTGCCATCATGCCAAGCCACTGCCACAGTGGTTTTACAGAGCTCTGGGGCTTGGAGTTTGGCACACAGTAGGGCCTTGTGCTTACTTGAATGAGTTAATGAATGATATGATCTCATGGCTGATACTTTGTCTCTATTGATCGTCAGAGCATAATTCTGGCCACGGAGATTGTTGAACTCAAGGAATTCATTGCTAAATAGAGTAGAAACTTTCCTCTCCAAATAGACATGTGTAGACCCCCAAATCATCTGTGGAATGGTTTTGGATATTTATTTTTAAAAAGAGTATTTTGACACAATAGTGTTTCAACTCTTAGTCTGACAAATTTGATTACAGCAATGTTTTCCCAAATGTAAGCTTTTCAAGTCCTCTTCTGTCCGTGTTATCATCAGACTCCTGATCATCCCACCCGTGAGGATTGCTCTGTCTCCACTTTATCTCTGGTCACTTCCTGAAGGCTGAAGCCCTGGAGAGGATGGAATGATGCCTGCAAGTCAGCAAATGACAAGGAAGGAATGTGTATCTGCCTGGTTCACTCTTGTCTCCTTCTCACAAAAGTCCTGAAGCTGCCCCAGGCACAGATATTTTGCAAAGAGGATAAACTTGGAACCAGAGTCTTTGATCGGCTATTTATAGCTCTTGCCCTCCAGACTCCCACAATTCCATGGTCATCTAGCCCCATTCCTACCACACCCTCGTCTTTACACTCTAGCTTAAGACTTTATCCTTTAATAACCCCTGTTTGTTCTTGTCTTTAAAAGGCCCAGGGAGGGCTCCACTGATAATCTCAAGCTTCAGTGTGGGTCTTTTAAGTTCAGTCTTTGCATTTTAACAGGATAAATTACCATACAAAAAGGATTTTTTTTACTAACCTCCATTTGCTTTGTCTTGTGGAACTCATATAAAAACTAACTTGCACCCATGAAGAACTGTTGGAAATTTCTCTTGTTCTTCTTCTTCCGCCTGACAGGAGGGAAGCTAAGAATCCACCATCTCCTGCAAGAGCCAGAGCTGGCATCTGCTCAGGGCTGGTGGCTGCACACTGACTTGGTGTTCTCTTTTAGAGACCGTGTTTCTTCTTGACTTGCTATGTCTGCTCTATTACAAGGACTCCACCTTTGTACCAAGAAGCCCCTTGAGATTGCATGGCCACATTGGCTGCCATCAGGTCTCCATGGCCAGTCACACTATGCTGCGCTGTGTGAAGTAGGAAGCAGGGAAGAGTGGCTTAAACATTCCTTGTCACATCCAATGTCCTCCCAAAGTTCAGTACTTATGACTCCTGTGATAAGAGGCCCATGCACACAGTCAGTCTCTCTGGTAGCTGGCCACATACTAGAATATTCCCCTTGTCTTCATAGCTATTTCCTGAGCACCAACCATGTGCCACTAAATATTAGTTGTGAGCAGTGGTTTGGTTGCACTCAAGGGAGACGCATGGCACACACCAAATGAAAATCTAAGAATAAGTTTAAGTCAAATGTTACCTCATCAATTTGGAGTCTATTGATTCATAACTTAGGAGGTCCAGGAGGAGGAAGGAACTCAAATTTGATTTAGAACTATCTGAAAAATACATAATGAACAATAATACATTTCCCAATTTTGTCACAAATCCTCCAAAAAGCAATTTTCAAGCATTTCTTTTCCAAAAGAACTTGACAAATCTGTTTAAAATATAGAGTTTATTACATAATTGAGAGAAAAAAAGTAAGGAATGGAAGGACAATAAATAAGATCTTTTTGTTGTGTGTGTATTTCCATGTATGTGTATTATGAGTACACCTGTGTATGTGTGTGTACATGTTGTGTGTGTATATGTTGCATGTGTGTGTGCATGTATGTGTAGTATGTGTGCCTCTGTGTGTGTATGGGTGGTTTTTAAGGTGTTTATAGAACTACAAAATATCTAAAAGAATATGTAAAAAGTAAACAACACACTGTCCTCTCACTGTGGTTGCATCATTGAAGAAGATGTGGAAATGGGTTTGGGGTGATGGGCAGGGTCATATTTTAATGCATCCCCATCTATATGTTCTGATTGTTGTGTCCTATGGATACATTTATCATCTACTCTATAAAAATGTGAATTTTAAGAAGGAAAAGGAGAAATGCACGCAGCCACCAGACCCACTTTCCCCAACCTCTTCAAAGGCGTGCGATTCTGCAGGGGCGTGTGTAGTGGTGCCAGTGAGGCTACAGATGTGAGTGATGATAAACATGATGCTGGTGTGGTGTGCATGCTTTAAGGCCCACAAGTGAGAAATTTGTCTATGGATTAGTTGCTTTTCTCAATGCTGTGAGCAAATACTTTCCAGGCACAACATTGGAATAGGGAGAAGAAATAATTGGCTCCTAGTTCAGGGGATTATGGTCTGTCAAGGTGCAGAGATGTGGCAAATAGCACAGTCAATGGTGGCCGGAGCATGCCACAGTTACTTGTTCTATGGCACAACCAAGAAGCAGGGAATGTGAGTGGGAACTGCAGCTGGGTTATGATCTTCAAGTCTGCACCTCAATGATTCACTTCCTCCAGTTGGGTTCCCTCCTCCTGAAGGTCACACAACCTCCTAAAACAGTTCTGTAAACTGGGGACTAACTTTCAAACATATGAGCCTGTGACGGACATTTCACACCCAAACTTATATGTGTATGGGAGAGCTTTATTTAGCTCACCGTTCCAGGTTACATCTATCACTGCAGGGAAGTCACGGTGGCAGGAGTTTGAGATGGTTGGTCACCTCATATCCACAGTCAAGAGCAAAGAGACATGAACGCACACGTACTCACTTTCTTGTTCTTGGCTTGATTTCTCCACCATTAATTCAGTTCAGGACTCCTTGCTTAGGGAATGGTGCCACCTGCAGTGGACCTGATCTTCCCATGTCAATCTCCCACAGACATACCCACAGGCCAACCTAATGTACATAATTTCTCACTGAAAATTTCTCCCAGATCATTCTAGGTGGTGTCAAGGTGTAACTATTATAGCTAACAAGGTGACTAGCTGTCTCAGGCTCCTGACATACTGACTTCTGCACTGATAGACTGTATCCTGGAACTGATACAGTCTACAGTAAAGTCTTTCTATAGCTGGTTTTGTCAAGCATTTTGCCACAGCAATGAGATAGGAGCTAATACACAGGGCTAGTGAAGCTTCACAGTAGGAAGAGCCTCCTGCCCCTATGTCCAGGTCAGTGCCTGTGTATAGTGCCTCTGGAACAGTTGTGGTATGAGGTGGAGATATCTGGCAGTCTATTGGTCTTCTAATCCTGTCAGTATCACCTGTGACTGGTTGCAGTGACCTTGGGCCATGTGTTTACATTAGTACTATGTAGCCCACAGCAGTGAAGGCTTTGGCCTTTTCAGTGCTGTGCTGGTGTTGGCAGGATGTAGGGTGTGATACAGTTTTGCAGCACTGGTGGCCACAAGTGTGACATAGGAACATGGAGCTGATCCCTCCACAGTGATTCTGCAGAGCCAGGCAATACTACACTGTGCCCAGCCACAGGCCAGTCACTGTGGATTGGGTTTTGGCTTTCCTTCATTCCAACAGTGGGGCCTAAGGACAGGGTATTCTTTCCAGCTGCTCTGGTATTCATGTTAAACAACACAAGCAGAGAGCTGGATTTTGGCTCACTCTCTAGTGTTGAAACAATGACAACACATCAACACCAGACTTGCAGTAAACATGGATTTAGGACATCACTTCATGCTGAAATAACAGAGGTAATTCCAGGTTCAGAATATTCAGCTTGAAGTTCCAGAAAGACAGGCACAAACACAGCCAGACTATGACAACTCAAAAAAATACTCCATATCTCAATATGTAGAAAATGACACATAGCAACAAGCTTCAAGAATGCTCAGAGAAGCATGACTTCATGTGCTTATTAAAATAAAGTGCTGGAAACTGACCAGATTGTAACAAGCATAGGTAAAGTCTTAGGAGAGTTTACAAGAGTTTTAAAGGAACTAGGTGATATTCAACCAAACATGTAGAAATGACTCAATACTTTAACAGAGAAACAACAGATGGAAGCAATTTTTAAAGAATCAAATGGAAAGTCCTAAGCTGGAAAATACACTAAGTAAAATTAAAAACTGTAAAAATCATCAAAATCAGAGTAGGTCAAGAAGATAGAATTGGCAAACTCAGAGTCAAGATGTTTGTAAATATATAGTCAGACTAAAAAAGAAAAAAAAATGAAGAAATTTTAGAGGAATTTTGGATACCACTAGACAAACTAACAATTGGGTCACTGGGATTCAGGAGGAGCCTAAGAATGCCAAATGTGGGGGCTGGAGAGATGGGTCAGCTGAGAGCACATACTGCTCTTGCAGAGGACTTAAGTTCTGTTCCTGGCATCAACATTAGGCAGCTACAACTGCCTGTAACTCCAGTTCCAATGCCTTCTTCTGCCTCTGACGGCACACACATAAATTGAATCTTTTTAAAAAATGAATGCCAAAACGAGTAGGAAGCTTATTCAGAAGGATTAACAGAGAAAAATTTCCAAACCTAGGAAAGGTTGCAAGTATCTATGTTCAAAAAGGTCAAAGTTTACCAGTCAGAAAATAGCTCAATCAAGTCTACCCCAAGGCATGCTAGCCCTAACTCTCCAGGTGAAAGCTAAACGAAAGCTTCTCAAGGCAATTAGAAAAAAGTAACCAGTAATAGCATGCATACCCCACTTCACGTCACAGCTGACTTCCTGTCAAAAATATTATAGTCCAAGAAAAGGTGGCTTGAGATTTTAGAGTACTGAAGGGAAAATTGTCAACTATAAGTACTGTTCCCAGGGATGATATCCTTCCTAAATGACCGAGTGCCAGAGATAATTCCAAACAAACAAAGGATAGGAAGATTTTATGCCCACCACACAGGAGTTGTGAGGTACGCTAATGAAGATTCTTCAAACTGAAAGAGATACTGATGACAAAGAAGAAACATCCAGAAGGACAAGAAGATAAGAGTGATACACAATTCAGAATGCTCTTTTATTGTAGGCTTGGTACGTAAACCATTTATATCGTCAGCACAAAGACAAGCACAAGCAATTTAGAAATAACTACATTCATTTGTTAAGACATAAACAGCATAGAAAGATGTCAGATAGGGCATAAAAATCAAGATGTGGCGAGGAATGGATTACAAGTACATTTTTTAATAGTATGTTTTCTCTTTTTTTGGTTCTTTTTCATATATTTATGTTCGTGGTTTGTGGTTATCATTTTTTAAAAGTCTTTTAAAAATTTCAATATGGTAACCATAAAGCAAAAGTCAGTAATAGACAAACCAAAAATCAGGAGAAAGAAATCAAAACACAGGGCTGGAGAAATGGCTTAACAGTTGAGTTCTCACTGCTTGTGCAGGACTTGGCTTCAGTTCCCAGAACCCACATGGTGGCTAATGACCGTCTGTAACTCCAGGTCCAGGGTATCTGATGCCCTCCTCTTCCCTCCTCGGGATCCTGCACAATGTGGTGGGAATATACTCACAGAGGTTCACACACGTACACATAAATGAAAACAAGTAAATAAATCTTTAAAGAAATCAAAGCAACTTAACTACAAAGAAATACTATGAGAGAAGGAGAAAGAAATAAGCACGGAAGAAGGAAGAGAAAAGGAAAAAATCAGCAGGCTGAATGGGGAGGCGCCTGTGGCTCAGCTGGCCAAAGCCCTGTCTAGTAACAGGAAATACTAGGTTGGACTCTCAGGGAGGCCTTCCAACTCTATCTCCATTGTGTCTGCCAAGCATGGTGGTACACATCTTTAATCCCAGCACTTCAGAGGCAGAGACAGGTCAATCTCTGTGAGTTCAAGGCCAGGTTGGACTACCTAGGGAGCTTCAGGCCAGCCAGGGCAACATAATGAGACCCTGCCTCAAAACAAAACAAAAAAATAACAACAAAAACTAAATAGGGTGGCTCTGTCTCCACCTCCCTCTCTGCCAAGCAAAGGGAATAGTGCCTAAGAGGGAGTGTGTCTTAGTTTGTTTCTCTATTGCTGTGACAAAATATTCTGACTAATACCAACTTGGGGAGGAAAGGGTTTATTTTACCTTACTTCTCCTGAGTCACAGTTCATCAGGGAGCCCAAGGTAGGAACTCAGGGTAGGAACCTAGAAGCAGGAGCTGGAGCACAGGCCATGAAGGAACACTGCTTACTGACTTGCTTCCCTGGCCCCTGCTCACCCTGCTTTCTTATGCAACACAGGCTCACCTGCCCAGGGGTGGCACCACCCACAGTGGGCTGGGCCCTCCCACATCACTCAATAATCAAGAAGGTGCCCCATGGACATGACCACAGGCCAGTCCAATGAAAGCAAATCCCCAGTTGTGGGTCCCTCAACCCAGGTGTGTCAAGTTGACACTAAAGCTATCCAGCACAGAGTGGAAAGACTGTGGAGCCAGAAGATAAGGAAAAGTGCCATGGAACTCTGTCTTCTGGGCATAATATCACCACTGCATTCATGAGCTTAGCTGTGGCTACCTGCACAAGACCTGCTCAAGTTCAAGCCATCAGCATTCCATTTCAATGGATCAGGGAAACATACCCCCCTCCAGCTGAGGTGTTAGATCAGCCGTTAGTGGCTGTTGAGAGGGGGATTCATTTTTCTTCAGTGATGTAGCCACTGGTAAGAAGCCTATGCTTAAGTCAATAATGCCCCCCTCCTATGTTCATGTAAGCAGCACTAATGAAACCCAGTGCATTCCTTCAAAAGAGATATAAAAGTAGGAGGGGCATTTGTTGTTATCGGGAAGAAACAGTGTACAGAAAAAATTGGGAGGGGATAAGAGACAGGAATGAGGGAGTGAATATGATCAAATATATCATATACATGTCTGAAATAATGAGTAAATAAATTAGGGCCAGCAAGATGGCTCAGTGGGAAAGACACTTGCTGCCAAGACTGATAATATAGGTTGAGATCTCAAAACTCATGTGATAGAAGAAGAAAATTGACTTCTACAAGTTGTCCTCTGACCTCCACTTGTGTGCCATGGCACATGCCCTCCCCATGCAAAATAAATAAATCATTGTAATAAACTTTTTAAAAGTGTAATTAAATTTAAGAACTGGTAAAATAAGTTATCTAATATCTACAGGAAGAGTTTAATTACAAATAATTTCTTAACTACAGATTAAATTCCTCACTTAAAAGACATGGAGTGGGCCAGGAGGGAAACTGAAGAAGAAATAAACATAGGACAATGGAATATATTGAAAAATAAGCAGGAGTAGCCATGCTTATCTCAGCTAAAATATACTTAAATTACAAGTTGTAAGAGAAATAAGAAAGATAATTTTATAGTGATAAAGGGAGTTGGTTCAACAGTGATTCCCAAACTATATGCATCTGTATAAGAACACTCAGATATATTCAGCAAATATGAACAGAACAAAAAGGAAAGACAGGTTCCCACATGATAGTGGGGGAGGATGATGGGACACCATAACCATGGAGACACTATCACTTAATATTCTCCTTAATCTATTGTTCGTTTAAGGGTCAGCTGTTTAATTTCCATGTATTTCTGTAGTTTCAAAATTTTTCTTGTTATTGATATCTACTTTGATTACATTGTGGTCAGAAAAGATACTTGTTATGATTCCACTGGTTTTGTTGTTGAGACTTTTTTTAAAAATAATTTTTTGGAAATAAGATTGTTTATTTCATGTGACTTGGATATTGTACAAGGAAAAGAGAGAACAGAAGAAATCTGTGATGGCAGATGATGAAAATCTTGGAACTACTGTTAAATATATACATATTTGTCAGAGGAATGGTAGTTGGATACAGCCTCAGGTTTATTATATAATCAGATGTAATAAACTTTTTAAAAAGCAATAGTTATTATTTTTCAATGTTTTTATCCTCCAACATGATACAAACCTTTTATAAAATTTATTTTGAAATATAATATTTATTTTTAAATATATGTAAGTTGTGAATATTTAATTTTATAATTACATATTAATCACATCCAAAAATATTTTGTAAATAAATATTAAGTACTGCTCTCTCTGACCCACAGCCCTCTCTCTCTGGGACCAACACAGCACCTCAGGAGCCCTTGGGGCCACTTCCCACCCCCATCTGCCTTTGTGTCTCTGGGTGGCATGGCCACCAGCTTCCCTAGACCAAAATCTTTCCTGGGCCTGGCTCCCAGGCCAGTCCAGCCCCCAAATTCCTGAGGCCAAAATCTTTCCTGGAGGAATCCAGACCTTAGGAGAAGCCTGGGAGCATCTGATCCTCATGTGACTTGGGCCTCTGTGGGAAGTCCTGAAGACAATAGCAATCTGGCCACTCCAATATAAAATCAAAAGGGAGAACCAGAAGCTTAGAAGAACCAGCCTTTTCTGCCCAAAAAGTAAACCACAAAGACACATAAAGTTCACAAAAAGAAGCAGACCTAAACTTGAAGGCTTGAGTCTCACTACAAAAGAAATTTACATGTCAGAATCACAGAGAATAAAATAATAACATGAAAAACTAAAATAATATATCCCCACCAAATATCAATAGTCCTCTAGAGGAGTACAATGAGAACCCCCTAGAGATAATGCAGGATATGGAACTCAAAAGAAAACTCAAAAGAACAACTATACACATGATAAAAGAATTCAGTGAATTTAAAAAACACACAAACAAGAAATCAAAGAACTGAAGGAAGATAGGGATAAACTTCTGAATGAATTCAGAAATGAGAAATATTGAAGATTACTCAGGCTGAAATGAAGAAGGAAATGAAACACTCAGTAACCCAATTAGAAATGACAGGAGAAAGCCTCACCGATAGGATGGATGAAATGGAAAACAGATTATCAAGACTGGAAGATAAAGTGGACAAACTAGACCACTCAAGCAAAGAGTATGAAAAATTTAAGAAATCACAAGAATGGAATATGCAGGAATAGTGTGACACCATAAAAAGTCCAAACTTATGAATCATAGGCATACAGGAAGGAGAAGAATCCCAAGTAATGGCATGGACCAGATCTTCAACAGAATCGTGGAAGAAAATTTCCCAAAATTAAAGAAAGACATGTCCACACAAATACAAGAAACATATGGAGCACCAAAGAGACAGGACCAGAAAAAAAATTCTCCACAGCACATCATATTAAAAACACTAAATGTACGAAACAAAAAGACAATACTGAAAGCTGCAAAAGAGAAACAACTAGTCACATATAAAGGAAAACCCATTAGGATTACAGCTGACTTTTCAGTGCAAACTATGAAAGCCAGAAGAGCCTGGACCAAAGAATTCCCAGTTTTAAATGATCACAGATGCCAACCCAGATTACTATACCCAGCCAAAATGTCTATTATAGTCAAAGGGGGAAAAAAAAATCTCCCATGACATAAATAGGCTAAAGGAATTCATGTCCACAAAACCAGCCCTTCAGAGAGTTCTGGAAGCAATACAAAGAGCTGAAGAAAGGAATGACTATACACAAGGCATTGCAGAAAGAAATTCAATGA